>NC_068443.1:36753191-37105691 GCF_023373465.1 Oncorhynchus keta
TCTGTTCTCTCTCTCTTCTCTCTCTTTTCTCTTCTCTCTCTGTTCTCTCTCTGTTCTCTCTCTCTCCCCCCCTCGCTGTCATGTGCTGTGCTCTTCCCCCTGTTTCACCTCTGACAGGCCTATTAGATGCATATTTGCATATCTCCCTTGGCCCATTTTCCTTGTTCACGGGAGTGTAAAATGGGCTAATAACGCTGTAGGACCTATGTTCAGCACAACTTTATCCTCCGATATCCCACCACCTCCTCCTCCTCTCCTCCTCCTCTCCTCCCTCAGCCCTTCACATCCTTGCATCCAAGTCACCTCACATCTACACCAAATCCACACTGGACCCAAATTGGAGGGAAAATGTCATTTTTATTTTATTTCGCTCCAGTATTATCGTAGAGCATATTGCTTTTCCAGGAAGGTCTTTGGGGTGTGACATGTGGAAGTGAATGGTAATAACATTTCTGGGTAATAACTGGTGCTGCTGGTGGTGTCAGGGTACAGAGAGGAAGGAGATTGAAGTCCTGAATGGGACGGGTAATGATGGAATATGACCAACACCAGTGGAGGCAGAGTCACAGCAGTTGGACCTGACATCTGGTCCTGAGCTGTGGGCCTTGATCCACTTGGTTGGCATATTGAGACGTGACATGCAGTTTCTCTGACGTTTGACTAACGTTTGTATGACGTCTGTTTGCACGTTCTGTGTGCTTGAGGAAACGTTCTTTTGGTGGCTTACTCGATTTATTAGGGGTTTTGAACCAACCTCTCTCTGGTGCTTTAACGACTGGAAGAGAGATCCGATTGGCTTAATGGATGTTTAACCTCCTGTTGCTGCTCCCGTCGAGATGGAAAAGGCCAAATGCGTTTTCACTCTGCGTTTCTTCAACCTGGAAGACTTTGAGATGAACACGTGTCAACAGAGACACCGGGGTAGAAGCAGCCACATGTGACGCAACCACTGCTCAACTAAGATTCATTGGAAGGGCTTTGTGTTTTTCCTGACCCTATTTAACCTATAAATATATATTCTGTAGCATTTTGAACCGTGTCGCTTAGTGACAACTGTAAAGCAGTGTTCAGCGCACACTCGGACTAAGGTTCTGTTGTCATGCAGCAAGCAGACATGGCGTACGACGACACTCTTTTGCTCTCTCTCTCTCTCTAGAGACCATTTACGCCAAGCGGAAACTGAGAAATGGTCAAACGATTAGATTCCCTCCTTGTGGGCAAACCCATGGCCAATTAAAAAACAGAAAGAATTTGCATGCAAACACACACACACACACACACACACACACACACACACACACACACACACACACACACACACACACACACACACACACACACACACACACACACACAAAGGACACAAAGGACACCATTCAGGAACTATCTCTTCTCTCTTGGTCTGTACAGTAACAGTAGTCTACACCCTTAAGGAGGGAGGAGCCCTTGTGGACAGAGAAGACCTGGGGTCAATTATGGCGCTGTAATGCTTCTAATTGACAAATTTCCGGCCCATTACCCTTCTTTATGTCCTGCTTAACGTTCAGTAATTTGATGAGCCAATGATCATTGGATCATAGTGATGAATGACGCGGCGATGCAGACAGAGGTCTCTCTCATTAATTCTGGCCCAGGAAGGTGCTGTCACATCACTGTGTCAATGCAGGAGTAGAATAAGTACCTTCATGGTAGTGCCCTTGCCACAAGGTTTCAAGGGCTGAGTGGTCTAGGACTGGGGTTTAAATACTAGGTTACCCAAAGTGCTTTGAGTCTGAAAAGGTAAGTAGGCTATCAGGACCAATCATTAAATAGTCATACTGTATATCCAGTGACTCAGAACAACTGCGTTGCCTACAGTCAACGTATTACACGCAATACTAATGACACTATATGACTCTGGACAAAAGCTAAAAATCCACAAACTCACATTCTACATCCTTTCAATGAAAAGCTATGCCCATTTCTGAAGCATGTTTTAAAAGCCCTTTGCCACACCTCACCAACCATCCCTTATTTTCAGGGGGAGGGCGAACAGAAAATACAAAATTTGCCAAAGTGCGTTTGAAAGGCAATATTAAACGACTGACAGAGCAATGGATGAGGACGTCAGGAGCTATCAATCAGGGCTCAGCAAAATGAAGTCAGAGACCTGGCAAACATATACTTACAGCCACTCTCCGACGTTGATCGTTGGAATGGGTCAATTCCCTTTTCAAACTGAAAATTTTTACAAGAAAATAGTTTTCATTGGGAGGGCTACAGCTTGTCAGATGAAGAAATGAAGATATTTTCTCCAAACTTGATGACATGAACTTACTTTTTTATTTGACTTTTCATTACCTCCTATGATAACTTCCACGGTGTGCAGTGCTCGGTCCTTTTGAGTCGAGACTAAGTGTTGGTGTCAGTGGGTTTTCTTTTGAACGTCAAAAAACCACTGACATGTTTGAGACTGAAGTCCACTGCAGTGCACTCTCAACCCCGCACGAGAGCTCACGTGGGCGCTCTCTCACCCCCGCGCCAGAGCTCACGTGGGCGCTCTCTCACCCCCGCGCCAGAGCTCACGTGGGCGCTCTCGCACCACTGCGTGTGCAATCACATTGGCTGAGAAACGGCTGTTGGCTCAGTGGGGAAACTCACTCACTATGAAGGCTGATATTAAGGCAGAAAGGACTAAATGTGAATGTAACATTTGAATACATTTGAATAACAATTTAGTAACTCTGTCAGGTAATGGTTCTTACTATGAAGGTTTGTTCAAAAATCGCGTGACATAAATCACAACTTTTCATTCCTGGTCTTAATGGCAGTGTTGTTTGTCATTATATTCATTATATCTCAATATAATAAGGACATATCAGTGAAATTAGACACAGAATTATTCAAGTGTTCAAGTTCAATATCTATTGTACATAGGGTTGGCACAATAATATTAGGGCTGGCACAATAATCGTATAATCGTATGACCGACAAAATATGTGGACAATAACCATGAAAAAAGAATAATTCATAAAACATCAATTTTAGGGGGGAGAGGGGGTGTGTAGATATAGGCTAGTTCACCCAATATCAGATTTTCATTTTAACATGAGGAGGGTAAAGTTGTTCATAATTTCACGAGTAGAACTGTATGATGGTCAAGAGGAGAATCATCCTTTTACAAAAGTTCCAAGAGGTCAAAACCGTCACGGGTGTCACCAAAGCTGTGTTGTATTCATTAAGTATTTTGTATCATTTAAAAAAATATTCATTATGATACATTACATGCGCAAAAAAAAACATGGCGATTAATCGTTACCAAAAATATCATAATCATTACAGCCCTAGTTGTACAGTTGTTTTTAGAGATCTCAGAAATGCACTATAACCACATAACTGTAGCGGCTTTCTTCTTCCTCTTCTGAGGAGGAGTAGGAAGGATCGGACCAATCCGCAGCGTGGTAAGTGTCCATGATACTTTAATAATAACTGAACACGGCTCAATACAAAAATAACAAAGTGAATGGAAACGAAAACCGAAACAGTCCTGAATGGTGACACAAACAACAACACAGGAAACAATCACCCACCCCACAACCGTGGGAAAAGGCTACCTAAGTAGGATTCTCAATCAGAGACAACTAACGACACCTGCCTCTGATTGAGAACCATACCAGGCCAAACACAAAACACAACATAGAAAAACGAACATAGATAGACAGCCCACCCAACTCATGACCTGACCATACTATAACAAAGACATAACAAAATAACTAAGGTCAGAACGTGACTATAACATTTCGTTTCTCACTATGTTACGCCGTCAAGAAACATTCTAATCAAAAATAATTTAACCGAAAGAGTCAGTTTAACTTGATTCATAACACCAAAATCTATAGGCATATACTGTCATTAACTTGCTTCTTCAATAATTGCACAGAATACTTGGATGCACATTTACTGAAATGTTAGTCACCCACCATATCTCAACTGTCACAAGGGGGGGGGGGCTGCATCCTTCGTGGGGGACGACATGTTTACTGTTGCTGTGTTTTATATGAATCTCATCATGACATAAACTAACCCTCTCTCTCCGTTGACTTTCAGTAAGGATTTCAGTTTAAGTGTAATATACAGTACAGTACACGCCCTCTACCTTTGACCTCAAGGGGAGATTTGGAATAGCTTGGTTTAACCAGACCGAACAATACATTCAGTCTGGTTTAGCCAGGCTATATTTGAAGAGGACTAAAGGGAAACCTTGGCATATTGTGGGTTAGAATAAGCTTGTGTTTGATTATACAGTAATTAGACGTTCAGGGCCAGACACCCAGGCATAGATTAAGTCAAATCCTGGACTAAAAAACACCTTTAATGGGGATTTGCCATTGAGGACAAGCCTTAATCTATATCTAGGAAACTGTCCCTTAGAGCAGTTCAGCATGAGGAAGAAATTCCAATTCTGATCATGAGTTCTAAGCCTTTCACTCCAGGGTGAAATTAAAGACTCTCTATCTCCATTTCCCTGCCATGTTTCTAAGTCCCCTTCCATAGTATCACAGCCTGGCCATTCCAAGAGGGAGTCCTTCTCAAGCCTCTTAGTCTAAATGTCTGAGTGGCTGAGGGCCCTGACCTCTGTCAGCTCCCGCAGTACAGAGTGAGAGAGAAGAGGATATGGGCCACTGGGTTCAGTAGGGAGATACACGAGGACACACACACACACAAATACCCACGCACATGCACACACACACACCAGCCCAGCGACCACGACTAGAGGTCTAGCTCACTCAACCACAACAGAGAAAGTTGTGAGAGGAAGTGACAATCGTTAAATGACAAAAGACACATACGAGTCAGTGGATGGGCCATCACACACCAAGCACACACACACATGCACACGCACACACACACACGCACACACACACATGCGCAGATGCACACGCACACGCACACCCCATTGCTTTCTACTATCTGACTCCATTCCTGGAGATCTGCCAATAGTTAATTTCTCCCACTGAAGTGGAAATCACATCTGATGAAGCCGTAACTTTCACAGCAGCCTGATCTAAAGTTAATAAAACAATTCCTGTAGCAATTAACTCCAAACAATAGCCATGAAGGCCTTTCTCATCAACGATTTCGCAGTTAAAATTATAGCTTGGAGCTGTTAGCCATGATACCTTCTTATGGTACAAGTAGATACCCAGCTAGCACATTTGGTTCCTTGGAAGTTGTGGGAACGCATGCTTTTGGTTTCACATTGGTTGTGGAAACAAAGCCATAGGTTTTTTAAACGTTCTGAGAACACAAGTGAAAATTTGGCCTGTTCTGGGAACGTTTATTTTGAGGTTGCAGGGAGGTGCTGAGATTTCTGAGGTTTTTCTCCGGTTCCTTTAAAGTTTTCCTGGGCGGTTTTATTGACTCTGAGAACGGAAATTAAAGGTTATTTTGAAGTTTTTGAATAACTTGCTTAAAACTTTCACTAAAGGTTTCAATAAGACTTGTAATAACAGTGCTAGCTTATTTGGGGAAAATATTTTTGAATTCCAAGGACAGATAGAAATTCTTTAGGCATTAATCATGCAAACACATTTCATTTTCTTTATTGTGACACAGCATCAGTGAGATTCAATCCTATGTTCCCTATCCATGGGATTAGTCCACTGCGCCACCAGGAAGGAGCTAGCATTCCATATATTTTTTACGCATACAAAGCTGTTCCTTTTAGTCTATTCAAACAGACCCCATTTCAAAGGAAACAAGCACTCATTGAGATCAGATTTGGTATTTGGTATGTTATTAAGATCCCCATTAGCTGTTGCAAAAGCAGCAGCTACTCTTCCTGGGGTCCACACAAAACATGAATCATGACATAATACAGAACATTAATAGACAAGAACAGCTCCAGGACAGAACTACATACATTTAGAAAAGGCACACGTAGTCTACATATCAATACATACACACAAACTATCTAGGTCAAATAAGGGAGAGGCGTTGTGCCGTAAGGTGTTGCTTTATCTGTTTTTTGAAACCAGGTTTGCTGTTCATATGAGCAATATGAGATGGAATGGAGTTCCATGCAATAATGGCTCTATATAATACTGTACGCGTTCTTGAATTTGTTCTTGATTTGGGGACTGTGAAAAGACCCTTGGTGGCATGATGTGGCCATTTAGTAGGCGTGGCGAACAAACTTGAACAAAATAGAGGATAGTGAGAGTGTTGTTGATGCTAATAACAATGTATATGTTTTTCAATAACATTTTTAGAACATTCTCTGAACATTATTAAAGTTTTCTTATGGTTTTTATGGAAAGTTTTCTGAACATTCTCAGAACTATTTGAGAACATGACTTTAAATTGAACCATGAGGAAACCTGTAGGAAGCGTTATGTGAAGTACTGAAATTCCCACAGAATAACAGTGTTTCTTAACGTTCTTGAAACAATTTGAGAACATGTGGGTTAGTCATTGCGCTAATGCTAGTTAGCATTAGCTCACAAAACGACCTCTAACTTCCTTCATACTGGACAAAGACACATAACAATGGTATCCATAAATGTATTTGACTCTGGGGAAGTTGACAAGGGCTTTATTGCCAAAATCTCAAAGTATCCTTTGAGATAGAACCATGAAAAAACCTGTAGTAAACGCTATGCTGAAGTACTGAAATTCCCACAGAAGAACATAATTTCTTAACATTCATGGAACAATTTGAGAACATTACCAATGTCAAACTAGTTGTAGAACGTTCGTAGAACATTATCCAAATTGAAATGAAATGTAACCATGTTTTAACTTTTTGGGGGGTCAAGTTCCTTAAATCTGCTGAGAACGTTCCAAAGCCAATCAACTATCCTGCACCATTCTCAGAATGTTGTGGGAAGGTTGTATGCAAAATAACCATTGGATAACCACGCTCTCACCAAGCTCTTAGGAACATATGGTTCTCAGAACGTTATAAGCTAGCTGGGTAATAATCATACAACAAAGTTTCACGAACAACATGTATTTTCATTGGAGTAGATCAAAGGTAATTTGACAAAGGTCAACACAGACATATAGAATAGTTTAGAGTAAAAAGTAGCGGCATCCATATCTGGAAGTCGTCAGTTGTCAGGCAAAACCAAAGGCCTGCCTATAATAATAATAATAATAATAATAATAATATAATAATAATATAATAATAATAATATAATAATATATGCCATTTAGCATATATTACAGAAAAATGGTATCCATAAGTTCAAAGACGGGAGTCCAAAAAGGAACTTTACTATTGTATCCTTAAAGTATATTAATTAATGACCTCATCTACACTTCTGACTGTCAGCAGACAGAACTAAGGGATGGCTGAACATCTACAGATCGGTGACCTGGAAGGAAAATGTGGGAAGGTCATGCTTTTTCAATTTCAGTCAGTGGGAGGGTTTACAATTTTTAAAATCTATTACAGGGGAGGGTCCTGTAATTTGTATGTACCCATAATGACAAAGCCAAAACAGGTTTTAGACATTTTTGCACATTCATTTTTATTTATATGTTTAATTTATTTCACCTTTATTTAACCAGGTAGGCTAGTTGAGAACAAGTTCTCATTTACAACTGCGACCTGGCCAAGATAAAACAAAGCAGTGCAACACAAACAACAACACAGAGTTACACTTGGAATAAACAAACATACAGTCAATAATACAATAGAAAAAGTATATATACAGTGTGTGCAAATGAGGCAGGATAACGGAGGTAAGGCAATAAATAGGCCATAGTGGCGAAATAATTACAATATAGCAATTAAACACTGGAGTGATAGATGAGTGTACAAGTAGACATACTGGGGTGCAAAGGAGAAAAAATGTATAAAATAGATAAAAGTATGGGGATGAGGTGGGCTATTGGATGGGCTATTTACAGATAGGCTATGTAGAGGTGCAGAGATCTGTGAGCTGCTCTGACAGCTTATAAAATAAACAGAAATACCTTATTTACATAAGTATTCAGACCCTTTGCTATGAGACTCGAAATTGAGCTCAGGTGCATCCTGTTTCCATTGATCATCCTTGAGATGTTTCTACAACTTAATTGGAGTCCACCTGTGGTAAATTAAATTGATTGGACGTGATTTGGAAAGGCTCACACCTGTCTATATAAGGTCCCATAGTTGACAGTGCATGCCAGAACAAAAACCAAGCCATGAAGTCAAAGGAATTGTCCGTAGACCTCTGAGACAAGATTGTGTCGAGGCACAGATCTGGGGAATTGTACCAAAAAATGTCTGCAGCATTGAAGTTCCCCAAGAACACAATGGCCTCCATCATCCAACATGCTTAAATGGAAGAAGTTTGGAAGCACCAAGACTCTTCCTATAGCTGGCCGCCCAGCCAAACTGAGCAATCAGAGGAGAAGGACCTTGATCAGGGAGGTGACCAATAACCCAATGGTCACTCTGACTATCTTCCCTAACCCCTAACCCTAATCCTAACCTTAACACTAACACTAACCCCAAACCTAACCCTAGCTCCTAACCCTAAACCTAATTATAATCCTAACACTAATTCTAACCTTAACCCTAAACCCCTAGAAATAGCATTTGACCTTGTGTTGCGAACAACAACATGTCCCCAGATGGTCAAATGTTTGTTTGTTTGTTTGTTTGTGGGGACTTCTGGTCCCCACAAGTATAGTTAAACACGTCCACACACATACACACACACACACACACACCCACACACATACATTCACATTCCTTCACTCTCTTTACATACACTGCTGCTCCTCTGTTTATTATCTATGCATAGTCACTTTACCCCTACCTACATGTACATATAAACTCAATTACCTTGACTACCCATGCACATTGACTCGGTACAGGTACCCCCTATTATTGTTATTTTATTGTGTTTCTATATTTATTTTGCACATTTTGAAAATTCTTCAAGCTCTGTCAAATGTATTGTTGATCATTGCCAGACAGCCATTTTCAAGACTTGCCATAGATTTTCAAGACAATTTAAGTCAAAACTGTAACTAGGCCACTCAGGAACATTCAATGTCGTCTTGGTAAGAAACTCCAGTGTACATTTGGCCTTGAGTTTTAGGTTATTGTCCGCTGAAAGTTGAATTTGTCTCCCAGTGTCTGTTTAGCAGACTAAACCGGGTTTTCCTCTAGGATTTTGCCTGTGCTTAGCTCTATTCCGTGTCTTTTTCTTCAAAAAACTCCTTAGTCATTGCCGATGACAAGCATACTCATAACATGATGCAGCCACCACTCTGCTTGAAAATATGAAGAGTGGTACTCAGTGATGTGTTGTGTTGGATTTGCCCCAAACATAAATGCTTTGCATTAAGGATATAAAGTTAATTTTTTTTGCAATTTTGCTTTAGTGCCTTATTGCAAACAGGATGCATGTTTTGGAATATGTTTTATTCTATACAGGCTTCTTTCTTTTCACTCTGTCATTTAGGTTAGTATTGTGGAGTAACTACAATGTTGTTGATCCATCCTCAGTTTTCTCCTATCACAGCCATTAAACTCTGTAACTGTTTTAAAGTTACCATTAGCCTCATGGTGAAATCGCTGAGCGGTTTCCTTCCTCTCCGGCAACTGAGTTAGGAAGGATACCTGTATCTTTGTAGTGACTGGGTGTATTGATACACCATCCAAAGTGTACTGTAATTAATAACTTCACTATGCTCAAAGGTATATTCAATGTATTTTTTTATTATCAATAGGTTCCCTTCTTTGCGAGGCATTGGAAAACTTCCATGGTCTATGTGGTTGAATCTGGCTTTGAAATTCACTGCTCGAGTTAGGGACCTTACAATTATCTGTAAGTGTGAGGTACAGAGATGATGTAGTCATTCAAAAATCATGTTAAACACTATTATTTCACACAGAGTGAGTCCATGAAACGTATTATGTAACTTGTTAAGCACATTTTTACTCCTGAACGTATTTAGGCTTTCCATAACAAAGGGGCTGAATACTTAGTGACTCAAGACATTTCAACATTACATTTTATATTCATTTGTAAACATTTCCAAAAACATAATTCCACTTTGGCATTATGGGTATTGTTTGTAGGCCGGTGACACAAACTGAAAAATGTTATCCATCTTAAATTCAGTCTGTAATACAACAAAATGTGTAAAAATGAAAGGGATGTGAATACTTTCTGAAGGCACCGTAACGGCCTCTGTCTGCTCCTTACCAGAGCCTCACATTATGGGCATCCGCTTTACCATTCCCTACATCACATGTAATTTAATACATATATTTCAATATTTGATTGGAGTTCACCATGCAACTCCTCTATGTAGAACCAGTGTTAACTATCAAGCAATCTATCTGCAGTCCCTTTGCAGCAATATACAACCAATTTGGACGATTACAACAACTTCATTGCGGGGTCCCCCTTGTCACAGAGGTAAAGCACAGACAAAAGGTCAGCCAAAAATGTTTGGAGGTCAGCCGGTGAACTCATTTGATTGTCTTCATGAGTCTCACTCAGCGGGGGCTAATAGGGTATCATGGGAGAAATTACACCACAGCCAATCCCAGTGGTTTCCATTAGAGCCGACCGTCGGCTAATCAGACGGTTAAAGAATCTTTTTCAGCCTGCTACTTTTTCCACTTCATATTAACTTGGTTGCTTTTCATTTAAAAGTTTCCATTTGCTAGTCCTCTCCTGCTAAAATGAACAATATGCATCTGTAAGCGCTATATTGATAGGATAGGCGAGCAAAGACAGGGAAATGTGTGTGCGCTGTGGTTGGTTGCAGTCAAATTTCTACTTGGAATTTGCACGTCCCATGTAATGTGGTAAGGATGACCCAAAATCCAGCCTATTTACAGTGCCTCCGGAAAGTATTCAGACCCCTTGACTTTTTCCAAATGTTGTTATTCTAAAATGGGTTAAATAAAATAAAAACTTCAGCAATCTACACACAATAATGACAAAGTGAAAACAGGTTTTTAGAAATTGTAGCAAATGCTTCAAAAATAAAACACAGAAATATCTTATTTACATAAGTATTCAGACCTTTTGCTATGAGACTTGAAATTTTGCTCAGGTGCATCCTGTTTCCATCGATCATCCTTGAGATGTTTCTACAACTTGGTTGGAGTACAGCTGTGGTAAATTCAATTGATTGGACATGATTTGGAAAGGCACACAACTGTCTATAAAATGGTCCCACAGTTGACAGTGCATGTCACAGCAAAAACCAAGACATGAGGTCAAAGTAATTGTCTGTAGAGCTCCGAGACAAGATTGTGTCGAGGCACAGATCCGGGGAAGGGTACCAAAACATTTCTGCAGCATTCTTAAATGGAAGAAGCTTGAAACCACCAAGACTCTTCCTAGAGCTGGCCGCTCTGCCAAACTGAGCATTCGGGGGAGAAGGGCCCTGGTCAGGGAGGTGACAAAGAACCCAATTGTCAGTCTGACAGAGCTCTAGAGTTCCTCTGTCGAGATGGGATAACCTTCCAGAAGGACAACCATCTCTGCAGCACTCCACTAATCAGGCCTTTATGATTGAGTGGCCTGATGGAAGCCACTCATCAAATCAAATTTTATTACTCACATGCACGTGGTTAGCAGATGTTAATGCGAGTTTAGCGAAATGCTTATGCTTCTAATGCAATGCAGTTCTAATGCAATGCAATGCAGTAATATCTAACAAGTAATCTAACAGATTCACAACGACAACCTTACACACACAAATGGAAAGGGATGAATAATAATATGTACATATAAATATATGTATGAGCGATGGCCGTGCGGCATAGGCAAGATGCGGTAGATGGTATAGAATACAGTATATACATATGAGATGAGTAATGTAGGATATGTAAACATTATTAAAGTGGCGTTATTTAAAGTGACTAGTGATACCTTTATCAAATCCATTTATTAAAGTGGCCAGAGATTTGAGTCTGTATGTTGGCAGCAGCCTCTCTATGTTAGTGATGGCTGTTTAACAGTCTGGATGATAGTGAGGTGAACAGGCAGTGGCTCGGGTGGTTGTTGTCCTTGATGATCTTTTTGGCCTTCCTGTGACATCGGGTGCTATAGGTGTCCTGGAGGGCAGGACATTTTGCCCCCAGTGATGCATTGTGCAGACCGCACTACCCTCTGGAGAGCCTTGCAGTTGAGGGCGTTACAGTTGCCGTTCCAGATGGTGATACAGCCCGACAGGATGCTCTCGATTCTGTATCTATAAAAGTTTGTGAGTTTTTAGGTGACAAGCCACATTTCTTCAGCCTACTGGGGTTGAAGAGGAGATGTTGCTCCTTGTTCACCACACTGTCTGTGTGGGTGGGCAATTTTAGTTTGTCCGTGATGTGTACGCCGACTAACTTAACTTTCCACCTTCTCCACTACTATCCCGTTGATGTGGATGGGGGTAGCGGGCCGTATCAGTAGCACTGCATTGTCCTCAAAGCGAGCAAAGAAGTTGTTTAATTTGTCTGGGAGCAAGACGTCGATGTCCACGACAGGGATGATTTGCTTTTTGTAATCCGTGATTGACTGTAGACCCTGCCACATATAGTTGAAGTCGGAAGTTTACATACACTTAGGTTGGAGTCATTAAAACTTGTTTTTCAACCACTCCACAAATGTATTGTTAACAAACTATAGTTTTGGCAAGTGGGTTAGGACATCTACTTTGTGCATTACACTAGTCATTTTTCCAACAATTGTTTCACTTATAATTCACTGTATGACAATTCCATTGGGTCAGAAGTTTACATCCACTAAGTTGACTGTGCCTTTAAACCGCTTGGAAAATTCCAGAAAATGATGTCATGACTTTAGAAGCTTCTGGTAGGCTAAATAACATAATTTGAGTCAATTGGAGGTGTACCTGTGGATGTATTTCAAGGCCTACCATTATGACACCATGGGAAAATCAAAAGAAATCAGCCAAGACCTCAGAAAAATAAAAGTAGACCTCCAAAGTCTGGTTCATCCATGGGAGCAATTTCCAAATAACTGAAGGTACCACGTTCATCTCTACAAACAATAGTACGTAAGTATAAACACCATGGGACCACGCAGCCGTCATACCGCTCAGGAATGAGACGCATTCTGTCTCCTAGAGATGAACGAGCTTTGGTGTGAAAAGTGCAAATCAATCCCAGAACAACAGCTGGAGGAAACAGGCACAAAATTATCTATATCCACAGTAAAACAAGTCCTATATCGACATAGAAATAAAATAAATAAAAGCTGAAATAAATCATTCTCTCTACTATTATTCTGACATTTCACATTCTTAAAATAAAGTGGTGATCCTAACTGACCTAAGACAGGGATTTTTTGCTAGGATTAAATGTCAGGAATTGTGAAAAACTGAGTTTAAATGTATTTGTATTTGTATGTTAGCTTCCGACTTCAACTGTACGCCTCGTGTTTGAGCCGTTGACTTGCGAACCCACTTTGTCTCTATACTGACGCTTTGCTTATTTGATTGCCTTGACTGCCATGATTAAAAGCGGTGGTTCACACTTTCAGTTTTGCACGAATGCTGCCATGAATCCACGGTTTCTGGTTAGAGAAGGTTTTAATAGTCATAGGGGGTACAACATCTCCGATGCACTTGCTAATAAACTTACTCATCAGAGTCAGCGTACACTTAAATTTTATTGTCTGAGGCTACCCAGAACATATCCCAGTCCACATGATCGAAGCGATCTTGAAGCATGGAATGTGATTGGTCAGATCAGCGTTGGATAGACCTGAGCATGGGATTTTCCTGTTTTTTGTTTCTGCCTATAGGATGGGAGCAACAAAATGGAGTCATGGTCAGATTTCCCGAAGGGAGGGCGGGGCTTTGTATGCATCGCAGAAGTTAGAGTAGCAATGGTCCAGAATAGAATTTAGGGAGCCTTGTCTCAGATTAGCTTTGTTAAAATCCCCAGCTACAATAAATGCAGCCTCAGGATAAATGGTTTCCAGTTTACATAGAGTCCAGTGAAGTTCTTTCAGGGCCGACGAGGTATCTGCTTGGGGGGGATATACACGGCTGTGACTATAATCGATTGTATTTGATTGTAAAGGAATTCTAGGTCAGGTGAACAAAAGGACTTGAGTTCCTGTATGTTGTTATGATTACACCATGAGTCGGTAATCATAAGGCATACACCCCTGCCCTTCTTCTTACCAGAGAGATGTTTGTCTCTGTTGGTGCGATGCATGAAGAAACCGGGTGGCTGTACCAACTCTGACAACATATCCCGAGTGAGCCATGTTTCGTGAAACATAAAATGTTACAATCTCTGATGTCTCTCTGGAAGGCAACTCGTGCCCTAATTTCATCCACATTGTTGTCTAGAAATGGGATATTGGCGAGTAATTGACTCAGTAGTGGTTGATGGTGTGCTCGCCTTCTAAGTCTGACCTGCGGCAACCTGCGGCGACTGCGTTGTTTTGGGTCGGCCTCTGGGATTAGATCCCATGTCCAGGGTGGAGGTCCGAACAAAGGATCCGCTTCAGGAAAGTTGTATTCCTGGTCGTAATGTTGGCGAGTTGACGTTGCTTTTATATCCAATAGTTATTCCTGGCTGCATGTAATAACACTTGAGATTTTCTGGGCTAACAATGTAAGAAATAATACAGGAAAAAACGAATTACTGCATAGTTTCCTAATGACCTGAAGCGAGGTGACCATCTCTGTCGGCGTCATCTTGCATAGAGTTTGCCAAAAGGCACCGAAAAACTCTCAGACCATGAGAAACAAGATTCTCTGGTCTGCTGAAACCAAAATTGAACCCTTTGGCCTGAATGCCAAGTGTCATGTCTGGAGGAAACCTGGAACCATCCCTACGGTGAAGCATGGTGGTGGCAGCATCAATAGGTAGTGGAGAGAAGCATTCTGGTCCAAATATGATCATTAGGGCCCTCACGGAATCCAGGCATTAAAATGTAATTCCACAATTTTCAAAAATGGTTTGACTTTGTAGGAAATCAACCAAATGTATTGAAAATGTATTAATTTGCCCAGGTGTATCATAAGACATGAACAGAATGCATCAGAGATTTGTATTTCCTTCAAGTTTTTGAAGAAGCAACAAGAATGCCTCTGTCTGTGTGTTTGCACGTCTACCACTTAGCTTCTTCCACTACCACATCGCCGATAGCGATGACGTTAATGAAAAGTCTTCTGGTAGATGGAAAGGCTTTTCTCTAAAACCTTCTCAATTAACAAAGTAGCCCACTGTATGCTTACTGTACCTGACAGAATGATATCATGATTATTTTCATCAATCCAGTGGGTATTTGTTTTGCAAACTCTCGCATCACATGTGCGCTACAAAAAACACAGCTAAACAACACAATCTTGCTAGGTGCTCACTTGAATTACAGGGTAACTACACCCAAACATCAATTGTACATTTCTCCGATTTTTCCTAGACCTCAAAAGTGGTCTCCTGTTAAGCATTGTTGTGGACTTGGATTTTTTTTTATACCCCTTTTTCTACAACTCAGGAGTGGCGAAGGTCGAGAGCCGTGCATCCTCCAAAACACAACCCAGCCAAACCGCACTGCTTCTTGACACAATGCCCATTTAACTTGGAAGCCAGCCACACCAATGTTTCGGAGGAAACACCATGCACTGCGCCCGGCCCACCACAGGAGTCACTAGTGCGTGACGGGACAAGAACATCCCTTTTGGTCAAAACCTCCCCTAACCCGGACCGGGCCAATTGTGCGCTGCCCCATGGTGCTCCCGGTCTTGGCTGGCTGTGACAGAGCCTGGACTCGAACCAGGATCTCTAGTGGCACAGCTATCATTGTGATGCACTGCCATAGACCACTGCACCACTCAGGAGGCCTGATGCTTTTCTATTAAAAAAGGGGAAAAAAATGTAAAACTGGGAAAGAACATTTTTTTTCTCAGAATTTATAGAGCCCTACTTGATGTTAATTTCTAATTAATTTAATGTCAAATCATAAAGATATAATACTTCCGACCTTTTGTTTTTTCAATTCAACCTTTTAATACATTTTTTCGTGATAATGTGGACTATCTACATTTGAAGAACAAACATCATTGTGACAATTCATATCTTGTAGTAAAACTGTAAATAAGCATTCATCTCAAGAGAAAGTCTTTAATGTTCTCTTACTTACAAAATAGACCTGATCATATAGGGCGGGACTGAGACGATATCCAAAACAACTGACAATAAACTGAATTCATACATTTTCAGTGATTTTAATTGTAAAATCATGTCTTTCTGCAACAAATGTTTCTTATCTAGGAGATAAACTCAATAAAGTACTCAATAATTTTGTTGTGTATTTCGGCCCTGGGGCATGTTGCTGGCTATTTTTCTATTTGACTGGCTACACTATGTGCTTGTGGAAAACACTACAATACCAATTACAGAATAATAGTAACATTCATAATGAGAGGAAATTAGCTCTACTGTGCTACAACCGCAGATCGAGGAAACAGTGATAAAGGTCCAAGATGCTAAGGTGCTTTCAAGTCAGTCTGTCAATCATAGACATCAGTATTTTGTACCTATTATCTATTTGCTCTTTGGATTTCCAGTGCAAGAAATAGGCTAGTCCTAAGTATTTAAAAAAGAACGAAAAGCATTGTATTTGGGACAAATCATTCACTAAACCCTAAAACTCAACTAAATCTTGCAATGAGTAATGTGGAAATTGAGCAAGTGTAGGACTAAACTGCTTGATGTAACCCTGGATTGTAAACTGTCATGGTCAAAACATATTGATGCAACGGTAGCTAGGATGGGGAGAGGTCTGCTTTCTTGACATCGCTATCAACAAAAACAAGTCCTACAGGCCCTAGTTTTGTCACACCTGGACTACTGTCCAGTCTTATGGTAAAGTGCCACAAAGACTACTACTACGTTACAACTACAATTAGACCGCTCGTCTTTGTGAGAGGTATTGATTGACATGTTGAAATCACAGAGCTGTCTGTTTAAGCGACTAGTGCACAGCTCAGACGCCCATACATACCCCACAAGACATGCCACCAGAGGTCTCTTCAGTCCCCAAGTCCAGAACATACTACGGCAAACGCACAGTACCACATAGAGCCATGACTACATGGAACTCTATTCCACATCAGGGAACTCAGTCAAGCAGTAAAATCCGATCTTAAAAAACAGATAGAACTACACCTTATGGAACAGCGTGGACTATGAAGAGACACAGAGACAGACACACACATGCTGACACACACATCCATTTGATATTGTTATTTTGCCGTATTATTGATTTTCGTATTGTAGATTGTAGAATAGTGTGTAGTAATGTGATTGTAGAATAGTGTGTAATAATGTGTTGTGTCCTGTACTGTTTTATTGTATGTAACTGTGCAATCTGTGATTGGACCCCATGAATAGTAGCTGTAATGGGGATCCATAATAAAAAATAAATATATATATATTTAAAAAAAACAACTACAGTCAGAGAGATATAGCTACAGAGTTTATTGAGTTGGGAAACAAATATTAATGTCAGTGCTAATATGGGGGATCGTCTGTCTTCCTTTGTTTATTTATGTCTCTGACAGGAACAGAAGCCACCTTCAATTAATATCACAATCTGGGACCCTGTTCTAAGCCACACCGTTGAGTTGTGGGTTATCTGGCTGAATTTCCGAAAGACGTCACCTGTGAGATGACTTTAACATGGACCAAACCGTTTTCTGGTACTTGATAAACATGGATATAGTTTGAAGATGGTTTTCAGAGCAAACTATTTCAGGTGCCTGGTATTTGGAGACCCTCTCTACACAGTAATTGTGTCACAGATATTGGAGAAGGAGACAAACTCGCAATCATAGGCAAACTCCACACCAAACAGTTTCACCATTTATTATAATATGAGATATGGCTGGATTTGATACATTTCCACAAACTGTTCCCACACAGTGCCCTTTTCAAATGTACTGTGCTTCACTTGCAAGTGTGTGATATCAAAATAGATTGAAAAGTTTGTCTTTGACACATACCTCTTGGTAGCAGGCTGTTGTTGTGTGCCCTTACGGAAAAACCACAGAAATGTAGCATTGTAATCACATGTGATCACATGTGATTTGATGTGAAGTAAATGTGATAACATGTGACGCAACGTTAGAACATGATCTCATGTGAAATAAATGTGACAACACGGGGATGCCAAATGTCAACATGTGAGAACACGAAACTACACGTGACAATATTTGAAAGCCGAGATGTCAAATGTCATTTAGAATACTTTAAAAAAGGCACAATTGACATTAATTCAATTTAATCAGTCATGGTCCCTCCAGGTTTAGTCAAGTTCCCGTTTTTTAGGACGTCCTCAGAATGTTGTGTCATGGTCCCCTGGAGGTTTTTGTCTAGTTGTGGTGAAAATACGGTAAATCTACAACTAGTAACCATCTTAAAGCTGCAATATGTAACTTTTTGGGTGACCTGACCAAATTCCCATAGAAATGTGTGTTATAGATCTGTCATTCTCATTGAAAGCAAGTCTAAGAAGTGGTAGATCTGTTCTATGAGCACTATTTCTAAGCTCCCGTTCTTAAGTTTAGTTTTTGTGCCTTTTATTTTCGGTTTTGTATACCAGCTTCAAACAGCTGAAAATACAATATTTTTGGTTATGGTAAATATATTTTGCAGCAGTTTAGATGGTACAATGATTATCTACACTATACTTAACTACACATTTAATTATCTTTTTTGTTGTGTACCCATTTGTATCTTAGAAGACCAGAGCCTTATAATAATATTCACCATATTTTCTTCTCAAACACGAATTATACTAGTTGACTACACATAGCATAGATACATAGTACTGACACTCACTCCACAGTGGTTGTGAAAGGGTATGGGGGTTGGACATTGTGCATGGTAATCTTAGGCTTGTGTGAGGCTTCAGGAAGCTCCCAACGAACAGTACTTGCGCTGACGTTGCTTCCAGAGGCAGTATGGAACTCAGTAGTGAGTGTTGTGACCGAGGACAGAGGATTTTTTACCGCTTCAGCGGCCCCGTTCTGTGAGCTTGTGTGGCCTACCACTTTGCGGGCTGAGCCTTTTTTGCTTCTAGACGTTTCCACTTCACAATAACAGGACTTACAGTTGAGCGGGGCAGCTCTAGCAGGGCAGAAATTTGACTGACTGACTTGTTGGAAAGGTGGCATCCTATGACGGTGCCACGTTGAAAGTCACTGAGCTCTTCAGTAAGGCCATTCTACTGCCAGTGTTTGTCTATGGAGATTGCATGGACTTGTGCTTGATTGTATACACCTGTCATGGACAGGTTTGGCTTAAACAGCTGAAACCACTAATTTGAAGGGATGTCCACATACTTTTGTATATATAGTGCATGTGTTTTTTGGAACACTTCACGTGTGAAAACATGTGTTTTTGCTGTTCAGCTAAAGCATGACATGGGATCACAACCACGTTTACACATGTGCAATTGCTTTTCAGTTAAGTCTCAACCTCCGGATTAACGTTACCTTGACCTTTCTGCTGAGCCATAAAGTCTGTAGTGTTACCACACATATTCATTTCCACTTAGAAAAAGAGTGCCATCTACACTGCTATTTTAGTGTTATCAGTTATTCTGACTATTCAAAGATTGATTTAATTGACTTATTTCAGCAATTTGAGGGTTTTCTGTATAGTTGTCTAATGTTGGTGTGGCATAATATTCTGTTTTAATGTTACTCCTGAATTACTGTGATAAATATAATTATTTTTCTTGAGTGTGTTTTTTTTAACAAAGCTGAGATTTCCTTTGAAGTCCAAAGTTAAGGAATACAGGCAAAATCAATTACCGACACAGATATGGTGGAGTAGCAGGAAGATTGGAATGCAGTGAACCAAGAGGATGTGAGTTCAAATCCCAGGGAAGGACATGTTGAAAAATAATTACTGTATAAATAAACACTCAATGTGGTCAAATATACAAGTTGAAAACACTGTATGTTAAAAGGGCTGTGAGTGTATCATAAAGACAATTTTTTGTTTGCAGGACATCACCTGTAAAATCTCATGTGAAAAGTTATGCAATCACAAACTCCATGTGAAATGTAATCACATGCGAAGTGTTCAACAAAAAAAAAACAGTTCACAGGTGAAAATCCACATCATCACATGAGAAGTGTTCCATCACATGGATTTCACATGCAAAACATGTGGAAATGTCACATGTGAAATCATGTAATTTTCCACATGGGAAATCGTGTGGGTTTTTTTTCTATAAGGTTGTGCGGTGAGTGAGCGAGACATGTTTTTCAAACTTTTCCAATTACAAGATCATTACGGTATGTGCATGTGTCAAGGTTGATAGTTTGATCGAGGGCTGGGCAGGACTGACAAAGCAAGAGTACTGTGTTTCTTAGCTAACAATGCATGAACTCTGAAAATATATTCCTGTGTGTGGGAGTGTGCACAGATGTGCATTCACCTAACATTGTGTCTGTCACTTGGCACACAATCCCATGAGAGGAATCCCACTGCAAAGCTGTGCAAGCTACAGTATTTTCCCCTCACACATATTTTTTACCCATCTCATGCGTTCTCTCTCTCGTACTCCCTTTACTTCTACCCTTCTCTCTCCTCATCCCTTCTCCAACCCCCCCTCTCCTCTCTTGCTGTGGCTGTGTTTCGTCTGGCTCTGTCTCTACCTGTTACTCCCTCTCTCTTTCTCTCTCCCTCTGTCTTTATAAATAACAATAATGCAGTGGTACTTGTAGAGCGCCAATGCTCTTAAAATGCAGGGTCGGCTGGAGATGGAGCCACGGGATGTGTGAGACAGTAGGCATTAGCGCCCCAAAATAGCACCCCTCACCAGTCCTCTTATACTGTGCCCAGTTTTAAGGCCCCATATACTGTGCCCAGTTTTAAGGTGCCATATACTGCGCTGCTAGCAGTTTTAGGTTGTTTTTTTTTGCGCTTATGTGTCATGTTGATTTTTTTTCTTCCTACAATTTTGGCTCGAGCATTTGAACAGTTTGGCCTATGAGCTATGATGACCCCATCCCTGAACGCTAAGATTCAACAGGAACACGTACCTTCCTTCTGTTTCTCTTTATGACGCTTGCAAGACAAGTGAAAGGCAGTGTGAGAAAAAACATCTAATAACTGGGGGAAATGAATTCAAAGCATACTGACATTTGTTTTATTTTGGGTCATTTGGAAGGCTATGTGATTGTCATATATTTTATAGCTGTAATTGAGATAATGGGAATAAGGCCAGATTCAAACGTTTCCTTCAATTATTTGTACACGTGTGTCCTAAAATAGAGAAACAAATAGTTTGCTGGTCCATGTTATAACTATCTGTGTGTTAGGGAAGTAATAAGAAAATGCTTTGTGTTCATAGAACTTTAAAATAACCTAAGCCTAATTACTTTTAGCAACATTTAAGTGCTTTATAGGGTGTGCCTTGATTTTGATAAAGATCTTCTGAAGAATAATCGCACTGTTCGAAAATGTCTGGCCCCCCTCTGGCCCCTGGTATTAACGTGGACCCCCATAAGAATATACAGTTGAAGTAGGAAATGTACATCCACCTTAGCCAAATACATTTAAACTCAGTTTTTCATCATTCCTGAAGTGGGTCAGACGTTTACATACACTCAATTAATATTTGGTAGCATTGCCTTTAAATTGTTTAGCTTGGGTCAAATGTTTTGGGCAGCCTTCCACAAGCTTCCCACAATAATTTGGTTGAATTTTGGCCCATTCCTCCTGACAGAGCTGGTGTAACTGAGTCAGGTTTGTAGGCCTCCTTGCTCACACACGCTTTTTCAGTTCTTCCCACAACATTTCTTTGGGATTGAGGTCAGGGCTTTGAGAAGGCCACTCCAATACCTTGACTTTCTTGTCCTTAAGCCATTTTTCCACAACTTTGGAAGTATGCTTGTGGTCATTGTCCATTTGGAAGACCCATTTGTGACCAAGCTTTAACTTCCTGAGCAAAGTCTTGAGATGTTGCTTCCATATATCCACGTAATTTTCCTCTCTCATATGCCATCTGTTTTGTGAAGGGCACCAGTCCCTCCTGCAGCAAAGCAACCCCACAACATGATGCTGCCACCCCCGTGATTCATGGTTGGGATGATGTTCTTCAGCTTACAAGCCTCCCCCTTTTTCCTCCAAACATAACAATGGTCATTATGGCCAAACAGCTCTATTTTTGTTTCATCAGACCAGAGAGCATTTCTCCAAAAAGTACGATCTTAGCCCCCATATGCAGTTGCAAAAGGTAGTCTGACATTTTTATGGCGGTTTTGGAGCTGTGGCTTCTTCCTTGCTGAGCGGCCTTTCAGGTTATGTCAATATTGGACTCGTTTTACTGTGGATATAGATACTTTTGTACCTGTTTCCTCCAGCATCTTCACAAGGTCCTTTGCTGTTGTTCTGGGATTGATTTGCACTTTTCGCACCAAAGCACGTTAATCTCTAGGAGACAGAACGCGTCTTCTTCCTGAGCAGTAGGACGGCTGCGTGGTCCCATGGTGTTTATACTTGCGTACTAATGTTTGTAAAGATGAACGTGGTACGTTTGATGAACGTGGCATTTGGAAATTGCTGATGTCTTTTGGTTTTCCCATGATGTCAAGCAAAGAGGCACTGAGTTTGAAGGTAGGCCTTAAAATACATCCACAGCTCCACCTCCAATTGACTCAAATGATGTCAATTAGCCTATCAGAAGCTTCTAAAGCCATGACATCATTTTCTGTAATTTTCCAAGCTGTTTAAAGGCACAGTCAACTTAGTGTATGTAAACTTCTGACCAACTGGAATTTGTGATACAGTAAATTATAAGTGAAATAATCTGTCTGTAAACAATTGTTGGAAAAATTACTTGTGTCATGCCCAAAGTAGATGTCCTAAACCGACTTGCAAAACTATAGTTTGTTAACAAAAAATTTGGGAAGTCTTTGAAAAACTATTTCTAATGACTCCAACCTAAGTGTATGTAAACTTTCGACTTCATCTTTAGTTCAATATCCCTGTTATACACTAACTCACACGTTAGCCCAGCTAATGTTATTTTTCTGTGTCAACACATGCAAATTAAGAGATGACACGTCAATGCTCAGGCTCGTTATGACTTTGCACATCTGTGCCGTCGCTTCATCGATTCATATCTCTCAAGTGGAGCTTGGCTCAATGGCTCCGTGTTCTATCCCTGTCCAGTTCCTGAGCCCCTATGTGGCCCCTTCACTGCAGTCTAATTAGAACTAAAAGTGCTAAATCTTATCCCCTCGACCTCTGCCGGGGCGACTGCTGATGAGGAACCATCTGTCTGGATCACCCCATAAAGCCCCTCGCGATAGGAACGATAAAGAGAGAGAGAGAAACGGAGAAGAATAAAGAGAAATGTCGAGTTCATGAGATAGGGAAAGAGACGTATGGCGGAGAATGAGCTGAAGGGAGAAAAGTGGGTTATAAAGTCAGAGGGAGAGTAAAAATTGAGAGAAGAGAGAGAAAAAAGAGAGAAAGTGAGATAAGTAGAGTGCTCTCATTAGTGAGAGACTGCAGGAGATGGAAAAAGAGATGTGAGGCTGAAAGGGCTGGCAAAGGTTTGCAGTGCGTTTCCTATCCTGGGAGGATAGTGGTCTAATAGCAACAGAGGAAACGAGGAGAGAGGGAATTGATGTGAATTACTGTTCCCTTTTTGTGCAAAGTCCTGAGAGCCGTAGTTTCTGTTGATTACTGTCCTCCTGTCCTATTGTTCACTGTCCTAGGGCCCTATTTTTAAAAAACCTAATGCAATGGTAAACCTATCCGCTGGCAGAAGCACTTTAGGTTCCGGGTGTGTAATTAATATTGTTGCTATTTTCAAAACCATAATTATGGGTGCAGTTTCAGGCGGTGGTGCGAAAGGGCTTGGTTTTATGAATAAACAAGTTGTGGGTGTTTCAAGGCCCCTCACTGGCCAATCAGAACATGCTCCAATTGCTAATTATGTAGTTGCTTCAAGTTGTGTATTTACGGTTGGTCTTTCATGTATTGCGTTGTCATCAACTTCAATTTGATTGTTAGTCCATTATCATCTAGCTTGTTAAATAGCCTGCACAATATTAGCAAAATATGTTGAACATGTTTGCAGTCCACATTGTTCTAAATGCATTGTTTCAATATAGAAAACATTGTTAAACATAGGCTATACCATTCACGTCGCTATACGGGCTGGGCCTACCGTAAATTGTAGTCAATAAGATGAAATGATCTAAAAAGACAGCGTATATTTCGAATCAAATTCTACTAAAAACTAAACAACAACTTGTTGTATATAGGCTATGTCTAAATACAGTTACAGGCACCATAATTGCTCCCCGTGGGAGTATAATACAGACATGGCAACATAGACTATGGAGGTTTTTACGCATATACAAACATTTCAGAGGAGCTGGATAAAGATCCAATATAAAGAGAAATGGGGAATGTCCATTCACTGTTCTACTGCTCAGAGATATAATGATTATTAAACCTACTGGAACCATTTTACAGATCGCATTCACACTTCTCCAGCAGTTGCGTTTTATGCAACACATCACGAACCAACTGAAATGGTCCACCCACACAGACAGTGTGGTGAAGAAGGCGCAAAAGCACCTCTTCAACCTCTGAAGATATTTGGCTTGTCACCTTTCACCCTCACAAACTTTTACAGATGCACTTTTTACAAATGCACAGTCCAGAAACAGCAGGGGTTCAAAGTTTAGAACCCAGTTCCTACATTTGAATATTAAAATGGATTTTATCAAACAAAACTATGATACATTTTATCTCTGCGACCCTCAGGACGACAAGTCAGAGCAAGATCACTGAATGTAGTACATTATTTACCTTCAGATGTGGATGTATCAAACCAAGTGTCATGCTAAAAAAATGTGTTGTTGTGCTACTGTAAATTGGACAGTGCAGTTAGATTATCAATAATTTACACTAGATGACATGTCTATGTCCTGGAAAGTTGGATGTTACTTGCAATGTCATTCTAGTCACATTAGCACACATTAGCAACAACCGTCCCGGTATTCCATAGAGGTTAACTTCATTGGGATAGGGGGCAGTATTTTCCTGTCTGAATGAAAAGCGTTCCCAAAGTAAACTGCCTGCTTCTCTGGCCCGGAAGCTAGGATATGTAGATAGGAAACACTCTAAAGTTTCTAAAATGGCTAAGATTATGTCTGTGAGTATAACAGTGTATAACAGTATAACAGAACTTATTTGGCAGGCGAAACCCCGAGGACAAACCATCCAGGGTAAATAAATGTTGAGGTCACTGTGTTTTCAATTAGGTTTCTACGGGAAACTATATTTATGAGGAACCTGGTTGCAGTTCCTATGGCTTCCACTAGATGTTAACAGTCTTTAGAAATTGGTTGATGTTTTTCTTTTGAGAAATGAAAATCATTGTGAGTGTCAAGCCAAGTGGACTCTGCAGTTTGGCGCGCGTGAACTGGAGCTCACTCCACGTTGTTTTTATCCGCTATTGAACACAGTATATTCCGTCTTAAATTTGATCGATTAATAATGTTTTAGGATATATAAGGTTGGATTAGGAAAGTTGTTTGAAATGTTTGGACTAAGTTTACAGGTAATTTATTAGATACTTTGTAGTCATGTTGGGCGAGTTGGAAACAGTGTATTTCTGAATCAAACGCGCCAAATAAATTGACATTTTGGGGATATAAAGAAGGAATTTATCGAACAAAAGGACCATTTGTGATGTTTCTGGGACATTTTGGAGTGCTAACAGAAGAAAATCTTCAAAGGTAAGGCATGAATTATATCGTTATTTCTGACTTTTGTGTCGCACCTGCCTGGTTGAAATATGTTTTTCATGTGTTGGTATGCGGGGAGCTGTCCTCAGATAATCACATGGTTTGCTTTCGCCGTAAAGCCTTTTTTAAATCTGACACTGCAGCTGGATTAAAAACAAGTTTAGATATATTTTGATGTATTGCACTTGTGATTTTATGAAAGTTTAATATTTATAGTACATTTATTTGAATTTGGTGCTCTGCAATTTCACCGGATGTTGTAGCGTCCCACTGATCCGAAATAAGTTTTTAATTACAATGACTCACCTTGGGCCAATCAGTGTCATTTAGTAAATGCCGGATCTTAAATTGCAAGACGCATCATTCACGCAACTTTCGTCAAAATTGGGTCAGTGCTTTCTGAGAAATCCTGTGTGACTAACGGATCCATAGTCCCTTCCCTAATTTCCTCGTTGGGGACAACAAGATGATTGAATGAGTAAACGATTCGGGGTATGAGCGATGCATTTGTTTCAGTGTTCTCTGACCACGTTTACATCCACACCATATTCCCATTATTATTCAGGATTACTCAAGTATTCTGTTTTTGAGTTGATATCATATCCCATTTACAATAACTCAAAAAAGCTTGTATTCCAGTTATGAGGAACCTGGAAAAGATGCTTGGGATATACTGATCTTAGATAGGATACTGTGGCATGTAAACATTTGGTCCCATTTACTGTTGTTTTTGCGGTATGCGCAGGCTCAGTTTCGCATGTCATGGGTGTTGTGTGATGATGCTGTCATCTGATTGTCAAACAAATCACTTTAAAAAAGTAGTTTACCTGTGCAGTTCGACCCACCATAATATTTCCATAATAATACATTTTGCTGATACGCCGTACTGGACCGTAGAGATTACTGACTACTTTCACCCATAATTTAGACAAGACTCTGTGTAACAATCTTCTTCATCTGATGAGGAGTAGGAAAGATCGGACCAAAACGCAGTGTCCATTTTAATGAAATATAACTGAACACTGACTACAAAATAACCAAAGTGAAACAATGAAAATTGAAACAGTTCTGTATGGTGAGACACAGAAAACAACTACCCACAAACCATAGTGGGAAAACAGGCTGCCTAAGTATGGTTCTCAATCAGAGACAACGATTGACAGCTGCCTCTGATTGGGAACCATACCAGGCCAAACACATAGAACTATAACATAGAATGCCCACCCCAACTCAAGCCCTGACCAAACTAAAATAGAGACATAAAAAAGGAACTAAGGTCAGGACGTGACACTGCTTATAATTTGGTAGGTCATATTATAAAATCCGACATTTGGTAGGCTATTTGTTTTTCAACTATAGCAGCTTCTATTCTGTCATAACTTGTTGCCCCAGAAGACTAAACAAAGTAGGGCTTACCAGAAAAATTTCTTAAATTGATAGAATGAATGCATTAGTAATCTAGTTAACACTGGTAAATTTGTCTGTTTCATTTAGGGACCAGGGAGAAAACGCAATAACTCCAAAACAGTGGAAAGATTAGTAAGGGGCAACATGTCCAAATGTCAACAGTTTGACCGGTTGAAAGGAAATGAAAAGCTGAGAAAGCAATGAAACACCTTTCTGATAAGACTTTCAGTTGGTCTTGGGAGCATATTTTATGTGGTTGAAATACTGTCCGCTTTCATAACAGTGTCCAAGATAACCCATAACCCATGTGCATTCACATTTTCTCAAGAGATGCTGAAAGAAAGAAATCATATTTCTCCACTGCTGTTGCTGAGACAAAATTATAATTTTAGTGCAAGAAATGCATAATTCTGCAATAGTTAATTATATACAGTTTCTACAGAAAGTACGTAGTCACACCCCTAGACTTTTTACACATTTTGTTGTGTTACAGTCTGAATTTAAAACTGATTAAATTTAGATTTTGTGTCACTGATCTAGACACAATACCCCATAATGTCAAAGTGGATATATATTTTTTTAAAGTTGATATGTGTTCAGTCAATAAGTATTCAACCCCTTAGTTATGGCAAGCCTAAATAAATGTATGAGTAAAACATTTGCTTAACAAGTCACATAATACCTTGAGTGGACTTACTCTGTGTGCAATAATAGAGTTTAACATGCTTTTTGAATGACTACCCCATCTATGCACAACACACATCAAATGATCTGTAAGTTCCCTCAGTCGAGAAGTGAATTTCATGCACTGATACAACCACAAAGACCAGGGATGTTTCCCAATGACTCACAAAGAAGGGCCGGAGAAGGAGGCGGAAGTTTTACGTCACCCCAACCGATTGCGTTTTTTTGTTTGTTTATCTGCATTGTTTGTAACTTCTTTTTTTTACTCATTTCGTACATAATGTTGCCGCTACCGCCACTTATGACCGAAAATAACTTCTAGACATCAGGACTGCGATTATGCACCACGGACTAGCATAATCCTTTTTCTTCTTTCACGACTCTGATGAGCCCAAGGCGGAGGATATACGGCTCCCTCGGGAACCGGCCCCGACCCCAGTGATCTGGGTGAAGAGGAGGCGGAGAAAGAGAGGCTGGAGAGCGGGCTTCCTTCTGGCAATTCAAAGGCAATCAAATAAACCCCCACTTCCCTCAATTCTGCTAGCAAACATGCAATCTTTGGACAATAACGTCGATGAGTTACGGGGAAGATTAAGCTACCAACGGGACATTAAAAACTGTAACATCTCATGCTTCACGGAGTCGTGGCTGAATGACGACAATATCAACGTATAGCTGACTGGTTATACAAGGTACCGAAGAGGATAGAAGAGCAGAGTCTGGTAAGTCAAGGGGCGGTGGACTATATATTTTTGTAAATAACAGCTGGTGCACTATATCTAAGGAAGTCTTGAGCTATTGCTCGCCTGAGGTTGAGTATATCATGATAAGCTGCAGACCACACTACCTACCGAGAGAGTTCTCATCTGTATTTTTCGTAGCTGTTTACTTACCACATCAGTCAGAGGTTGGCACTAAGAAGGCATTCAATGAGCTGTATTCTGCCATAAGCAAACAACAAAATGCTCACTCAGAGGCGGCGCTCCTAGTAGCCAGGGACTTTAATGCAGGGAAACTTCTATCAGTTTTACCATATTTCTATCAGCATGTTAAATGTGCAACCTTAGGGAAAATAACTCTGGACCACCTATACTCCACACACAGATACGCATACAAAGCTCTCCCTCGCCCCCCATTTGGCAAATCTGACCATAATTCCATCCTCCTGATTCCTGCTTACAAGCTAAAATTAAAGCAGGAAGCACCAGTGAATTAATCAATAAAAAAAAGTGGTCAGATGAAGCAGATGCTAAGCTACAGGACTGTTTTGCTAGCACAGACATGTTCCAGGATTCCTCCAATGGCTTTGAGGAGTACACCACATCTGTCATTGGCTTCATCAATAAGTCGCCTCCACAGTGACCGTACGTACATACCCCAACCAGAAGCCATGGATTACAGGCAGCATCCGCACTGAGCTAAAGGCTAGAGCTGCCAATTTCAAGGAGCAGGACTCTAACCCGGAAGTTTATAAGAAATCCCCCTATGCCCTCCTATGAACCATCAAACAGGCAAAGCGTAAATACAGGATTAAGATCGAGTCGTACTACACTGGCTCTGACGCTCATCGGCTTGCAAACAGTTAAAGACTACAAATGGAAACACAGCCGAGAGCTGCCCAGTGACACGACCCTTCCAGACGAGCTAAACTACTTCTATGCTCGCTTCGAGGCAAACAACACTGAAACATGCACGAGAGTACCAGCTGTACCGTAAGACTGTGTGATCATGCTCTCCGCTGTCGATGTGAGTAAGACCTTTAGACAGGTCAACATTCACAAGGCTGCAGGGCCAGATAGATTACTAGGACGTGTACTGCGAGCTTGCGCTGACCAACTAGCAAGTGACATTTTCAACCTCTCCCTGTCCGAGTCAGTAATACCAACATGTTTTAAGCAGACCACCATAGATAGGTAACCTGCCTAAATGACTACCGACCCATAGACTTAAAGTGCTTTGAAAGGCTGGTCATGGCTCACATCAACACCATCATCCCAGAAACCCTACACCCACTCCAATTTGCATACCGCCTCAACAGATGCACAGATGATGTCATCTCTATTGTACTCCACACTGCCCTTTCCCACCTGGACAAAAGGAACACCTTTGTGTGATGTGAGAATGTACGCTGATCCTCAACACTGGGGTCCCTCAGGGGTGCGTGCTCAGCCCCCTCCTGTACTCCCTGTTCACTCATGACTACACGGCAAGGCACGACTCCTACACCATCATGACATTTTCTGACACAACAGTGGTAGGCCAGAGACCTGGCCGTGTGGTGCCAGGACAACCTCTCCCTCAACGTGATCAAGACAAAGGAGATGATTGTGGATGACAGGAAAAAGGAGAAACGAGCACGCCCCCATTCTCATCGACAGAGCTGCTGTGGAGCAGGTTGAAAGCTTCATGTTCCTTGGTGTCCACATCACCAACAAACTAACATGGTCCAAGCACACCAAGACAGTCGTGAAGACCAAGACACACCAAGACAGTCGGGCATGACAAAACCTATTCCCCCTCAGGAGACTGAAAAGATTTGGCATTGGCCCTAAAAATTGTGAAAAACTCCAGCCACCCTAGTCATAGACTGTTCTCTCTGCTACCGCACGGAAAGCGGTACCAGAGCTACAAGTCTAGGTCCAATCGGCTTCTAAACAGCTTCTACCCTGAAAGCCATACGACTCCTGAACATCTAGTCAAAATGGCTACCCAGACTATTTGCGTTGTCTGCCCTCCCCCCTCTACACCACTGCCACTCTCTGTTGTCATATATGCATAGTCACTTTAATAACTCTACCTACATGTACATACTACCTCAACTAACCGGTGCCACCACACATTGACTCTGTACCGGTACCCCCCCAAATATATTGTTATTTTTTTACTGTTGCTCTTTAATTACTTTGTTACTTTTATCTCTTATATGTATTTTTTTAACTATACTGTTGGTTAGGGGCTCGTAAGTAAGCATTTCACTGTAAGGTCTACTATACCTGTTGTATTCGGCGCATGTGACTAATACAATTTGATTTGACATATTGGTGGATTAGTACAAATAAAAAAAGCATACACTGAATACTCCGTTGAGCACGGTGAAATTATCAGTTGCGTTTTGGAGGGTGTTTCAATACACCTAGTCACTACAAAGATATTGGCGTCCTTCCAAACTCAGTTGCCGGAGAGGAAGGAAACCATTCAGGGATTTCACCAAGAGGCCAATGGTGATTTTAATAGTTAATGGATGTGATATGAGAAAACTGAGGACCGATCAAATTATAGTGAAAAGAAAGAAGCCTGTACAGAATAAAATGTTCTATAACATGCATCTTCTTTGCAAAAAGGCACCAAAATAATACTGCAAAGAACGTGGCAAAGAAATTCACTTTTTTTAACCAAAATACATAGTGTTATGTTTGGGGCAAATCCAACATAATGCATCACTGAGTACCACTCTTAATATTTTCAAGCATGTTGGTGGCAGCATCATGTTATGGCTATGCTTATCATCATCAAGGACTAGGGAGTTATTTAGGACAAAAATGAATGGAATAGAGCTAAGCACAGGCAAAATCCTAGAGGAAAACCTGGTTCAGTCTGCTTTTCAACACTGGGAGACAAATTCACCGTTCAGCAGGACAATAACCTAAAACACACAGGGTAAAATATACACTGGAGTTGCTTACCAAGACGACATTGAATGTTCTTGAGTGACCGAGTTACAGATTTGACTTAAATTGGCTTTGAAAATGGCTGTCTAGCAATGATCAACAACCAACTTGACTGAGCTTGAAGAATTGAAAAAAAAAAGAATATTGGGCAAATAGTGATGCAAAGCTCTTTGGTATTTACCCCAAAACACTCACAGCTGTAATCGTTGCCAAAGGTGTTTCTAGCATGTATTGACTCAGGGGTTGAAATACGATATATTAGTGTGTTCTTTTTCATATGTATTTTTTTATTCATATAGTTTCTCTTCCACTTTGACATTACAGTGTATTATGTGTGGATCGTTGACATAAAATGACAATACAGTCTATGTGTAAAAAGTACATAACACAATGTGTAAAAAGTACATAACACAATGTGTAAAAAGTACATAACACAATGCGTAAAAAGAACATAACACAGTGTGTAAAAAGTATAATATAATAATAATATATGCCATTTAGCAGACGCTTTTATCCAAAGCGACTTACAGTCATGTGTGCATACATTCTACGTATGGGTGTTCCCGGGGATCGAACCCACTACCCTGGCGTTACAAGCGCCATGCTCTACCAACTGAGCTACAGAAGGACATAACACAATGTGTAAAAAGTACATAATACAATGTGTAAAAAGTACATAACAGTGTGTAAAAATTACATAACACAGTGTGTAAAAAGTACATAATACAGTGTGTAAAAGTACATAACACAATGTGTAAAAAGTACATAACACAATGTGTAAAAAGTACATAACACAGTGTGTAGAAATTACATAACACAATGTGTAAAAAGTACATAACACAATGTGTAAAAAGTACATAACACAATGCGTAAAAAGAACATAACACAGTGTGTAAAAAGTACATAACACAATGTGTAAAAAGTACATAATACAATGTGTAAAAAGTACATAACAGTGTGTAAAAATTACATAACACAGTGTGTAAAAAGTACATAATACAGTGTGTAAAAAGTACATAACACAATGTGTAAAAAGTACATAACACAGTGTGTAGAAAGTACATAACACAATGTGTAAAAAGTACATAACACAATGCGTAAAAAGAACATAACACAGTGTGTAAAAAGTACATAACACAATGTGTAAAAAGTACATAATACAATGTGTAAAAAGTACATAACAGTGTGTAAAAATTACATAACACAGTGTGTAAAAAGTACATAACACAGTGTGTAAAAAGTACATAACACAGTGTGTAAAAAGTACATAACACAATGTGTAAAAAGTACATAACACAATGTGTAAAAAGTACATAACACAGTGTGTAGAAATTACATAACACAGTGTGTAAAAAATACATAACACAGTGTGTAAAAAGTACATAACACAATGTGTAAAAAGTACATAACACAATGTGTAAAAAGTAAAGTGCTGTATCACGCTACATGTGAGAGGTTACAGGCCTACAGTCAGTGTCCGTATTTCACTTACTATTCCATTTAACCCATAAAAATGTAAAGGAGGAATATACCTTTTATTTGTGGATACAGGGATACTCATGAGGGGGATATCAAAGTTGCATGTAAAACAGCTTATCCCGAATAAGACCTTAAGCGAGATATGATCTACTCTCCGGAATACTGTGCGCACGTAAACGTGGTCATTGATGTGCAAGGTGACAACAATAGGTACGTAGTCTATACCTCAACAGTATAGGTTATTGCATTCAGTGTACCAGTGGTCATCTCTCAGCATGATTGCTGAAATCTGTTTTGTCAAAGGCAACCATGGATACCCATAAGGGACAGTCATTCCACAATTGTATCAAACCAAGTCACAGTAAATTACACAAACCTAAACCTACACAGGCGTACACTGTACATGGCACTGCTGTCATGAGAGACTCAAAAGCTCAGTGCTCACATTCTGTCTCTGCCTCTGTTCTAATCTAATCGCTGTTGGCTTTGTACCTCTGCTCAGCAGAGGTACCAAGTCCCAGCTAATGGGCATCCCTGAGCGAGTGGCTCCTGGCGTTCAGGAAACCCTGTCTCGGTGACACTGTGACCCCCGGAGATGTGGGAGCTGTCAGTGTGTAGCCGCCAAGAGGAAACCAAGCGGCTGTGGGGGGCAGCAGGTTCAGTTGGGGCGGAGATGGAGGGAGAGGAGAGAACAGGCAAAAAGAGAGGGAGATTAGGTAGAGAAGAGATGGGGAAGGAGGGAGTGGAAGGAGGTAGAGAGGGGATGGGGAGGGAAGGAGGTAGAGGAGATGGGGAAGAGGTAGAGAGGAGATGGGGAGGGAAGGAAGTGGAAGGAAGTGGAGAGGAGATGTGGAGGGAAGGAGGTAGAGAGAAAGAAAGAGCAGAGGAGGATGTAGAGAAGAAAAGAGAATTGAAAGTAAGTAGATGATTAGAGAGGAGGATGCAGAGAAAGGAGAGGAATGTAGAACGCAGAGGGTAGATAGGGAGGGGGACGGGAAGGGATGAGATGAGCAGAGCACCTGGATGCCAACTTTGACAGCTAAATAATTGATGCCCCCTGACCAGAGGTCATCCGGAGAGGGAGGAGGAGAGGCAAACAGGGGGACAGACTCAGGGGAGGCATGCCTGTTAGAGCTATTTATAGCTGCATTAGCTCTCCTTCCCTCTTGCTCTCTCTCTCTCTTCATATACAGTACCAGTCAAGAGTTTGGACACCTACTCATTCACAGGTTTTCTATATTTGTACTATTTTTCTACATTGTAGAATAACAGTGAAGACATCAAAACTATGAAATAAAATATGTAGTAACCAATTTTTTTTAAATAAATTTTAGATTCTTCAAAGTAGCCACCCTTTGCCTTGATGACAGCTTTGCACACTCTTGGCATTCTCTCAACCAGCTTCATGAGGAATGCTTTTCCAACAGTCTTGAAGGAGTTCCAACATATGCTGAGCCCTTGTTGATTGCTTTTCCTTCACTCTACTGTCCAACTCATCCCAAACCATCTCAATTGTGTTGAGGTCGGGTGATTGTGGAGGCCATGTCATCTGATGCAGCACTCCATCACTCTCTTTCTCAAATAGCCCTTACGCAGCCTGGAGGTGTGTTGGGTCATTGTCGTGTTGAAACACCAATGGTAGTCCCACTAAGTTCAAACCGTATGGGATGGCATATCGCTGCCGAATGCTTTGGTAGCCATGCTGGTTAAGTGTGCCTTGAATTCTAAATAAATCACTGACAGTGTCACCAGCAAAGCACTCCCACACCATTACACCTCCTCCTCCATGCTTCATGGTGGGAAACACACAAGCGTAGATCATCCATTCACCTTCTCTGTCTCACAAAGACACGGCGGATGGAAACAAAAATCTCTTCTTATTATTAGTATCCTTTAGTAGCAATTCGACCATGAAGTCATGATTCACGCAGAATCCTCTGAACAGTTCTGTTGAGATGTGCCTGTTACTTGAATGTGTGAAGCATTTATTTGGGCTGTAATCTGAGGTGCAGTTAACTCTAATGAACTCATCCTCTGCAGCAGAGGTAACTCTGGGTCTTCCTTTCCTGTGGCAGTCCTCATGAGAGCCAGTTTCATCATAGCGCTTGATGATTTGTGCGACTGTACTTGAAGAAACTTTCAAAGTTCTTGAAATGTTCCGTATTGACTGATCTTCATGTCTTAAAGTAATCATGGACTGTTATTTCATTTTGCTTATTTGAGCTGTTCTTGCCATAATATGGACTTGGTATTTTACAAAGTAGGGCTATCTTCTGTATACCAACCCTACCTTGTCACAACACAACTGATTGGCTTAAACCGATTAAGAAATTCCACAATTGAACTTTTAACAAGGCAGACCTGTTATTTGAAATGCATTCCAGGTGACTACCTCATGAAGCTGGTTGAGAGAATGCCAAGAGGGTGCAAATCTGTCAACAAGGCAAAGGGTTTGAATATTCTCAAATATAAAATATATTTTGATTTGTTTAAAACGTTTTTGGTTACTACATAATTCCATATGTGTAATTTCATAGTTTTGATGTCTTTACTATTATTCTACGTGTATAAAATAGTAAAAATAAAGAAAAACCCTTGAATGAGTCCAAACCTTTGACTGGTACTATATATATATATATATATATATATATATAATATATATATATATATATATATATATATACTGCATATGTCCATATATATGTATATATATTATATATTTATTAATTTCTCTCTTAATCCCTCCAACTTTCTTTCCCTGTCTCTCTCACGCTCCCTGATTTTCCCTCTCTTCATGCTCTAAAATCAACGAGCTAGGTACCCAGGGCTCAGGCTCTCTCTCTCTACCCCCCTCTCTATCCCTCTTTCTGTCTTTCTTTCTTTCTTTCTTTCTTTCTTTCTCTCTTTCTCTCTTTCACCCACTCTCTCTTTCTGCTCCAACTCCTGATGCACCTGATTCACACCCACTACCTCCTTCTCTGTGGTCCATTGGGACACTCACAGAGATTGGAACTGGCTCAGGCCCCGGCGAAACTCAGACAAGTCTTAATCATCAAAACAGTTTGTAATTTCCAATAATTTTGTTTTGCTCGGTGTCTTTGTCATTCAAGTGATCCAATATGCTAAAACAGATTCCAATAAACACACATAATGACCTCTTTTTTTAATTCCCATTATTTTACACAGTCTTCACACCTGCATTGTTTGGTAAACAAACGTGTCAGTTCTTTGTGTTGAAGTATCATACTACTGTACCTGATTCCTCTGTTAAAATCATACTTGTCCTACAGTTGCTATCATCCCAAGGCTTTCGATTTGATGCGATTCAATTAACACCCAACATCCATTTGTGTGTGTGTGTGTGTGTGTGTGTGTGTGTGTGTGTGTGTGTGTGTGTGTGTGTGTGTGTGTGTGTGTGTGTGTGTGTGTGTGTGTGTGTGTGTGTGTGTGTGTGTGTGTGTGTGTGTGTGTGTGTGTGTGTGTGTGTGTGTGTATTGCTGAGCTGTTTATAAGTGGCACGGGTCACACGGTTGCCTTTGCTATCTCCCAAATGCAATTAGGAAGTCCCCCCTATCTTAATGAAAGAGCCTAATGGGATTCTAATACATTGTCTACCGTGACTGGCAACAGACACTGCCCATGGTCTTCTGGTGAAGCCAATACCTTATGATAGTATGGAGGACTGAAGGGGATCTGCAGAAAGGGTGGGTTGTTATTGTGAGAAAGGAAACGACGAGGAGCCGCTGTAGAAATGTTTTTGTTAGATGAGACATTTTATAAGGTCATAGACTGTTTGAGTCATGGCGTTGCCTTCGGGCTGTGTGTGTGTGTGTGTGTGTGTGTGTGTGTGTGTGTGTGTGTGTGTGTGTGTGTGTGTGTGTGTGTGTGTGCTATCCCTTTAATAGGCTGTTGGGGGGTAGCCTATCTTCTAAACCATTCTCCTCCAAAGTCGGGTGTCTTACCTCACATAGCAATGTAATGTACATATATAGGTTTGACCTGTTCGCTAGCAGCAGTCCGTACTTCATTAGGCCACTCATTATCCAGAGTGGAAAATATACAGAACAAATCAACAGAATCACCTAAATTAGACGAGCTCAGAGAAAATGTGGCGAGGCGCAAACTCCTGAACCTCATCATCTTCCTCTTCCTCTTGCCCCCGTGTTAGATCCCAGGTTTGGGAGTGTGTAAGCGCTAGCAGCAGGTCATTAGCGACTAGAAGCGTAATCCAGCAAGTAATTAAAGAAGGGGACGTGGGTTCGTCTGAGAGTGTTAGATGACTAGCTGAGAGGCGAGAGAATGAGCGAAATCAAGACTTTAAGCCTATGGGGTCTGCCAAGAGAGACCCGCATTTTAATCAGCCTCCCAGCCACACCCACCCACTCCACACACACACACATACACACTACACTACACACACGAAGCCATCTTCGCGATGAGACAAAACACACACCACGAGAGCGAATCTAATATGATATTTGATTAAAAGTAGGACAATTAACATGGTGGATGAAGTAGTCTGTTTCTCAGTAGGAGGGAATTGGACATAGGGATGATTTTGCGAGGTCACTGTTCTAGATAGACACCCTAGGCCGGACCAGATGGGCAAGCTCAGTATTTGCACCAATTATTTCACCAAGACTGCACCAATTACTTTGAAGTATTAAACAGAAAACTTCCAATAAAGTCCAAAGAGGAAGAACAAGACTTGAATTCAAAACGTAAATCAAGACAGCTTCAGAGTTTTGTGTGTCAATGTCCTATATCAGAATGACAGATGCAAACTTTGCACAGCCTGCTGCAAATGTTGAGTTCTCGTCTTCCGTAGATGGTGACATAGGGGGAGAGTTTTTTTTAAAGAACAATCCAATGCACCATAACCTGATCTTTGCGAAACACATTTCTGTGGAGTACGACTTGGTTTTAATATTTCAGAGGCTCAATTAGAGGTGAGCTTGGATGCCACCTGGCATTCTAAAAGCAAATGCTCTTTTCTAACTCAGAATGTTCAATATTAAACAAGCTCAATTTGATTGACTTTTCTCGGAATCATATCTGCTGACTCCCACTCGTCCCTACAGCACTTCTCAAACACCTTGGCACTCTATCAAATCCCCAGACAAATCTTTATATTTTCACATTTACCGTGAAAACAGCCACTTCCCATAAGATACTGTATATACCGAAGAGTTCAGGCCCAAAACGGTACGATTCAGAGTCAATAGTAGACTACTAGAGCACATCTTGGCAGTGCTTTTGAGAGGCAATCTAAGTGGCGTTTAAGAGAGATGCAAAGTGCACTTCTGCTGACACGGTAGGAATCTTCATCCCTGAAATCTCTTCGTCTGTCTGTCATTATCATTTACACATACAGGTTACTGCTAAAATAAGGAAAGGCTTGAGTTAATGAGGGATACAAAGAATATTGAAAGCAGGTGCTTCCACACAGGTGTAGTTCCTGAGTTAATTAAGCAATTAACATCCCATCATGCATTTATTTCCATGAGTCTTTCCCTGGAGGCAGAACTGAGCAGTTTCCGCTAGATAGGCCAGCTGCAAAGTTAAATTGGTTATATCGTATAAATTCATGATAACAAAAATATGCTTTTTGGTCTTAATTTAAGGTTAGGGGTATCAAATCAAATGTATTTATATAGCCCTTCGTACATCAGCTGATATCTCAAAGTGCTGTACAGAAACCCAGCCTAAAACCCCAAACAGCAAGCAATGCAGGTGTAGAAGCACGGTGGCTAGGAAAAACTCCCTAGAAAGGCCAAAACCTAGGAAGAAACCTACAGCGGAACCAGGCTATGTGGGGTGGCCAGTCCTCTTCTGGCTGTGCCGGGTGGAGATTATAACAGAACATGGCCAAGATGTTCAAATGTTCATAAATGACCAGCATGGTCGAATAATAATAAGGCAGAACAGTTGAAACTGGAGCAGCAGCACAGTCAGGTGGACTTTGTGGCTGTGCCAGTTCGTGACCAGTCTGCGGAGACGCCTCCAGGGCAAGACTCACAGCAATAAATGCCAACCTGCATCTCAGTCACCAGATTCTAACCCAACTGAACACTTATGGGAGATTCTGGAGTGGTGCCTGAGACAGCGTTTTCCACCACCATCAACAAAACACCAAATTATGGAATTTCTTGTGGAAGAATGGTGTCGCACTTGTAGAATCTATGCCAAGGTGCATGGAAGCTGTTCTGGTGGCTCATGGTGGCCCAATGCCCTATTAACAGTGGAATAGTGGCCACTGATGTTTGATTTTGTAAAAAAAAAAAAAAAAAAAAGCCATGTCATGCTACTTCTCTGCCTTTTCCTGAATGTTTGTATTTTACGCTGCTCATTTGTCCAAATTTTTAAATCACAAACAGAAAAGTATTTATAGCCTTTTTTCCTGTTTTTTTCCCCCCACACCTATTCCTGACCCACACCTATTCCTGACCGACACCTATTCCTGACCGACACCTATTCCTGACCGACACCTATTCCTGACCCACACCTATTCCTGACCCACACCTATTCCTGACCCACACCTATTCCTGACCCGCCAAACAGTGTGCTGGAGGACGTTGGTACCCAGCCAGGCACTAATACGCCTCTCCCTCCTCACTGAATGAGTGACAAATGGAAGAATGTGCGATAATTATGCGCCTTACTTTACAACTGAATTTCAATTAGGCCTAACTTGAATGATAAGGAAGGTGAAGAGGCTGATTACATTTAGAAAGGCAATAGTGAAATGGTGAATTTGTGTCGCTGACTTTTGATCAGCAGCAAAATCATTTGATGCGTCTTGGGGGGTTGACACCGTTCTCTTTTACGTTTTTACTTTGTAAACAGATTGCATTTACAGGACTGTTTTATCGACTGTAACTCTAGCACTAATCACATGCATTGTAAGGGAAGTGACAACATGCTATGTGTTGCAGTAGGCTTTTAGAATAACGCTAAACATATCCTTGACTCTATCCAACTTGATGAGCAGGAAACAAACGACGCCAGACAGCCTGCACATCTAAACTACACCTAAACTATACCTAAACTAATTTCACACATAATAAGAGTTAGCCTATAGACAAGATTAAATTGACAATGAATGTGATGTGTGACAATATTAGGCCTATCAGTTGTCATGTTGTACACCGAAGAGATGGGTACTTCTTGTAAATGACAGATCCCAAGGAAAGGAGCATTATGCAATTCATCCTTTACAACTGTTCATGCACTGAGGCTTTTGTTTAGGAATACAGAAAATCATTTCACCTGTGACCTGGCTGGTTATATTATTATTATATTTTTGGTTTCTATTTTGTCAAAAGAAGCTGTAACTGGACTTTGTGAATTATTACTAATCGAATCTACAAATAAAGTTGATCGTAATTACACCGTAATGTTTTTATTGTAAGGGAAACGAAAATAGGCTATTTGTCCTACGTTTTGCTAAGACTATGTAGAATTATACAAAACATATCCTTGACTCTATCTGAACAAATAACTTTGTTCATTTATTGATATATTTCCACAAATATTTCTTCATGCAACGAATCCTTTATAACAGTTTATGCACTATTTATCAAGCGTTGGTGTTTGCTACACCTTGTAGGTTGATATCTGATGCATATACTAAAGGGGACAACCAGCAACGTTCTCTAGCTGGTATTTATAGGCTGAAAGGCCATGCGGTTCTAGTGTTAATACACTTTACTACTAAATGGAAATGTTTGTATTTTATTCCCAGTATTCTGTATGTTTGTATATTTTATATGTGGCGTATGATTGTGTTTGTTATTTTCTTATTTCATATTGGCTTCGCCTCCCTTTTCCTCCCTCGCCATCTAACAGAATATTTGGAAGGCGCTGGATGCTCAGAGCCACGCTGTGCTTATCATTGCCCTCGCACGCCACCCGCTGTGTTTGGATTATTATTTTCTCCCTCCGCGCACCTTTCCGCTCCGCGCCCATTGTGGCGGTCGTTTAATTTCGATAAGGCATTGTGGGGCCTAATATAGAGGGGAAATGTAAACTACAAGCCCAGGCAGCAGCGAGGACGGATGGACCGCCAAGGGTAAATTGTTATTTCACCACTCCGAATGGAGTTGTGATGATTTGAGCGGGTGGAATGGGTTCTAAAAAAATATATATATATTTAAACGGAGACAAAGAGCGAGGGATGAAAAATGCAGGGGAGTTGAGGCGGAGAGACAGAGAGAAAGTTTGGTTTATCCGAGTTTGGCAGTGGCGCTTGTGCATACGAGGGATAGCCTTGGCAGGTTTTGTTCCTGACGCCCTGCTAAGGTTGAAGTAATATCGGCTGTCACAGGGTCGGGGGTGCGAGTGTGTTCCCTAAGGCTATTTCCCCAAATCCCTGAAAAGAACAGAAGTACAGAGTTGGTTCCAGAATCGGAAACGTCAATAAAAAAGCCAAAGTGAAAAAGGATGTATATTATTGAGTTGGTGTAGTCAGCGGGATATCTGTAGTTATTTTCTTCTTGACTACACACCACATGTCTGGTGTCAGGCCCGTATTTAATTTATGTCAGCGAGAGATGCTGACAAAGATCATTGTGTTCAGAACTGTGACTCTGTGTTGCCCACTATTGCATTACTTCAAAAAAGTTGAGGATATTGGAGGGGGATTTGTGAACCTACTACATTAAGATGTTTGGATGCCTTACAAGATCCCCAAGTGTAATTTCAATGGATGTGGTTTACTTTTTTATTTTACTAGGCAAGTCAGTTAAGAACAAATTCTTATTTTCAATGACGGCCTGGGTTAACTGCCTGTTCAGGGGCAGACCGACAGATCGGGGGTTTGAACTTACCGTTTGAATTTACTAGTCCAAAGCTCTAACCACTAGGCTACCCTGCCGCCCCGCTACCCTACCCCATTCACCAAGAAAGTGTTTCCCAGCATTACTCTATAAAAAGACAATTCTTGCAATGGCAGGAAACCAGTTATCCATCCCACTTCTGACACCAGTGTAGTGAAGGTGGGCGATAGTCACTAGCACTAAGGGTCTCTGGCTTGAACCAGAGACCCTTACAAGGCAAATACACTACACTGTGTCATTAGGAAGTGTCATGTGTCACTGTGTCATGCTTACATTCGGGAGGACTGAGCATTACAATTTCAATCTGACTCATTCAACAAGGTAAAGAGAAAAAAAGCTAATTATTGTGTCATCATATCCAGCAGACAATTAAACATACTTCAATTTAATTTGATTGTCATACCACTTGTGCTATTAAAAACCGAGATAGCAAACCAGCGTCTCTCTCCTATTGGACCATTAGACTTAAAAACATAATTTTTCTGAAAGGTGGCCTGGAGAGAGGAATATTGCAAAATCAAGCAAACACAAATTGCATTTCTTCCTCCCTGTCTGGCCTGGCACAACATGATGCCACTGAGGTTGATTACAACCCGCAGAAAGCTCTTTCAGTCTCTTAGCAGCTCAACTGTATTCTGCCACCATCTCTAAAAACACATACATGTCCTCGATAACAGTGTTCAGAGTGGCGGCACGCCGAGACACATTTCCAGCTCTGAAAAACGAGGTGACAAACCATGTCCATTATCTCTCTATTAATTCTCTCTCTCCCCCTCACTTCCTCCCCACCTTCTCCTCCTCCTCATTTTCCTTGCAGGGGAGATCTGTGCGTTTATGATCCACGGGCAGGAGGCCCCGTTCGAGGCGGTGGTCCTCAACAAGACATCAGGGGAGGGGGTCCTGAGGGCCAAGGGCCTGGTGGACTGTGAGACCCAAAAGGAGTACACCTTCGTCATCCAGGCCTACGACTGTGGGGCCGGGGCCAACGGGGTCAGCTGGAAGAAGTCACACAAGTAAGGAAGGACTGTGTGTGTGTGTGTGTGTGTGTGTGTGTGTGTGTGTGTGTGTGTGTGTGTGTGTGTGTGTGTGTGTGTGTGTGTGTGTGTGTGTGTGTGTGTGTGTGTGTGTGTGTGTGTGTGTCTGGCTGGATCTTTTTTTTGTGTGAGATCGATTTTTGTACAAATGTTGCGTTATACAAGCAAACTGGTTTGTGTCAAGAACTGCAACGCAGCTGGGTTTTCCGCACTCAACAGTTTCCCGTGTGTATCAAGAATGGTCCACCACCCGAAGGACATCCAGACAACTTGACACAACTGTGGGAAGCATTGGAGACAACATGGGCCAGAGTACCGGTGGAACGCTTTCGACAACTTGTAGAGTCCATGCCCCGACAAATTGAGGCTGTTCTGAGGGCAAAAGGGTGGGGTGGGGGTGCAACACTACATGCCAAGCGTCCAGTATGTGAGTCTTTAATTATCCTCAGTACTGTAATCACAGACATTACATTTACATTTTACATTTAAGTCATTTAGCAGACGCTCTTATCCAGAGCAACTTACAAATTGGTGCATTCACCTTATGACATCCAGTGGAACAGCCACTTTACAATAGTGCATCTAAATATTTTAAGGGGGGGTGAGAAGGATTACTTTATCCTATCCTAGGTATTCCTTAAAGAGGTGGGGTTTCAGGTGTCTCCGGAAGGTGGTGATTGACTCCGCTGTCCTGGCGTCGTGAGGGAGTGTGTTCCACCATTGGGGAGCCAGAGCAGCGAACAGTTTTGACTGGGCTGAGCGGGAACTGTACTTCCTCAGTGGTAGGGAGGCGAGCAGGCCAGAGGTGGATGAACGCAGTGCCCTTGTTTGGGTGTAGGGCCTGATCAGAGCCTGGAGGTACTGAGGTGCCGTTCCCCTCACAGCTCCGTAGGCAAGCACCATGGTCTTGTAGCGGATGCGAGCTTCAACTGGAAGCCAGTGGAGAGAGCGGAGGAGCGGGGTGACGTGAGAGAACTTGGGAAGGTTGAACACCAGACGGGCTGCGGCGTTCTGGATGAGTTGTAGGGGTTTAATGGCACAGGCAGAGAGCCCAGCCAACAGCGAGTTGCAGTAATCCAGACGGGAGATGACAAGTGCCTGGATTAGGACCTGCGCCGCTTCCTGTGTGAGGCAGGGTCGTACTCTGCGGATGTTGTAGAGCATGAACCTACAGGAACGGGCCACCGCCTTGATGTTAGTTGAGAACGACAGGGTGTTGTCCAGGATCACGCCAAGGTTCTTAGCGCTCTGGGAGGAGGACACAATGGAGTTGTCAACCGTGATGGCGAGATCATGGAACGGGCAGTCCTTCCCCGGAAGGAAGAGCAGCTCCGTCTTGCCGAGGTTCAGCTTGAGGTGGTGATCCGTCATCCACACTGATATGTCTGCCAGACATGCAGAGATGCGATTCGCCACCTGGTCATCAGAAGGGGGAAAGGAGAAGATGAATTGTGTGTCGTCTGCATAGCAATGATAGGAGAGACCATGTGAGGTTATGACAGAGCCAAGTGACTTGGTGTATAGCGAGAATAGGAGAGGGCCTAGAACAGAGCCCTGGGGACACCAGTGGTGAGAGCGCGTGGTGAGGAGACAGATTCTCGCCACGCCACCTGGTAGGAGCGACCTGTCAGGTAGGACGCAATCCAAGTGTGGGCCGCGCCGGAGATGCCCAACTCGGAGAGGGTGGAGAGGAGGATCTGATGGTTCACAGTATCGAAGGCAGCCGATAGGTCTAGAAGGATGAGAGCAGAGGAGAGAGAGTTAGCTTTAGCAGTGCGGAGCGCCTCCGTGATACAGAGAAGAGCAGTCTCAGTTGAATGACTAGTCTTGAAACCTGACTGATTTGGATCAAGAAGGTCATTCTGAGAGAGATAGCGGGAGAGCTGGCCAAGGACGGCACGTTCAAGAGTTTTGGAGAGAAAAGAAAGAAGGGATACTGGTCTGTAGTTGTTGACATCGGAGGGATCGGGTGTAGGTTTTTTCAGAAGGGGTGCAACTCTCGCTCTCTTGAAGACGGAAGGGACGTAGCCAGCGGTCAGGGATGAGCGAGGTGAGGTAAGGGAGAAGGTCTCCGGAAATGGTCTGGAGAAGAGAGGAGGGGATAGGGTCGACAGACAGTGACTGAGCACATCCGCCGTGCAATAGCAGCCTTCTGTAGTCCTGGTAACAGTTGAGACCTGCTCAATGTTTAGCCCTGGGCATGATTTTCATTAATGAGGGCCTGAAGGCTCCTTATGAGTCAGACAGTCTCACATAAAGCCTTATATAGCCCTGCTCTGATGAAGTGCTACTGAAGGCTGTGCTCTAGTGCACTGACTAAGGCTGATATTGTCGCACAGAGAGAGAGAGAGAGAGAGAGAGATGGGCATGAGAGGGTGGGAGTGATTTCACAGGTTGGTCATCTTTGATTAATGTCTCCCGAGTGAAATAGGGCACCTGTGAAAACCAGTGTGTGTTTTATTTTCATCCAGATCAAAGTGTATTTGTCACGTGCGCCGAATACAACAGGTGTAGACTTTACCATGAAATGCTTACTTACGAGCCCTTTCCCAACAATGCAGAGTTAAAAAGTAAGAAAATGAGCGAATAGGAAATAGTACCACAATAAATAACAATAACGAGGCTACATACAAGGAGTACCGGTAACAAGCCAATGTGCAGGGGTATGAGGCAGTTGAGGTCATATCTACATGTAGGTAAGGGTAAAAGTGACTAGGCAATCAGGATAGATAATAAACAAGAGTAGCAGCAACGTATGTGGAGAGTGTGAAAGCTGTGTGTGTGTGTGCTTGTGCGTGTGCGTGTGCGTGCTCGTGTGTGCCTCAGCTTAGCAGCATCACTGCAGGCCATTCTAAGTAGGTGTCATTAAGTTAATGCCTTTAATTTGGAAGGCATGTTGCAGCATCACTTCTTGTCACAAGGTCATTGTCAGCAGAATTATAGGTAGAGTTTGAAAAACTGGATTTAAAAAAATAATAATAATACTGAGATATTTCAAATATTACTAACTGTATGTTCAGCCCTGTGGTTGTTGAAACAAAGTACAAAGGAAGAGGCCCCGAACCAACCTAGATTTGGTGAGGATATCTCTCAATGGCTTCGGTGCGAAAACATTGCATCACTACCTTAATTTTTTACAGCACAACTATCAGTAAAAAACAGTGAAGGATTTTACTTTTACGTATTGTATGCCCCCTTGCTCTGGTGTTTCTCTTTCTCATGTTCCCTGAGCTGGTAATGAGTTTGTGTGTTGATGTTTATGTTTGTCATTTGAGTATTTTGTTATCATTATTACCTATTGTTGGAAGAAAGAGCATCAAAGGTCTCTCTCATTACCTTCCCTCACACCTCACTCACTCACTCACTCACTCACTCACTCACTCACTCACTCACTCACTCACTCACTCACTCACTCACTCACTCACTCACTCACTCACTCACTCACTCACTCACTCACACACATACTCACTCCCCCCTCCCTCTCTTCCTCTATCCAGGGCGGTGGTTCACATCCAGGTGGATGACGTGAATGAGTTCTCTCCTGTGTTCCGAGAGGCCGTATACCATGCTGCGGTAACGGAGGGGAAGATCTACGACAGCATCCTGCAGGTGGAGGCCTGGGACCAGGACTGTTCCCCGCAGTACAGCCAGATCTGCAACTACGACATCGTCACCTCCGACACGCCCTTCGCCATTGACCGCAATGGTCAGTGAACTCTAACCTCATCCCCTGACCTCAGAACCTGCAGGTCAAATGACACAAGCATAGGCTACTCTGACTGACCTCAAACTTTTGTACTTTGCCTCTCTCTACACATTGTTATCTCCGAGCTCAGAAAACGGCCTGTAAATTTCTTCAACACTTTACTTTCCATGACAGTAATGACACAAACTGTTCCTCAGGCCATCAAATTGGCTCGGCATAATTTGAATACAGTCATTACCAGAAGTTCGTATCTACATCGACTTACAGTCCATTCACAGTCAATACACGTGGCCCATGCGGGAATTGAACCCGCAAATTTGATTTGCTGTTGCCAGAATCTTCTCCAACCAACTGAACTTGGTTAATTATATTCATAGCACATCTCTCACACCATTTGTCAGCGTGCTGTATTCATGGACTCTCCAAGTGCTTCCCCATTCATCTTCTGATCACAGTGCAGTGTTATACAGAGTGATGTGAAACTGGATCCAGCTTTCTGTGATCAGCGGGAACACAAGGACGAGGGGAGCCCGCGGATCAGACGGGCAAAATGACATCAGATGCTCCACAGCCTGCCATCTCTGCTAGCCTCTCTCCTCCCTCTTCCCTCTTCCCTCTCTCCCTTTGTCTCTCTCTCACTCTTTTTGTGTTTCTATCCCTCTTCCTCACTTTCTCTCTCCTTCCCTGCTTCCCTTCATTCTCCCTCCCTCCCTCCCTCCCTCCCTGTCTGGTAACTGATGTCCTCTGGCACGGCTCAGGCCCCTCTGTGACTTTTATGGGTTCCTGTCCGCCATTCCAGCTTTGCGGCTGCCAGTCGCCTCGCCTCCTATAGCCCTCCCACTGTCTGCAGTGCGACTGGCGCTCGTGGTGCTCAATTAGAACTGAGCGGAGTGATGCATGGGGGCCGCCAGAGTGTGTTTTGTACCGAGGGGGCTTCTGGCTCCATCATTAACCGTGGATCAGAGGCCTGAGTGAGTTATTAAATAAAACGGGCCCGCCAGCCCTCTGCAACTCAGGGAGAAAGGGAGTAAGATGGAGGGAGTGAGGAAAGGAGAGAGACAGAAAGAAATAGAGCGAGGGAGAGAGGAAGCGAGAGAGGATGTGTGAGAGAGAAGGTGAGAGGCCAGAAGAAAGAATCAACAGAGAAAAGAAGAGAGACAGAGAAGTAGAATGAGTAAGAAGGAGAAACAGCCAAATAGTAGAGAAAGAAAGATAGCGGTACTGTAGTTCCAGCTCTTTCAGAGTTTTGTCTGAATATTTCTTCTCTCCGTCATCGATCCTGAACAACCCATTATATTCTGTACTAGAGAGAAAGTCAATCTTATCTACTTTAGACATACACATGATGGTGAACTTGAGAATCGGGTCCTAGAGAGCTGTAGTGTATGCTAGTTTTCATGGTTGCGGTTGTATACTGTAGTAATACTGTAAATTCCCCAGCAGTCAAAAGACACACGTATTGACAGGTTCCCTATTTCACTCAGATATTACACATGGGGACAGTAACGGGTGCAACACAATCTCACATTCAAGTATTTGCGTTTGTGTGGCTTAATTATTTTGTAAATACACACATTTTTGCGTGACTTAATTCGTATGAAAAGACAACAATTTTTGTACGACTTTGGGGGGAAAAACTTTGTTACAATCTTTTGAAAGTTATTAGAGCAGTGCATTGTAGGTAATGGTGTTCAACACTGCCTTTTTCTATTGTTAATCAACCAGGTTGTCACCGAAATACTTATAATAGTAGCCTTACGCTTTTTATTTTTATTAATGGTAATGCTGTTTTCTATGCTTTTTTTTACGCTTCATACTTTGGGATGCTGGTGCTATGTCAGATTTTATGAGGGTTGCCAGTTTGGAGTAAAATGCTGTATTTGTCAGATTTGTTTTGCGGTAACGATGAAGGTATTTGATTGAGGAATAGGGATACATTTTCATGATGCAAAATTTATTCATCAATAAATGTGGGGAAAAAGAAGACCTGCAAAATAAAACTGAGGGGTAGCTCTGGACTGAGGGGTAGCTCTGGACTGAGGGGTAGCTCTGGACTGAGGGGTAGCTCTGGACTGAGGGGTAGCTCTGGACTGAGGGGTAGCTCGGGACTGAGAGATAGCTCAGGCTGGTTGACGGCTCTGGCAGCTTCTGGCTGACTGACGGCTCTGGTTGCTCTTGGCTGACTGACGGCTCTGGCAGATCCTGGCTGAATGGAGTTTCTGGTAGATCCTGGCTGAATGGCGGCTCTGGCAGATCCTGGCTGAATGGCGGCTCTGGCGGATCCTGGCTGATTGCCGGATCCTGGCTGACTGGCGGCTCTGGCGGATCCTGGTTGACTGGCGGATCCTGGCTGACTGGCGGCTCTGGCGGCTCCTGGCTGACTGGCGGCTCTGGCGGCTCCTGGCTGACTGGCGGCTCTGGCTGCTCCTTGCAGACTGCCGGCTCAGGACAAACGGGAGACTCTAGCAGCTCTGGACAGGCGGGAGACTCTAGCAGCTCTGGACAGGCGGGAGACTCTAGCAGCTCTGGACAGGCGGGAGACTCTAGCAGCTCTGGACAGGCGGGAGACTCTAGCAGCTCTGGACAGGCGGGAGACTCTAGCAGCTCTGGACAGGCGGGAGACTCTAGCAGCGCTGGAGAGGAGGGAGACTCTAGCAGCGCTGGACAGACGGGAGACTCTAGCAGCTCTGGAGAGACGGGAGAATCTGGCGGCGCTGGAAAGGAGGAAGGCTCTAGCAGCGCTGGACAGGTGGGAGCACCTGTAGACAAAGGACGGAGAGACAGCCTGGTGCGGGGGGCTGCCACCCGAGGGCTGGTGCGTGGAGGTGGTATTGGATAGACCGGACCGTGCAGGTGCACTGGAGCTCTTGAGCACCAAGCCTGCCCAACCTTACCTGGCTCGATGCCCACTCTAGCCCGGCCGATACGAAGAGCTGGAATGTACCGCACCAGGCTATGCACCCGCACTGGAGACACCGTGTGCTCCACAGCATAACACAGTGCCTGCCCAGTCCCTCTCGCTCTCTGGTAAGCACAGGAAGTTGGCACAGGTCTCCTACCTGGCTTAGCCACACTCCACATTCCATCCGCTCCGCCGTGCTGCCTCCTCATACCAGCGCCTCTCCGCCTCCGCCGCCTTCAGCTCTGCCTTGGGGCGGCGATATTCCCCTGGTTGTGCCCAGGGTCTTCTCCCGTCTAGGATTTCCTCCCAAGTCCATTTCTCTAAATATTGCTGCCTCTCCTGCTGCTGCTGCTGCCTCTCCTGCTGCTGCCTGTTACCACGCCGCTTGGTCCTGTTATAGACACATAGAACTAGACATACAACATAGAATGCCCACTCAGATCACACCCTGACCAAACAAAACATATAAACATACAAAGCAAACTATGGTCAGGGCGTGACATCATGTCTAGTTATGTGATCTAGTGGTGGGAAGCATTCTGTTCTTCAACATTGTGTTGGGTGTAATTACATTGATATAACTAGTGTACAATGGATAAGCAACAATGGGTGTGACAGAAGCAGTCACTACTGGTGTGATCAAGCCTTACAGTGCATCAAAGTTGCCTGAAGCTGAATGAAAAAGTGTTATGCCCTGACCAGTTATTCAGAAGAAAATCCTCTATGATTGTCTAATTTACACAATTTAACTTACCAGTGTGGACCCAAAACAAACACATTCTACACATTTACAAACTACCTGTTTAAAGAGTTATTATAACCATGGTGTTCTTTTGTTACTAAAGCTTATACATCGAATAACCTGACAATGATCCACATCATATGCGTAGACCAATCATGTGTGTTATGTAGCAAAACACAACTATCCTTTTTTTAGGTTGCAAACCAGTGATATGAATCACTGTTGATCTGTCCTGTATCACGTTTCAGGAGAAGACCCAGATGCAGACAGTGTCGAAGTAACAACATTGTATTACTAGAACAGGGGGCAGGCAAAATGACAGGTCAAGGGCAGGCAGAGGTCAGTAATCCAGATCAGAGTCCATAAGGTACAGAACGGCTGGCAGGCTCAGGGTCAGGGCAGACAGAATGGTCAAAACCGGGAAAACTAGAAAACAGGAACTAGAAAAGACAGGAGCACGGGGGAAAACGCTGGTAGGCTTGACTAACAAAACAAACTAGCAACAGAGAACACAGGTATAAATACACTGGGGATAATAGGGAAGATGAGCGACACCTGGAGGGGAGTGGAGAAAAGCACAAAGACATGTGAAACAGATCAGGGTGTGACATCCTGTTCCGATCTAATGAGATGGATATAGGATTTCCTACGGCCTAGAATCGAGGCCTTTCCCAGTCATGAAGGACTGAGCTAGGCCCCTCTTGGTTCTCATTGGCGAAGACTGAACCCAAGTTAGGGGTTGTATGTCAGACTCTCCTACTCTCCACTCTGCCCAACATTTTATACCCCAGATGTTGTAAATACACCCTTTTTAAGGAGCTATAACTTGTATCATCATTATTATAGGGATGTGAAACCCATAATCGAATGGCTTCAGACTGAGAATTTTTCACTGCCAGCGGAAAAGAGGTATTCGGAGTAGACTTTATCATCCTACGCTTCCGAATATATTACTCACTAATGTTCAATAAAGTAGATGAGCTCAGGGTGAGGATCTCCTTCCATAGAGCCATCAAGGATTGTAACATACTCTGTTTCACGGAATCATGGCTCTCTCCGGATATTCTGTCCCTGTCCATACAGCCAGCTGGGTTCTCAGTAATTCGCGCAGATAGGAATAAAGACCTCTCCGGGAAGAAGGGCGGTGGTATGTTTCATGATTAACCACTCATGGTGTGATTGTGATAACGTACAGAAACTCAAGTCCTTTTGTTCACCTGACCTAGAATACCTCATAATCAAATGCTGACCGTATTACCTCCCAAGCGAATTCTCTTCGGTTATAGTCACAGCAGTGTATATTTGATTTTAACAAAGCAAATTTGAGGAAAACGCTACCAAAGTTCTGCCAACACATTGACTGTAGTACTAGCGCTGGGAAAACACTCGACCACTGCTATTCCCTCTTCCTGGATGCCTACAAGGCCATCCCCTGCCCTCCCTTTGGCAAATCAGATCATGGCAAATCAGATCATGACCACTTCTGCAGTGGCGACGATCAGTGGACGAGGCCATCCACTGCATTCCACTCCTGTGAGTATCGCTGGCTCAGTGATGTTAGGCCCAGGGTTGAGTTGCACATCCCGGATAGCAGGAAGGTAGTGAACAGGTAGTTGAACCGTTTCCGATAAATGTTGGACTTGTGTTTGTTACTCCTTACTACTGAAGCGGTTCAGTGGAATAGGGAGTGAGGTAGACTTAGGTACATTTTACATTACATTTAAGTCATTTAGCAGACGCTCTTATCCAGAGCGACTTACAAATTGGTGCATTCACCTTATGACATCCAGTAGAATAGTCACTTTACAATAGTGCATCTAAATTTTAAAGAGGTGGGGTTTCAGGTGTCTCCGGAAGGTGGTGATTGACTCCGCTGTCCTGGCGTCGTGAGGGTGTTTGTTCCACCATTGGGGGGCCAGAGCAGCGAACAGTTTTGACTGGGCTGAGCGGGAACTGTACTTCCTCAGTGGTAGGGAGGCGAGCAGGCCAGAGGTGGATGAACGCAGTGCCCTTGTTTGGGTGTAGGGCCTGATCAGAGCCTGGAGGTACTGAGGTGCCGTTCCCCTCACAGCTCCGTAGGCAAGCACCATGGTCTTGTAGCAGATGCGAGCTTCAACTGGAAGCCGTAGACGTAGGCCATTATTCAGAACATTATGGTATGCTGTGCACTGTCCACTCCCGTGGAACGGTGAACCAATGTGTTTGGTGTTGGTATTCTCCGGCAGTAGATTGATTGTGTCATCCCAGCAAGGACCCACTGAGACTATCAGTAGAGCAGCTACATAACTGACAATCGTGGCAATGCACTGGAGACTAAATGCATAATTGCCCTTTAAATCTTTGCATGAGTTAATTAGCTGGGGTTGGCTTACACTTGATGTTTTAGATAAAATAACAGCATCTGTAGGAGAAGCGACACCTGTCGCACCACCCTCTCTTCCGTCTGCCATCTTCCACATCATGTAACAAGGTAACTATCAATCTGTGTCTGGAACTAGATTAGCATCTGTTACCAAAAACACAGGACTTGTTCACAAAGCTGACCATCTCCATTGGGTTGAGGTGATTGCGGAGACCAGGTCATCTGATGCAGCACTCAATCACTCTCCTTCATGGTCAAATAGCTCTTACAATCCCTGTGTTTGGGTCATTGTCCTGTTGAAAAACAAATGATAGTCCCACAAAGTGCAAACTTGATGGGATGACGTATCGCTGCAGAATGCTGTGGTAGCCATGCTGGGGAAGTGTGCCTTGAATTCTAAGTAAATCACTGACAGTGGTCACCAGCAAAGCACCCCCACACCATCACTCCTCCTCCTCCATGCTTCATGGTGAGCCTCACATGCGGAGATCATCTGTTCACCTAATATGAGTCTCACAAAGGCACGGCGGTTGGAACCAAAAATCTCAAATTTGGACTCATTAGACCAAAGGACAGATTTCCACTGGTCTATTGTCCATTTCTCGTGTTTCTTGGCCCAAGCAAGTCTCTTCTTATTGGTGTCCTTTAATAGTGGTTTCTTTGCAGAAATTCGACCATGAAGGCCACGCAATCTCCTCTGAACAGTTGATGTTACATTTACATTTTTACATTTAAGTCATTTAGCAGACGCTCTTATCCAGAGCGACTTACAAATTGGTGCATTCACCTTATGACATCCAGTGGAACAGCCACTTCACAATAGTGCATCTAAATCTTTTAAGGGGGGTGAGAAGGATTACTTTATCCTATCCTAGGTATTCCTTAAAGAGGTGGGGTTTCAGGTGTCTCCGGAAGGTGGTGATTGACTCCGCTGTCCTGGCGTCTTGAGGGAGTTTGTTCCACCATTGGGGAGCCAGAGCAGCGAACAGTTTTGACTGGGCTGAGCGGGAACTGTACTTCCTCAGTGGTAGGGAGGCGAGCAGGCCAGAGGTGGATGAACGCAGTGCCCTTTTTGGGTGTAGGGCCTGATCAGAGCCTGGAGGTACTGAGGTGCCGTTCCCCTCACAGCTCCGTAGGCAAGCACCATGGTCTTGTAGCGGATGCGAGCTTCAACTGGAAGCCAGTGGAGAGAGCGGAGGAGCGGGGTGACGTGAGAGAACTTGGGAAGGTTGAACACCAGACGGGCTGCGGCGTTCTGGATGAGTTGTAGGGGTTTAATGGCACAGGCAGGGAGCCCAGCCAACAGCGAGTTGCAGTAATCCAGACGGGAGATGACAAGTGCCTGGATTAGGACCTGCGCCGCTTCCTGTGTGAGGCAGGGTCGTACTCTGCGGATGTTGTAGAGCATGAACCTACAGGAACGGGCCACCGCCTTGATGTTAGTTGAGAACGACAGGATGTTGAGATGTGTCTGTTACTTGAAATCTGTGAAGCATTTATTTAGGGTGAAATCTGAGGTGCAGTTAATTGCTGGTTTCTGAAGGCTGGTAACTCTGGATCTTCCCTTCCTGTGGCGATCCCCGAGAGAGCCAGCTTCATCATAGCGATTAATGCTTTTTGAGATTGCACTTGATGAAACTTTCAAAGTTCTTGACATTTTCCTCCCAATGCCAACAAAGGGTATATAACAAAGTATTGAGATAAACTTTTGTTATTGACCAAATACTTATTTTCCACCATAATTTGCAAATAAATTCATTAAAAATCCTACAATGTGATTTTCTGGATTTTGTTTTTCATTTTTTTCTGTCATAGTTGAAGTGTACCTATGATGAAAATTACAGGCATCTCTCATCTTTTTAAGTGGGAGAACTTGCACAATTGGTGGCTGACTAAATACTTTTTTGCCCCACTGTATGTGTTATTTCCTAGTTTTGATGTCTTGTCTACAATGTATAAAATAGTACAAATAAAGAAAAACCTTTGAATGAGTAGGTGTGTCCAAACATTTGACTTGGATCATTGTTATAGGGCTGTGAAACCCTGAGCATAGAAATTGCTGCTGACATTGAACATAGCTTATGGTTAGGTTATTTAATTAATGTCAGACTTTCCCATTCCACTGTTCCCAACCCCGTATATACCATAGGTTGTAAATAAACCATTTGTAAGCTGATAACTTCATAACTGCTATCATTATTATTTGGCTGTCAAACCCATAGCCAAATGGCTTCTCACCATTTATTCACAGGGAGCAATTTCAGTTTTTTTAACAGGTAGTGTCCATTTATTTACATGAGTGTATTGATTGCTTATTATTCACTGGAACTACAGAATATGTATAAAAATGCCAAATGTATCAAAAGCTAAATCAAGCAGAGATTTGACTATTTAACCATGTTAATCATTACTGCTACATACAAACACTGAGGCAGTGTTGAACACCATTGCCCATCATGCATTGCTCTAATAACTTTCAAAAGATTGTTCCGAAGTTTGCCACCCAAAAATGTATTTTCCTATGAATGGAGTTGCACAAAAATGTATGTCTTTTCACATTAATTAAGCCACACAAAAACACACAAAATCTGCTGAGATACCTGTTGTACATACAGTGGCATGCGAAAGTATTCACCCCCTTGGCATTCTTCCTATTTTGTTGCCTTACCAACTGGAATTAAAGTTGATTTGGGGGTGTATAATTTGATTTACACAACATACCTACCACTTTTAAATGCAAAATATAAAACTTGTGACTTATTGTGAAACAAACAAGAAATAAGACAAGAAAAACAGAACTTGAGCGTGCATAACTATTCACCCCCCACCCGAAGGTCAAAACATTGTAGAACCACCTTTTGCAGCAATTACAGCTGCAAGCCTCTTGGGGTATGTCTCTGTAAGCTTGGCACATCTAGCCAATGGGATTTTTGACCATTCTTCAAGGCAAAACTGCTCCAGCTCCTTCAAGTTGAATGGGTTCCGCTGGTGTACAGCAATCTTTAAGTCATAATCCAATTGAGAATCTGTGGTGAGGTCTGGGCTTTGACTAGGCCATTCCAAGACATTTAAATGTTTCCCCTTAAACCACTCGAGTGTTGCTTTTGCAGTATGCTTGGGGCCATTGTCCTGCTGGAAGGTGAACCTCTGTGCCAGTCTCAAATCTCTGGAAGACTGAAACAGGTTTTCCTTAAGAATTTCCCTGTATTTAGCGCCATCCATCATTCCTTCAATTCTGACTAGTTTCCCAGTCCCTGCTGATGAAAAACATCCCCACAGCATGACACTGCCACCACTATGCTTCACTGTGGGGATGGTGTTCTCGGGGTGATGTAGGTGTTGGGTCCTCTCTTGGCAGGTTTGTTGTGGTGCCATATTCATTCAATTTTTTTTATAATGGATTTAATGGTGCTCCGTGGGATGTTCAAAGTGAATGATATTGTTTTATAACTCAACCCTGATCTGTATTTCTCCACAACTTTGTCCCTGACCTGTTTGGAGAGCTCCTTGGTCTTCATAGTGCCTTTTTCTTGGTGGTGACCCTTGCGAGATTGTGTTGCAATGGGAGATGAGGCTGGGACTGGAGCTCCATCATGTAAGTGGGGACTCGGGGCAGCCTGCTAGCTGTCACTGGTGATGTCTCATTTGTAACTTACCCTAGCTGGGTTATGTTCTATCATGGTGTGAGATGTATCACAGCTACAGTAAATGTATCGCATTTAATCAAAGACAAACAATGCCACCCCTCAGAGCCTGTTTCCTCTCTAGGTTTTCAGAGGGAGTTTTTTTGTAGAAGCCACCGTGCTTCTACATCTGCGTTGTTTGCTATTTGTCATTTTAGGATGGGTTTCTGTCTGAGTGATTGCTGATGTAAAAAGGCTTTATAAATACATTTGATTGATTGAGCTCTCCTTAAGGTGTCATTTACGGTAGAATCCACACGTCTCCATTTTTTGCCTTAATCGTGCATTGTTGTCAATGGGAGATTTCCCGCAAAATAATGAGTTATGCCTGCTCATCTTAAGTTAGGGTTCAGCCCGTAGAGACCAGTGCAACCACCACAGCTATTGCAGTCTTCATCGAAACCCTTAGCACTCTGACTGCTTGTATGGAACTACATCTGAATAAAGGCGTCCTTTTGATTCACTGCATGGCATTAATCTCCACAATCAGCACTAACAACGTACCACTCCACTAACTCTCCGACCCAGATTCACAGTAAGTGAGAGACTGAGATATCCTCCTTTTTGAGGGTACATCATCTTCACACGGTCCATCTGGGCGTGGAGCTGTCCAGGTTTGAGGGCTCACACTGCTCCTGACCCCCTCTCCTCTCCTTAACAGCTGCAGAGCTGCCTCCAGGGCAAGATTCATGAATAAATGCCAACCAGCATCAGCATCAGCATCAGGACCATAGAGATACAACTATAGAGAGGCTGATGTCATAGGACCTCGAACCATAGTTCCTCTCTAGTGCTCTATCTCTATGATCCAGACACTGACATACTCTCAGACAACCAAACTGGCTGTAGAGGTTGCCAGCTAGTTGAGCAAAATAGCCTCCTTTTAGGGAAGGTGGGAAAACAAAGGCTAACACTCTTAGATGTTTGAGTGTGATGAGGATATTCATTTGGATAGGAGAGCAACTCACTGAAATCGATGAACATTACATTACCTGAATTGATTTACAGACGATAGCAGTGAATTGAATTGTCTTGAGTGCATCCCTCACGCGTGTGATGTTTATTTTTTACCTTCATTTCTCCTCTCCCTCATTAGGCAACATCAGAAACACGGAGCGACTGAGCTACGACAAGCAGCTGCGCTACAAGATCATGGTGACCGCCTTCGACTGCGGCCAAAAGAGGGCGACGGAGAGTGTGGCGGTGCACATCGATGTCAAGCCCGTCTGCAAACCTGGCTGGCAAGGTCAGTGGCATCACAGAGGAAGACTCTGTTCACACTGCAAAGATCTAAGTTGCAGAACGCAAAAGTTACTAACAGGTTGCTAATCATTCAATAAGTAGTTTGGCTTCCCCAAAGGCTACCACACTGTAGCAGAAATCAGTTTACTCCTCACAAAATGGCCACCAGCATGACTCAGGGTACTTGCTTGCAGCACTATCAGCGTTTCGCCTTAGACTGTTCTTTTCTCCCTCTGCACCCATGACCCAGTAGTGTTCTAAGAGAAAGAGGAGCTCTCATCATCCCTGTGAGGGCTTATAACTACACTGTCAAACTCCTTGCTCTGGATCGTACAGTCCTCTTCAATTCTGTTTACCCGAGCAATCCAGGTCAGGGGCCCCTGTGGAGAAGGGAAGAGGGGAATACAGCATATCCCGTTTTAGAATAAAGCCCCAAGAGGGAAGAAAACATTGTTTAAGGAAAGCCGGTGGAACTTGACTGGATCTTGTCTCGTACCACTGTAGCAGTCACACAGTTAAAGCCTTCACAAGCGGATAGGGTCCCCCACTGCTTCCCTGTCAAAGACGTCATTAGGCCACTTCACGAGAAGAAAGGATGGGAAGACACCTTCATCTAATTACAAGAAATCTATCCATTCCTTAAAGGTTGAGTCCGCATTGGCAAAGTTCTCCCAAGAAATCTATCCGTTCCTTAAAGGTTGAGTCCGCATTGGCAAAGTTCTCCCAAGCGGCTTTGTTATTGTTTTGGTATTGTTGATGAAGCGAAGGTTGAGGAGCGTCAGGCAGTGTGTTTTAAATGGTACATATTCTGTTGTTCTGTCACACGTGCATTGATGTCCGGGGGCTGTTAGTTGTTTGCAGTTTGTTGTTGTAATATCCCAAACGGACGTGGCAGTTACACCAATTAAGGATTTTAGATTTAAAGACAGTGTGTGATTCCTCTTACTGGAAATGTATCTTGAAATGGGGCCAGAGTTTTTCCATTACCTGAATGAAGGCTCACACAGTAGTGGGGGGTAGCTTGATACTAAAGGGCAGCTCTCCATGAGACACTCACTGTAAATGTCACCCTCAAATAGAGCTATATCTAATAGTCCTCAAAGTCATGGCAACAGACGGTACATACAGCTGCAAAGTACTGTACAGAAAAGTGTGGCAAGAGAGACACATGTTGCATAATGGGCCGTAATGTGTAATAATTCCAGCCATAATCCCACATAGGCTAGTAGCCATTAATCTTGGTATATATAATCATAAATACAAGATGTAATAAGGCGTTAACATATTATGCCCATGACTTACATGGCTATATATTCCATCAAGTCATTTATTTGACCTTGTAACCGGATAATGAAATGTGTTGGAGTATGATTTGTGTCATTGAACAGAAAAGCCTTGTGTAATTGAATAGAAAGTCTATTGAAATTATAGCTCTATTTGAAATCGTGCATGCAAGATTTCTATGGTCTCCAAGACAACACCAACACAGTATATGTTCATTACCAGGTTAGATAGATGGACGGACGGACGGACAGACAGATAGATAATTGTATTGTCCTCCAAAAGAGAAAACTATACTGAACAAAAAATATAAACACAACATGTAAAGTGTTGGTCCCGTGTTTCATGTGCTGAAATACATTTTCCCTATGCACAAAAAGCTTATTTCTCCCTAAAATGTTGTGTACAAATTTGTTTACATCCCTGTTAGTGAGTATTACTCCTTTGCCAAGATAATTCATCCACCTGACAGGTGTGGCATGTCAAGAAGCTGATTAAAACAGCATGGTCATTACACAGGTGCACCTTGTGCTGGGGACAATAAAAGGCCCCTCTAAAATGTGCAGTTTTGTCACACAATACAAAGTCTCAAGTTTTGAGGGAGCGTGCAATTCTCATGCTGACTGCAGGAATGTCCAACACAACTGTTGCCAGAGAATTGAATGTTTATTTCTCTACCATACATCGCCAAAAACACCATTTTAGAAATTTTGGCAGTTTGTCCAACCGACCTCACAATTGCAGTCCACGTCAGCCCAGGACCCGCACATCCGGTTTCTTCACCTGCAGGATCATCTGAGGGATGTGGGGGAGGGGGGGGGATATTCCTGTCAGTTATTAAGCCCTTTTGTGGGGGAAAAAACTAATTGTAATTGATTGGGCCTGGCTCCCCCGTGCGTGGGCCTGGTTCCCAAATGGCTGTGCCCATTTGCCCAGTGAAATCCATAAATTAAAGCCTCATTTATTTGTTTCAATTGACTGATTTCCTTCTATGAACTGTAATTCGGTCGAATCTTTGAAATTGTTGCATGCAGCGTTTATAGTTTGGTTCGGTATACAACATGAGTATAACTCTTAATTAAAATCACAGGTGAAATCCTGTACCTTTTCTGTGCTAGCCTTCTAACAACATCCTTTCTCTGTCTGCCTCTCCCTGAGCATGTCATTTCTCTGTCTGCCTCTCCCTGAACATGTAATTTCTCTGTCAGCCTCACCCTGGGCATGTCATTTCTCTGTCTGCCTCTAACTGGACATGTCATTTCTCTGTCTGCCTCTCCCTGGGCATGTCATTTCTCTGTCTGCCTCTCCCTGGACATGTCATTTCTCCGTCTGCCTCTCCCTGAACATGTCATTTCTCTGTCTGCCTCTCCCTGGGCATGTCATTTCTCTGTCTGCCTCTCCCTAAACATGTCATTTCTCTGTCAGCCTCTCCCTGGGCATGTCATTTCTCTGTCTGCCTCTCCCTGGGCATGTCATTTCTCTGTCTGCCTCTCCCTGGGCATGTCATTTCTCTGTCAGCCTCTCCCTGGGCATGTCATTTCTCTGTCTGCCTCTCACTGGACATGTCATTTCTCTGTCTGCCTCTCCCTGGGCATGTCATTTCTCTGTCTGCCTCTCCCTGGACATGTCAGGTCCCTGTCTACCTCTCCCTGGACATGTCATTTCTTTGTCTGCCTCTCCCTGGACATGTCATTTTTCTGTCTGCCTCTCCCTGGGCATGTCATTTCTCTGTCTGCCTCTCCCTGAACATGTCATTTCTCTGTCTGCCTCTCCCTGGGCATGTCATTTCTCTGTCTGCCTCTCCCTGGACATGTCATTCCTCTGTCTGCCTCTCCCTGAACATGTCATTTCTCTGTCAGCCTCTCCCTGGGCATGTCATTTCTCTGTCTGCCTCTCCCTGGGCATGTCATTTCTCTGTCAGCCTCTCCCTGAACATGTAATGTCTCTGTCTGCCTCTCCCTGATCATGTCATTTCTCTGTCTGCCTCTCCCTGGACATGTCATTTCTCTGTCTGCCTCTCCCTGGACATGTCATTTCTCTGTCTGCCTCGCCCTGGGCATGTCATTTCTCTGTCTGCCTCTCCCTGGACATGTCATTTCCCTGTCTACCTCTCCCTGGGCATGTCATTTCTCTGTCTGCCTCTCCCTGGACATGTCATTCCTCTGTCTGCCTCTCCCTGAACATGTCATTTCTCTGTCTGCCTCTCCCTGGGCATGTAATTTCTCTGTCAGCCTCTCCCTGGGCATGTCATTTCTCTGTCTGCCTCTCCCTGGACATGTCATTCCTCTGTCTGCCTCTCCCTGAACATGTCATTTCTCTGTCTGCCTCTCCCTGGGCATGTCAGTTCTCTGTCTGCCTCTCCCTGGGCATGTCATTTCTCTGTCAGCCTCTCCCTGGGCATGTCATTTCTCTGTCTGCCTCTCACTGGACATGTCATTTCTCTGTCTGCCTCTCCCTGGGCATGTCATTTCTCTGTCTGCCTCTCCCTGGACATGTCATTTCTCTGTCTGCCTCTCCCTGAACATGTCATTTCTCTGTCTGCCTCTCCCTGGACATGTCATTCCTCTGTCTGCCTCTCCCTGAACATGTCATTTCTCTGTCTGCCTCTCCCTGGGCATGTAATTTCTCTGTCTGCCTCTCCCTGGGCATGTCATTTCTCTGTCTGCCTCTCCCTGGGCATGTCATTTCTCTGTCTGCCTCTCCCTGGGCATGTCATTTCTCTGTCTGCCTCTCCCTAAACATGTAATTTCTCTGTCAGCCTCTCTCTGGGCATGTCATTTCTCTGTCTGCCTCTCCCTGGACATGTCAGGTCCTGTCTGCCTCTCCCTGGACATGTCAGGTCCCTGTCTTTCCCTGGACATGTCATTTCTTTGTCTGCCTCTCCCTGGACATGTCATTTTTCTGTCTGCCTCTCCCTGGGCATGTCATTTCTCTGTCTGCCTCTCCCTGAACATGTCATTTCTCTGTCTGCCTCTCCCTGGGCATGTCATTTCTCTGTCTGCCTCTCCCTGGACATGTCATTCCTCTGTCTGCCTCTCCCTGAACATGTCATTTCTCTGTCAGCCTCTCCCTGGGCATGTCATTTCTCTGTCTGCCTCTCCCTGGGCATGTCATTTCTCTGTCAGCCTCTCCCTGAACATGTAATGTCTCTGTCTGCCTCTCCCTGGGCATGTCATTTCTCTGTCTGCCTCTCCCTGATCATGTCATTTCTCTGTCTGCCTCTCCCTGGACATGTCATTTCTCTGTCTGCCTCTCCCTGGACATGTCATTTCTCTGTCAGCCTCGCCCTGGGCATGTCATTTCTCTGTCTGCCTCTCCCTGGACATGTCATTTCCCTGTCTACCTCTCCCTGAACATGTCATTTCTCTGTCTGCCTCTCCCTGAGCATGTCATTTCTCTGTCGGCTTCTCCCTGGGCATGTCATTTCTCTGTCTGCCTCTCCCTGGGCATGTCATTTCTCTGTCTGCCTCTCCCTGGACATGTCATTCCTCTGTCTGCCTCTCCCTGAACATGTCATTTCTCTGTCAGCCTCTCCCTGGGCATGTCATTTCTCTGTCTGCCTCTCCCTGGGCATGTCATTTCTCTGTCAGCCTCTCCCTGAACATGTAATGTCTCTGTCTGCCTCTCCCTGGGCATGTCATTTCTCTGTCTGCCTGTCCCTGATCATGTCATTTCTCTGTCAGCCTCTCCCTGGGCATGTCATTTCTCTGTCTGCCTCTCCCTGGACATGTCATTTCTCTGTCAGCCTCGCCCTGGGCATGTCATTTCTCTGTCTGCCTCTCCCTGGACATGTCATTTCCCTGTCTACCTCTCCCTGAACATGTCATTTCTCTGTCTGCCTCTCCCTGAGCATGTCCTTTCTCTTTCAGGTTCTCCCTGGGCATGTCATTTCTCTGTCTGCCTCTCCCTGGGCATGTCATTACTCTGTCTGCCTCTCCCTGGGCATGTCATTTCTCTGTCTGCCTCTCCCTGAGCATGTCATTTCTCTGTCGGCTTCTCCCTGGGCATGTCATTTCTCTGTCTGCCTCTCCCTGGGCATGTCATTACTCTGTCTGCCTCTCCCTGGGCATGTCATTTCTCTGTCTGCCTCTCCCTGGGCATGTCATTTCTCTGTCTGCTTCTCCCTGGGCATGTCATTTCTCTGTCTGCCTCTCCCTGGGCATGTCATTTCTCTGTCTGCCTCTCCCTGAACATGTAATGTCTCTGTCTGCCTCTCCCTGGGCATGTCATTTCTCTGTCTGCCTGTCCCTGATCATGTCATTTCTCTGTCAGCCTCTCCCTGGGCATGTCATTTCTCTGTCTGCCTCTCCCTGGACATGTCATTTCTCTGTCAGCCTCGCCCTGGGCATGTCATTTCTCTGTCTGCCTCTCCCTGGACATGTCATTTCCCTGTCTACCTCTCCCTGAACATGTCATTTCTCTGTCTGCCTCTCCCTGAGCATGTCCTTTCTCTTTCAGGTTCTCCCTGGGCATGTCATTTCTCTGTCTGCCTCTCCCTGGGCATGTCATTACTCTGTCTGCCTCTCCCTGGGCATGTCATTTCTCTGTCTGCCTCTCCCTGGGCATGTCATTTCTCTGTCTGCTTCTCCCTGGGCATGTCATTTCTCTGTCTGCCTCTCCCTGGGCATGTCATTACTCTGTCTGCCTCTCCCTGGGCATGTCATTTCTCTGTCTGCCTCTCCCTGGGCATGTCATTTCTCTGTCTGCCTCTCCCTGGGCATGTCCTTTCTCTCTCTGAGTGTTTGGCCTAGAATATATGACGGACTAGTCTCGACAGCTGTCAACTCTCCGCTCTAAACACAGCAATAAAATGGCTATAACTGCCCCTTAGACTATAAAGAAAGCCTGGTGCGGACCATAGATACATATGGAGGGTTATCGAAATGTAAAACGGGCGACAAAGATGACAGACGAAGTCGAGGGGAGGTGAGGCCTTCCTGCACTGGAGCTGTCAAGTTCCTTGAGCTTCTAATTCGCCTCTTGCGCTCTCCATTTTCTGCCAACTCTCTCATCCTTTCTCTCTTACTACATCTACCTTTCTCTCGCCCTCTCTGTTCCGTTCTCTCCATCTCTCTGGTCATATGTCACCTATCGTGGCAGATCCTTGTTGCCACCCATCCCATTTTTGCATTTTCATGCCATTTCCTGGCAATCTGGCATATCACTTTGATCTGGTATAGAACCATCAACATCCCTGTAGACTTCTTCTGACGATTGCCTCAGCACTTAAAGTGTCTAATTTTTTCATTTTACTTCCCCACTCTTCTTATTCTACTGTTTCACTTATTTTTGTATTCTATTCCCCACAGTTCTTATACTCTCATATTGCTGTGTGAAAAGGTCTGGGGGCTCCCTACCTGGTCTATACATCCTTTTGATACAGACACTCTCTGATTTAAAATATTTTATCTATAGTTAGCTGGTCTTGGTCTGCCACTCAATAGTATTGTTATAGAGATACTGTAACGGCGTTCTTCGTTTGTCGAAAGAGAGTCGGACCGAAATGCAGCGTGGTGGTTGGTTACTCATGTCTTTAATAAAGAAACGACGATACATGAAATAACTTAGAAATACAAAAACAACAAACGGAACGAGAAAACCTAATACAGCCTGTCTGGTGAACAACTACACAGAGACAGGAACAATCACCCACAAAGTACAAAGTGAAACCCAGGCTACCTAAATACGGTTCCCAATCAGAGACAACAAGAATCACCTGACTCTGATTGAGAACCGCCTCAGGCAGCCAACCTATGCTACACCCCTACTCAAACGCAATCCCAATACCTACAAAACCCCCAATACGAAACACAACATTAAACCCATGTCACACCCTGGCCTGACCAAATATATAACGAAAACACAAAAACCTATGACCAAGGCGTGACAGAACCCCCCCGCCTAAGGTGCGGACTCCCGGACGCACCTCAAAACCATAGGGAGGGTCCGGGTGGGCGTCTGTCCATGGTGGCGGTTCCGGCTCGGGACGTGGACCCCACTCCATAAATGTCATAGTTCCTCCCCTTCGCGTCCTGGGATAATCCACCCTCGCCGCCGACCATGGCCTAATAGTCCTCACCCAGAACCCCACTGAACTGAGGGGCAGCTCGGGACTGAGGGGCAGCCCGGGACTGAGAGAAAGCCCAGTACTGAGAGTAAGCCCAGTACTGAGATTAAGCTCAGGCAGGTAGTAGGCTCCGGTAGATCCTGGCTGGCTGGCGGATCTGGAAGTTTCTGGTTGACTAGCAGATCTGGAAGAGACTGGTTGACTGGCAGATCTGGAAGAGACTGGTTGAATGGCAGATCTGGAAGAATCTGGTTGACTGGCAGATCTAGAAGATCATGGCTGACTGACGGATCTAGCTGCTCTATGCAGACTGACATCTCTGGCTGCTCCATGCAGACTGGCAGCTCCTTGCAGACTGGCAGCTCCTTGCAGACTGGCAGCTCCTTGCAGACTGACAGCTCTGGCTGCTCCATGCAGGCTGACAGCTCCTTGCAGACTGACAGCTCCTTGCAGACTGACATCTCTGGCTGCTTCATGCAGACTGACAGCTCTGGCTGCTTCATGCAGACTGACAGCTCTGGCTGCTTCATGCAGACTGACAGCTCTGACTGCTCCATGCAGACTGACAGCTCTGACTGCTCCATGCAGACTGACAGCTCTGACTGCTCCATGCAGACTGACAGCTCTGACTGCTCCATGCAGGCTGGCAGCTCTGTCTGCTCCATGCAGGCTGGCAGCTCTGACTGCTCCATGCAGGCTGGCAGCTCTGACTGCGCTGGACAGACAGGAGACTCCGGTAGCGCAGGAGAGGAGAAAGGCTCCGACAGTGCAGGAGAGGCGAGGCGCACTGTAGGGCTGATGCGTGGTGCTGGCACTGGTGGTACTGGGCCGAGGACACGCACAGGAAGCCTGGTGCGGGGAGCTGCTACCGGAGGGCTGGGGTGTGGAGGTGGTACTGGATAGACCGGACCGTGCAGGCGCACTGGAGCTCTTGAGCACCGAGCCTGCCCAACCTTACCCGGTTGAATACTCTCGGTCGCCCTGCCAGTGCGGCGAGGTGGAATAGCCCGCACTGGGCTATGTAGGCGAACCGGAGACACCGAGCGCAAGGCTGGTGCCATGTAAGCCGGCCCAAGGAGACGCACTGGGGACCAGATGCGTAGAGCCGGCTTCATGGCATTTGGCTCGACGCTCAATCTAGCCCGGCTGATACGCGGAGCTGAAATATACCGCACCCCTGGCGTAGCCATACTCCCTGTAAGCCCCCTGAGCCCCCCCCCAATACATTTTTGGGGCTGCTTTTCGGGCTTCCTTGCCAACCGTGTTCCCTCGTATCGTCGGCTCCTATCTCCTGCTGCCTCTGCTCTCCTAAGTGCCTCCACCTGTTCCCATGGGAGGCGATCTCTTCCTGCCAGTATCTCCTCCCAAGTGTAACAACCTTTGCCATCCAACACGTCTTTCCATGTCCATTCTCCGAATAATTCATCCTCCTCTCGCTGCTCCTGCTGTCGTTGCCTGTTACCACGCCACTCGGTCCATGTGTGGTAGGTGATTCTGTAACGGCGTTCTTCGTTTGTCGAAAGAGAGTCGGACCGAAATGCAGCGTGGTGGTTACTCATGTCTTTAATAAAGGAACGACGATACATGAAATAACTTATAAATACAAAAACAACAAATGGAACGAGAACCTAATACAGCCTGTCTGGTGAACAACTACACAGAGACAGGAACAATCACCCACGAAATACAAAGTGAAACCCAGGCTACCTAAATACGGTTCCCAATCAGAGACAACGAGAATCACCTGACTCTGATTGAGAACCGCCTCAGGCAGCCAACCTAATATATAAAGAAAACATAAAAACCTATGACCAAGGCGTGACAGATACCTGTAAACACAATCTTGTTTGTGACATAATTGGGCAGTGATTCATGTCAAATGAATCCCGTTGTGGTGATGTTAGCATGTTCATTAGCATTGAGAGCAAAGTTGATCATTGTAGCATTATAGCATTAGCTACAGGAGAAACATTCCACTGAGTTGCCTAACACCTGATTTAATTTAAACTCAGAATGGTCAGCCTTTCTTTCTTTTTGTGTCAGATAAGGGTTATTGGTTTGATATGGAAGACCATGATAGCAGACCCCGTTCATACGTGTTGCCAACACTCAATTGTGTGGATTAGCAAGCACATGGATTAGCAAGCACAGTGGGTTAGCAGTTAGCATAGCGTAGCCTCCTGTGTCAGAACCTCACTTCCCCTTAAGCTTCTTGGTGTGTGAAGTCATCTGTCACCTGTTTAGCTTTAGTGAGGAGTGCTCCGTGATGCCTTCAAATTCAGAGGCTGGCTCTGGTATTCAGTGGAACCCTTTTCCTCTGTAGCATTGGCTCTGTGCTGGAGCTAGCCTGGCTATAGTAGTGAAAGATGCTGTAGGATAAAATATGCTGAGCTGAAAACAGGCTAAGGGTCTGACCTTCACCCAAAGTGAAATACCAAACATGCAAATGGTGAATAATACAACAGTGGGAGAGCCTGGCCAGTGGTTGAAAGCATTTATCGTTTCTAGGTGATTATTTGTATTTCTTAGTACTGTTTCAGAAGTAATTAAATGTTCTATTTAGAAATGTTTGTATCTACAGTAGCGCAATAGTGATCCAATATTTCAGTACAGTTATGCCCTATCAAGCCAGTTTTGGCATCTGAATTACTAAAGCATTAGGAAAAATACATGCTCTATTGGGAATAATAAACTATATATTTCTCCTGTTCTCCCAGGCTGGAACAAACGAATGGACTATGAGCCCGGAACGGGAAGCAAGCAACTGTTTCCCAAGATGCACCTTGAGACTTGTGACGGCCCGCTGTCGGCGGTGAGAGCCATGGTGGAGCTGCAGACCAGCCACATTGGGAAGGGCTGTGACCGAGAGACCTACTCTGAGAAGTCCCTACAGAAACTCTGTGGTAAGCCACAAGGGAAAGAGAGAAAATAAAATAATCAAATGTTCTAATAACATTTCATCCTGTGTTCAGTTGCACATTGTGTAATGCGTTAATTACACTTATGACTTGTGAAGTCATAGAGACAATTGGGTGTGTTGTTTCTATTTCACTCAACTCATTAATGGTTGTAACTACTCTAAATTCTAATATTTTGTCACATTGAGTCATTTCATTGTAATTTGTAAATCTACAGGTAGCCTAGCGGTTAAGAGCGTTGAGCCAGTAACTGAAAGGTCGCTGGTTTGAATCCCTGTGCTGACTAAGTGAAAGATCTGTCTGTGCCCTTGAGCAAGGCACTTAACCCTAACTTCTCTCTCCTCGCGATCACAGTGAAAGTCCTGCTCTATGCATATGCTAAATTAAATGTCTATATTTGATCAACCTTATGAATCATTGTTATTAATAATTCTGGGAGGAAATCTGCTCAAGTGAACATTTTCATTGTGAAGAGTTGAAAATGTGAACTGTCCCAGATTTTCTATATATTTCTTTCTTGGATTTTATTTCCTGTAGTGAAAAACTGAAGCGTGATATGGTTGGTTTAAAAAAATGTATATGCAGCAATAACAGTTTATTGTTCGACTCGAGCCTAAGTCTTTATGTGTTTGAGTAATGGCTACACCTGCATACTTGATATGTTCATTTGGATGCAGAAGGCTTTCCCTACTCCTTTAGTATGCAACGTTTGCAAGCCAGGAGCTTTTCCAAAGCTCCATAATCGTTATCTAATATGCAACAAAACAAATTGTAATAGCAACATTGATTTCTGTGAGAGTACAAATACCGGTACACATAAATAGAGAACGCACAGAGATTGCTCAACATGGGCCACCATGTTATTTTCTAGAGCCACTTTAAAGATAATTGAATTTGGTCAACAACATTCCGTGTGTTCAATTTGAAAAATGTGTCCAAACAAAAAAAAAATGGTAAAAAAAAAAGGACTTTATTTCCTAAGCAGAGAATGGTTGGAATTTTGAATAATTCATAGCTTTCATGGTCAGACGTGGGCTGGTCAATACAAATAATAATATGAAAAGAAGGCAGGGGTCACGGATTTGACAAGGCCTTCTGAAAACTGTGCAGAGTGAGAGTATGAGACTGAATCTCAACTTCTCTCTCCTCCTGATCACAGTGAAAGCCCTGATACAGTTTAAAGAGGCCTGGGCGTGGATTTATGCGTCCCTATCGATTGACAGGCTTGAATGTGGCATAGTTTTAAAAGAGCTGGCCTGTTTCTTCAAAGGGGTGGGGCGGGGTGTGGATTTCGGGGACAGAAACAAGTGTCTTAACATACAGGGTCATTCATCGCTCGTTAGATTCATACTGTCAACTCTTGTGTGACATGGAGAGGGTGACGATGTGGTGAGAAATAGACAGATGTCAAATACCTTTCCCAACGAAGACTGTTCTGCAACAGTTCAGCATCTTATCTCCCGTACGACACCCTGCATGGACATCGTGGGATTAGAGGTTTTTAGATATCTTCCAACTCAAACGTTACAAGTATCAGTCTCCTTTCAACCTTTGTGTCACTTTTCGTGTGTCAAAATGTCACCCACGGACTGTTCTCATCTTTAATTGGTCCTCCAGGTGCGGCGTCCGGCAGCACGGACCTCCTCCCCGCCCCCAGCGCTTCCACCAATTGGACGGCCTCGCTGCTGACAGACAGTGGGCGGGATAGCGACCTCATCTTCCGCTTCGACGGGCGGCAGGCCTCCAATGTACCGGAGCGGGTGGTTCCACAGAACCTGACTGACCAGTTCACCATCGCCACGTGGATGAAGCATGGGCCCAGCCCCGGTCTGAGGGCTGAGAAGGAGACCTTGCTCTGCAACTCTGACAAGACCGGTGAGACCAGGAAGAGGTTAATTTGTGGGATTTGATCCATCCTAGTTCATTGTTATTCAAAGCATGATTTTCTGGTGGTGCGGTGGTGGAGCTATTGCCCAAATTGAGGCTATTTATCTTCTGTCACAAGATTTTAAGAGAGAATCAAAGCAATAGCCACTATTCCAGCTACTATTTATTGTTCAATGTAAGGTGTAAGAAAGGAGCTTCCAATGTGAAGACAGTTGGCTCCAACGTGGAACATAAGGAACATTTTTGTGCCCAATCTGGAGTGGAGGTTGCGTAGTCACGTAAATCCAGAGGTTGTTTTGTCATCTGTTGACCACTTCTAGTTTCAGAGTCAGACTAAGTGGAGCTGTGAAGGTGTGACTGGAGACAGGCGGCCTGACAGGCTCTTATTGATTCCATCGAGCTCTTCTCTCACACTGAGCGAAAAAGAGAGTCCATCAATATGCACGGCCAAAACAGCCCTGTGTGTAACCCCAGCGGCTCCAAGGAAAAGCACAGGGGGGTTATGATGAAAAGTGCCACCATGAGAGAAAAGCTGTGAAGTCACACACCTCATTAGCGTCCCACAGGGCCTTTCACAATGTCACAATGGCACAGGGAGCTTGTGACATTTATTGAGCTGCCTCGTGAAGTGGCAGGGTATAATTCAAAGTGGCACACGTCAATAGCATTTACAGGACATTTTGCACCAATAAGCTCCTTTGTCCATAATGACAGATATAATTTTAAATACCACTTTAGCAGAGCATTTGTATAACATAATTTATTTTCACTCTTAACTGTGGAAAATTGCTTTTTTGGTTGAATATCTTGAAATATTTATTTTATTTTATGCAGTGTACCGTCTAGAATGTCTATGTTTTTCTGTGAATGAGAATAGAGGATATCTCTATTCTGTTCTGGCCAGATAAGGAAGTTATCATAACTCAAAGTTTATGAATGTTATAAGCCTGTAATTGCCAGTTTTCTGTAACATACCCATATCCTTCTACAGAGATGAACCGGCACCACTACTCCCTGTACGTCCACAACTGCCGTCTGGTTTTCCTGCTCAGGAGAGACTTCACCCAGGTTGACACCTTCCGCCCTGCAGAGTTCCACTGGAAACTGGAGCAGGTGAGCTGACCTATGACCTCTGACTTTTGACCCAGGAGAACCTCCACTGTTCCATTGTCTATACTAGCATACTGCTTAGAATTGGGGCCGGCTCCAGAACGAACCGGTTGGAGGGGCATTTGATTTTCACACGGGGCACATTTTTTTCCCCCACTGGACCTCCTATGTGGATATATTGGACACTTTAATTTGTTTATATATATTGTTACAACTATGAAACAGAAAGCATTGGTGTTGGAATCATCAAGACGCATTTTCAAATGGTGACAACGTGTGTGCTTGATAATAGTGAAAATCATCACAAAAGAAATAATGGCATAGTGAATAAAAATGTTAATATGACAGCAGTCAAAAAGTCCATTGTCAGTTGGAGCATAGCGTAAACAACGACAGCAGTCGAGTTGCGTTTGCCTATTTTCTGTTTCTTGCTTGAGATGTAGGACCTACTCTCTCAGTGAGGACATTTTGTGCAGATAATAGCCCGTGAAATTCTCACCAGCTTGTTCTATTCCAAACGGTGCCGTCCTCTCTCCGGTCTCACCGTTCCATTTGGTGGTGTCGTGGGCACCTGCTAACTGCTCACAGTTCTGTCTTTTTTTTGCACTTAGGCCTCGGAGGTGTAGATTCAGGTTGAGGCTCAGAATCAGAAGAATACTCATCGGGCGATGTCATCCTGATTCATTTCTTCCACACCATCTGAGCCGTTTTCATTCAGATTTTGTAGCAACACTAACGCAGCATCCATTGGTCTTGGTCTTCTTGCCATTGTAAATGACTCACGCTCTCACCGTGTACTACAAGTAGGCCAGAGTAGACTGATAACAGAGTACATAACATTTTGACATTAGAATTAGAATCAATCAATGCCATAGAATGGCCCGCACTGTTCTTGATTCGCAATTGGTGATTACATAATTATGCATCATTTGTTTCCCCTTGCTCATCAACTCATCCATTCTCCCTCATCATACTTTATTTATTTAATCTGTTATTGTATGTGTGAAATTAGTTTCGGTATAGTTTAGGTTCACTTTCGAGGCAATTATCAGGGTGATTATGAACTGGGCATGGCATCTATCGTCAACTATTGGGAGGAGGGGAGCAGGCCCTGCTGTCGAGAGAAGGAGGGGCAATGGGGAAAACCATATAAAAAAATGACCTGCCCTCCTATAAGCTAAACAAGCTAAACACCTTCTTCGCCCGCTTTGAGGATAACACAGTGCAACTGACACGGCCCGCTACCAAGGACTGTGGGCTCTCCTTCTCCATGGCCCGAAGTGAGTAAGACATTTAAGCATGTTAACCCTCGCAGGGCTGCCGGCCCAGATGGCATCCCTAGCTGGCTGGTATGTTCATGGACATGTTCAATCTCTCCCTATCCCAGTCTGCTGTCCCCACATGCATGAAGATGGCCAACATTGTTCCTATACCCAAGAAAGCAAAGCTAACTGAACTAAATGACCCCGTAGCACTCACTTCTGTCATCATGAAGTGCTTTGAGAGACTAGTCAAGCATCATATCACCTCCACCTTACCTGTCACCTTAGACCCACTTCAATTTGCTTACCGCCCCAATAGATCGACAGACGATGCAATCCCCATCGCACTGCATACTGCCCTATCCCATCTGGACAAGAGGAATACCTATGTAAGAATGCTGTTGATTGACTATAGCTCAGCATTCAACACCATAGTACCCTCCAAGCTCATCATTAAGCTTGAGGCCCTGGGTCTGAACTCCATTCTGTGTATCTGGGTCCTGGACTTCCTGATGGGCCGCCCCCGGGTGGTGAAGGTAGGAAACACATCAGTGACAAACTGAAATGGTTCACCCACACAGACAGTGTGATGAAGAAGGCACAATAATGCCTCTTCAACCTCAGGAGGCTGAAGAAATTTAGCTTGGCACCTAAAAGACTCACAACCCTTTACCGATGCACAATTGAGATGGGCTTTCCTCAATTCTATGGGCTTTCCTCTGACACCGCCTATTATATAGGTCCTGGATGGCAGGAAGTTTGGCTCCAGTAATGTACTGGGCCATATGCACTACACTCTGTAGCGCCTTACGGTCAGATGCCGAGCAGTTGCCATACCAGGTGGTGATGCAACCGGTCAGGATGGTCTTGATAGTGCAGCTGTAGAACTTTTTGAGGATCTGTGGACCAATGCCAAATATTTTCAGTCTGCTGAGGGGGAAAAGGTTTTGTCTTTCCCTCTTCACGACTGTCTTGGTATGTTAGGATTATGATAGTTCGTTGGTGATGTGTACAACTAGGAACTTGTAACTCTCGACCCGCTCCACTACAGCCCCGTCGATGTTAATGGGGGTCTGTTCAGCCCGCCTTTTCCAGTAGTCCATGATCATCTCCGTTGTCTTGCTCACATTGAGGGAGAGGTTGTTGTCCTGGCACCACACTGCCAGTTGTCTGACCTCCTCCCTATAGGCCTACCATCGTTGTTGGTGATCAGACCTACCACTGTTGTGTGGTCAGCAAACTTAATGATGGTGTTGGAGTCGTGTTTGGCCACGCAATCATGGGTGAACAGGGAGTACACGAGGGAACTAAGTACACACCCCTGAGGGGCCCCCGTGTTAAGGATCAGCATGGCAGACGCGTTGTTGCCTACTCTTACCACCTGGGGGCGGTCCGTCAGGAAGTCCCGGATCCAGTTCCAGAGTGAGGTGTTCAGTCCCAGGATCCTTAGCTTAGTGATGAGCTTTGTGGGCACTATGGTGTTGAACGCTGAGCTGTAGTCAATGAACAGCATTCTCACATAGGTGTTCCTTTAGTCCAGGTGTGAAAGGGCAGTGTGTAGTGCGATTGAGATTGCGTCATCTGTGGATCTGTTGGGGCGGTATGCGAATTGGAGTGGGTCTAGGGTGTCCGGGGGGATGCTGTTGATGTGAGCCATGACCAGCCTTTCAAAGCACTTCATGGCTACCGATGTGAGTGCTCGTCCTTTAGGCAGGTTACCTTCGCTTCCTTGGGCACAGGGACTATGGTGGTCTGCTTGAAACATGTAGGTATTACAGACTCGGTCAGGGAGAGGAGTCAAGAGTTGCCAAACTGTCAAGTGAAGTCACTTGACAGTTTGTCCGCGCATGCTTTGAGTACACGTCCTGGTAATCCGTCTGGCTCTGCGGCTTAGTGAATGTTGACCTGTTTAAAGGTTTTGGTTTTGGTCTACCGAGAGCATTATCACACAGTCATCCAGAACAGCTGGTGCTCTCATGTATGCTTCAGTGTTGCTTGCCTCAAAGCGAGCATAAAAGGATAAAAGGCTTTTAGCTCATCTGGTAGGCTTGTGTCACTGGTCAGCTCGCGTCTGGGTTTCCCTTTGTAGTCCTTAATAGTTTTTAAGCCCTGCCACATCCAACGAGCATCAGAGCCGGTGTAGTAGGATTAAATCTTAATCCTGTATTGCCGCTTTGCTTGTTTGATGGTTAGCCTGAGGGCATAGCGGGATTTCTTATTAGTGTCCGGATTAGTCTCCCGCTCCTTGAAAGAGGCAGCTCGGGCCTTTAGCTTGATGTGGATGTTGCCTGTAATCCATGGTTTCTGGTTGGGATATGTACGTACGGTCGCTGTGGGGCGATGTCATGGTGTACTCCTCAATGCCATTGGATGAATCTCGGGACATATTCCAGTCTGTGCTAGCAAAACAGTCATGGAGTGTAACATCCACGTCATCTCAACACTTGCATATTGAGCAAGTTACTGATACTTCCTGCCTTCGTTTTTGCTTGTAAGCAGGAATCAGGAGGATAGAATTATGGCCAGATTTGCCAAATGTAGGGCGGAGGAGAGCTTTGTATGCATCTCTGTGTGTGGAGTAAAGGTGGTCTAGGATTTATTTCCCTCTGGTTGCACATGTGACATGCTGGTAAAAATTTGGTAAAACTGATTAAAGTTTGCCTGCATTAAAGTCCCCGGCCACTAGGAGCACCTTTTCTTGGTGAGCATTTTCTTCTTTGCTTATGGCCTTATAGAGTTGGTTGAGAGCGGTCTTAGTGCCAGCTTCATTCTGTGGTGGTAAATAGATGGCTATGAGTAATATAGAGAGAACTCTCTCGGTAGATAGTGTGGTCTACAGCTTATCTTAAGGTACTCTACCTCAGTCAAACAATACCTTGAGAATTATTTAATATTAGACATTGCGCACCAACTTATTGAGAAATAGACACAGCCCCACCTATCTTCTTACCAGAGGTAGTTTCTTCGTCCTGCCAGTGCATGGAAAATCCCATCAGCTCTATATTATCCGTATCGTCGTTCAGCCACGTCTCGGTGCAACATAAGATATTACAGTTTTTAATTTCCCGTTGGTAGGATAATCTTAAATCGTAGGACATCAATTTTATTTTCCAATGATTGCACGTTAGCAAGAAGAACAGATGGCAGTGGGAGTTTACTTGCTCGCCTACGGATTCTCAGAAGGCAGACCGATCTGCGACCCCTTGTCCTGCGGAATTTCTTCAAGCAACTTACAGGGATCTGTGCCTGTTCCAGTGAAAGCAGTAGTTTCTTCCAGTCCGCGGTGAGTAATCGCTGTTCTGATGTCCAGAAGTTATTTTCGGTCATAAGAGACGGTAGCAGCAACATTATGTACAAAATAAGTACAAAAATAAGTTACACAAAAAGCAAAAAAAACTAACAAAATAGCACAATTGGTGCCATGTAAAATGTCAGCCATGTTCTTCGGCGCCACTGCCTGTTCACCCCGCTATCATCCAGAAGATGAGGTCAGTAAAGGTGCATCAAAGCTGGGACCGAGAGACTGAAAAACAGCTTTTTTCTCAAGGCCATCAGATTGTTAAATAGCCATCACTAGCACATTAGAGGCTGCTGCCTATATACATTTCTACTGTTATTCTACAGTATCTTAGTTTATGCCGCTCTGACATTGCTCGTCCATATATTTATATATTCTTAATTCCATTATTTTACTTTGATTTGTGTGTATTGGGTATATGTGGTGAAATTGATAGATATTATTTGTTCGATATTACTGCACTCTCAGAGCTAGTTTGACAAGCATTTCTCTACACCTGCAATAACATCTGCTAAATACGTGTATGTGACCAATACATTTTTATTTTATTTGAGTACCAGTTCTGTATGTGATATTAAGGTTCTAACAACGCCAGTGTGCATTATAGACTTATTTAGGAAAAGTCAAGGACGGATGGGGGCTTGACTTTAAAAATGGCAGAGTAATACATTTTTTTCCATTCATGAGCAGTCCAAATGACTGCTTTAGTGGTTCTATTGTGGGATTTATAGTAACAACTGTGAGCATGTATTAGACTACCTTTTAATGTGACATGAACACAACCAGTCATGATGTTTCCATCTGATTGCAAAACAAATCACTTCAAAAAAGTAGGTGATCTTGGCATGTTAGTCAAAAATAGCATCCGGTCGACCGAAACAGTGCCCTTCTGTCTTACAATATGTAGCCCCACGTATCTGATGCGGTCTGGCAAGAAAAGAGAATGTCATACTCTTTTAGTCCAGACAGCAACGAGCTACATTGGCTACACGTACTGAGACATTGATGTTTCGCTTGCTCGGATGCTTTATCTGACAATGACAATTTCTGTCGGCGCGCGTCTCGGTTAAATAAATTATGAATAGGCCTCCGAGAGACACAAAGGTCTAAAGCACTGCATCGCTGTGCTGAGGCACCACTACAGCCTGGGGTTCGATCCCATAACTAGGAGTCCCATAAGGGCGGCGCATAAATGACCCAGCATTCTCTGGCTTAGGGGAGGGTTTGGCCAGGTCATCATGTTCTAGAGACTCCTTGTGGCGGTCTGGACGCCTGCAAGCTGCCTTCGGGTCGTTAGTCAAAAGGGTGTTTCCTCCGACACAATGGTGTGGCTTCTGAGTTAAGCCAGCATTATGTCATGAAGCAGGCCTGGCGGGTTGTGTTTCAGTGGACGCATGTCTCGATCCCTCGCGAGCCCGTTGTGGAGTTGCAGCGATGAAACAAGATCGCAACTTCAAATTTGTGAGAAAAATTGTGTAAAATTACCCCAAACATTTGTATTTATTGAAATAGTTATATTTATTATAATTGTCAATATTTTTAGATTTGATTTGGACAGGCAAGGAGGTACAGTAGGGCGGGCCAAGCCTTCTAAGGCCCACCGAAAACGTTGGCTCTTCGAATAAATGCATTTTTATTATGGTATAGGGCTAGGGGAAGAATTGTGTATTTTTGTTAAACAGTCAATATGTTACCCATTAGACAATGCAGCTTTCTTGCAAATTTAACTTAAGGTTTGAAAGTGAGCAGCTATTATTTTTCTGCTTGGGCAGTGTTGTGTTGCTAAATGACTATTCCAGTCATGTCTGTCTCACTGAGTTTTTCCTCAGGTAGACAAACAGCAGTAGAGCATTAGCTTTTCTTTGAGAGCCATCTCTCATTGTTTGTATGTACTGTGTTCTAATACCGCCTCTTATCTCCTGCAGTTGTTAGCTCGCTTGCTCTGTGTGTGTGTGCGTTCCCGATGGGGCTTGGTTCTGAGTGTTTTTCTCCAGGTGATGGACTATGATTACTGCTGCAGTAAGAGGTCATTGCAGTGGCTCTTCATATCTCGTCATCCTGATTACCTGCGTCCCACTACCTCCACTCCTCTCCCCACAGCAGGAGATAAGAGGATAGGAGATACCACACACATGGACAAACACAGACACACACACACACACTGGATAATCTATCCAGAGTAATGGCCCACCTCGTCTTTCTTCTGCGTTTATGTTTCAGAAAGTCATTGAACTAAATTACTGTGAAAGCCATTATTTCAGTACAACACAGCCTATCTGTGTGAAAATGTCAATATGACAGATAACTAACAGAGTCTTTGATATAGAAAACTAGGTGTAATTTTCTTCAAAGATGAATATACTGTAAATGAATAAAGAACAATTATTTGGCCGTGCTTTGTTGCGGAGGAACCTAAGGTAGGATAATTTACTTGTGTACTTTAGTCAACCATGATAAAAATGTGTCAGGCAAAATTATTGTAGTGGTCGTTTTTGTTCATTTATTCATTATGTGCTTTTTTGTCTCTGAAGCGCAGAGGGGCAATTTGGGGGGTTACATTTTCTCTCAGTGTACTCTCTCAATACATAGGTTGCATCCCAATATTCTCTCATTCCTCCTGAAGTGTTCACTCGTTCACTACTCCCCCAACATATCAAAATATTGGAATTGTTTAGACATGGGCTTGAGGGAGTTTCCATATACCATTCATTTCCTTTCAAATCCATAAGTGAACAAGTGCAGATATTGTGACGCAACCATAACCTTCAACTACTTTATATAGACCATATACTAGTGTATTTAAAATGTGTATGAATGTAAACTGTTTACTCCATGACTATACAATTACAGAACAATGAAATGACTCATTTCACAACATGGTCATACAGTATTGTCCTTAATTACAGTGTTACTGCACAGGTATAAAACCATCTGAAGCAAACAAATAGCTTACTAGAATATCAGGCCGGTGTAAACTCAAGTTCTGTAGAATGCCCACTATGTAGTATTAACAGATCAAGTCTTCACCTAACATAAGCTACTGTTGGGATGATTCAAGATAAGCCAATGGAAAATCTTGTATCGGCATCGCTCCACCTCCACTCTCCGACTCCCTAATCATGTAGATATGTATCTTTTCCTAATCGTATAGCTGTGGGACCTTCTGTACAATAATGTATGTGCATACAGAAACGATTAAGAAAAACACTGTAATTAAGTCAAGGTCTCTGGAGTTACTGCACACCAGGTAGATTATGATTGTGGAAGGTGTGCGCGCGTGCGTGTGTGTGTGTGTATGTGTGTGTGTGTGTGTGTGTGCACGTGTCCATTTGCGCACCTGTGTCTGCCTGTGAGTCTGTGTAGTTTTCAGAGGTTGTACAAGAAACTGAGCATCCCACTATCAGTACTCTATGCAGCACTGTGTCTATGATAGCTAGGCGCCATTGAATTGTTTGCTATAGTTTAAAGGAGGGCAATTTTTCTCCAACCCAATGCTCTTTTCTCCTGTGAGGCTGCTATAACTAAGACAAGGGCATCCAGGTGGAAGACTCAGTTGCTTTGGTAAACAACCTCTCAAGTCAACACAAAGACTCCACAAAACATCTGCCAGGCAAACGGGGGACAGGAGACAAACTGAGGGAACATGGGGAGAAGGCTACATGCTACATCACTATGCTAACTTTATCTTAAGCTAAAAGAGGGATATTAGCTCCTGGTTTTAGATGTTCAGAACTTAAAGCCACAACTTTCAACACTTCATATCAAATCGAGCTTTATTTCAGACATGGAATGCAACACCATGTGCTTCACAGGAAAAAACGAATACAACAATGAAAAAAAATGGAAAGATTTACTACACAACAAACATAAGAGGATAAAAAACTACTTTCCAGGCTTGTGCATTTTAGCTAAGCGATCCAACACTTTTTATTCTCTCTGTGCCTGCCATGTAAGTGTGTATGTTTTCCTATGATATCTCTGTCTTTCTTGTTGCAGACAGTAAACAGAATATGGGGCCCTTGATCATGTGGTACACAGTATAGTGCTGTGTCACCATGGGAAGTATCCATTCCCTTTCTTCTCTCCAAAATGGCCGACAGGATATATATCTTCCATGGGAGTTATTTTTAACATGTTTTAGTCCCATAGTTGAGTTGCTTGGAGTGTAATACTAGGGACATCAAACATTCAGCCTGCTGCAAAGTCCCTATGGAAGCTCTAGTCTAGAGCACCTGGTTAAATTGTGTTAAGGAGCATTTTTAAAGTGGTTAAAGTAGTAAGAAATATATGTAATTGAAGTGCATCTTAATTTACTATCATCCTAAACAGAAATATTAAATTATTTTAACCCCTTAAGCTGACAGTCCCCGAAACTGGGCACTAGAATTACTTTACTTTAGTAATTACTTATTTTATTGATTTAGTAAGTCAGAAGACAGCAATCCAGACCTTTCTAGGACCACGTAAACACCCTCTGTCAAATAAACTTGTATTTGCCATCCTCTGGTGGTTGGCTGCATCATTACATCGATTTATGTCACTTCACTGCAACGTTACATTTTATTTTTTATTTACCTTTATTTAACTGCGACCTGGCCAAGATGAAGCAAAGCAGTGCGACACAAAGAACACAGAAATAAACAAACGTACAGTCAAAAACACAATAGAAAAGTCTATATACAGTGTGTGCAAATGAAGTAAGATTAGGGAGGTAGGGCAATAAATAAGCCATAGTGGGAAAATAATTACAATTTAGCATTAAACACTGGACTGATAGATGTGCAGAAGATGAATGTGCAAGTAGAGATACTGGGGTGCAAAGGAGCAAAAAATAATAATAATAATATGGGGATGAGGTAGTTAGGTGGGCAAATCACAGATGGGCTATGTACAGGTGCAATGATCTGTAGTAAGCTACTCTGACAGCTGATGCTTAAAGTTAGTGAGGGAGATATGAGTCTCCAGCTTCAGTGATTTTTGCAATTTGTTCCAGTCATTGGCAGCAGAGAACTGGAAGGAAAGGTGGCCAAAGGAGGAATTCGCTTTGGGGGTGACCAGTGAAATATACCTGCTGGAGCGTGTGATATGGGTGGGTACTGCTATGGTGACCGGGGCTTTACCTAGCAAAGACTTATAGATGACCTGGACCAGTTGGTTTGGAAACAAATATGAAGCGAGGGCCAGCCAACGAGAGCATACAGGTCGCAGTGGTCTGTAGTATATGGGGCTTTGGTGACAAAACGGATGGCACTGTGATAGACTGCATCCAATTTGCTGAGTAGAGTGTTGGAGACTATTTTGTAAATTACATCGCTGAAGTGAAGGATCGGTAGGATAGTCAGTTTTACGAGGGTGTGTTTGACAGCACGAGTGAAGGATGCTTTGTTTGCGAAATAGGAAGCCGATTCTAGATTTAATTTTGGAATGGAGATGCTTAATGTGAGTCTGGAAGGAGAGTTTGCAGTCTAACCAGACACCAAGGTGTTTGTAGTTGTCCACATATTCTAAGTCAGAACCGTCCAGAGTAGTGAGGCTAGTCGTGCGGGCATCGATCGGTTGAAGAGCATGCATTTAGTTTCACTTGCATTTAAGAGGAGTTGGAGGCAACAGAAGGAGAGTTGTGTGGCATTGAAGCTCGTCTGGAGGTTAGTTAACACAGTGTCCAAAGAAGGACCAGAAGTATACAGAATGGTGTCATCTGCGTAGAGGTGGATCAGAGAATCACCAGCAGCAAGAGCAACATCATTGATGTGTACAGAGAAAAAAGTCAGCCTGAGAATTGAACCCTGTAGCACCCGCATAGAGACTGCCAGAAGTAGTTGGTGAACCAGGTGAGGCAGTCATTTTAGAAACCAAGGCTGTTGAGTCTGCCGATAAGAATGTGGTGATTGACAGAGTCGAAAGCCTTGGCCAGGTCCATGAAAACGGCTGCACAGTATTGTCTTTAATCGATGGCGGTTATGATATCGATTAGGACCTTGAGCGTGGCTGAGGTTTACCCATGACCAACTCGGAAACCAGATTGCATAGCGGAGAAGGTATGGTGGGATTCGAAATGGTCGGTGATCTGTTTGTTAACTTGGCTTTCAAAGACCTTAGACAGGCAGGGTAGGATAGATATAGGTCTGTAACAGTTTGGGTCTAGAGGTTCTCCCCCCCCGCAGCTTTCCAATCTTTGGGGATCTCAGACGATACGAAAGAGAGGATGAACAGGCTAGTAATAGGGGTTGTAAAAATTGCGACGGATAATTATAGAAAGAGAGGGTCCAGATTGTCTAGCCCAGCTGATTTGTAGGGTCCAGATGTTGGCAGCTCTTTCAGAACATCAGCTATCTGGATTTGGGTGAAGGAGAAATGGGGAGGCTTGGGCAAGTTGCTGCATGGCCAGCCATAGAAAAATGCTTGTTGAAATTCTTGATTATCGTGGATTTATCGGTGGTAAAAGTGTTTCCTAGCCTCAGTGCAGTGGGCAGCTGGGAGGAGGTGCTCTTATTCTCCATGTTCTTTACAGTGTCCCAGAACTTTTTGGTGTTTGTGCTACAGGATGCAAATTTCTGTTTGAAAAAGCTAGCCTTTACTTTCCTAACTGCATGTGTATATTGGTTACTAACTTCCTGAAAAGTTGCATATCACGGGGGGCTATTCGATGCTAATGCAGTACGCCACAGGATGTTTTTGTGCTGGTCAAGGGCAGTCAGATCTGGAGTGAACCAGGGGCTATATCTGTTCTTAGTTCAACATTTTTTGAACGTCAAAGGGCAGTCGTTAGAAAAATATTTATCATGCTCGATTGATTCACGGCACAGACGTGGCATAGCAATCGCTGGACAAGCTGTTTAAAGACATTCACAAATTTAACATCACTAATGTCTTGATATGTTTGGTAAAGTAATAAAGAAGGTGAAATATTTTCAGTAGATGTTCCTAAAACAAATTATAACTATATATGGACATATTATAAAGTATGAAAATGATTATTCAGTCACAATTTACCATAGACATTACCCCACACAAATCTTTTTACCTCTTTTTCTCCCCAATTTCGTGGTATCCAATTGGTAGCTACAGTCGTGTCTCATCGCTGCAACACCCATACGGACTGGGAAGAGGTGAAGATTGAGAGCAAGGCGTCCCCCGAAACACAACCCACCCAAGCCGCAATGCTTTTTGACACAATGCTCACTTAACCTGCACCAATGTGTCAAAGGAAACACTGTGCACCTGGTGACCATGTCAGAGTGCAGAGTGCCTGGCCTGCCACAGGAGTCACTAGTGCGCGATGGGACAAGGGCATTCTTGCCGGCCAGACCCTCCCCTAACGGCCAGACCCTCCCCGTCCCCGGTCGCGGCCGACTGCGACAGAGCCTGGACTCGAACCCAGAAACTCTAGTGGCACAGCTAGCATTGAGATGCAGTGCCTTAGACCACTGCGCTACTCGGGAGGCTCCCCACAGAGATTTTACTGGATAAATGGCTACTTCAGGTTCTCATCTCATCTATCGACTGGTATATGACTTCAATACAATATCGATGTGAGTGATTAATTTGCGTGTGCTATTGATTACAGTAGCTATTCAGTTTCAGTCTAGAGTGGCCACTTGGTAAATACTGATGCTCATGTGCAATTTAGAAGGTACTCATTTAGAAAAATACAAGACATTTGAACAAGTGTGACACGTGTGTAGGGATACATTTGTATGTCTTCAACATATCACAACTTAGTTCAGCATTGATTATAAACATGGACACATGAGCCATGACAACAGGAAGCAGCAAAGGCATCATTTTCAATGTATGTTTTGGTAATATAATATAAATGGTACTTAACAATTATTCACAGGATTCTACTTTAAGGCGTAAAAACTACTGAATGAGCCCAACTACGTGCTAAGATTTGTTGAGTTTGATGATATTAGTGAAAATGAGTTTGTTTTGCCTAGCAATTGTAGGAGAAGATGGCAGATGTTTTACGTGCCCTCGGCCGATTGTGTTTTTTAGTTTGTTTATTTACGTTGTTTGTAACTTATGCTTGTACTTATTTTGTACATAATGTTGCCGCTACCGTCTCTTATGACCGAAAATAACTTCTAGACATCAGGACTGCGATTACTCACCACGGACTAGCAGAATCCTTTTTTTCATTTCACCACTCTGATGAGCCCGACGCGAAGGATACACTGCTTCCTCGGGAACAAGCCCCGATCCCCCTCTTCTGAGAATTCGTAGGTGATTGAATTGACCCACTTCCCTCCATTCTGCTAGCAAACGTGCAATCTTTGGACAATAAAATCGACATGTTACGCGGAAGATTAACCTACCAACGTGACATTAAAAACTGTGACATCTTATGCTTCACGGAGTGGAGGCTGAACGACGACAACATCAACATACAGCTGGCTGGTTATATGATGTACCAACAGGATAGAACACCGGTGTCTGGTAAGATCAGGGGCGGCGGTCTATGTATTTTTGTTAACAACAGCTGGTGCACGATATCTAAGGAAGTCTCGAGCTATTGCTCACCTGAAGTAGAGTATCTCATGATAAGCTGTAGACCACCCTACCTACCGAGAGTGTTTTCATCTGTATTCTTTGTAGCTGTATACATACCACCGCAGTCAGAGGCTGGCACTAAGGCAGCATTGAATGAGCTGTGTTCCGCAATAAGCAAAGAAGAAAACACTCACCCAGAGGCAGCACTCCTAGTAGCCGGGGACTTTAATGCAGGAAAACTTAAATCCGTTTTACCAAATTTCTATCAGCATGTTAAATGTGCGACCAGAGGAAAAATAACTCTGGACCACTTATACTCCACACACAGAGACACATGCAAAGCTCTTCCTCGCACTCCATTTGGCAAATCTGACCATAATTCCATCCTCCTGATTCCTGCTTACAAGCAAAAATTAATGCAGGAAGCACCAGTGACTAGATCAATAAAAAAGTGGTCAGAGGAAGCAGATGCTAAGCTACAGGACTGTTTTGCTAGCACAGACTGACTGGAATATGTTCCGGGATTCCTCCAATGGCATTGAGGCGTACACCACATCAGTCTTTGGCTTCATCAATGACTTCGTCCCCACAGTGACTGTACGTACACACCCCAACCAGAAGCCATGGATTACAGGCAGCATCCGCACTGAGCTAAAGGCTAGAGCTGCCGCTGTCAAGGAGCGGGACTCTAACCCAGAAGTTTATAAGAAATCACGCTATGCCCGCCGTCGAACCATCAAACAGGCAAAGCGTCAATACAGGACTAAGATCGAATCGTAATACACTGGCTCTGACGCTTGTCGGATGTGGCAGGGCTTGCAAACCATCACAGACTACAAGGGGAAGCAGAACAGAGAGCTTCCCAGTGACTCGAGCCTACCAGACGAGCTAAACTACTTCTATGCTCGCCTCGAAGCAAATAACACTGAAACATGCATGAGAGCACCAGCTGTTCCGGAGACCGTGTGATCACGCTCTCCGAAGCCGATGTGAGTAAGACTAAACAAGTCAATATTAACAAGGCCACAGGGCCAGACAGATTACAGAACATGTACTGTGAGCATGCACTGACCAACTGGCAAGTGTCTTCACTGACATTTTCAACCTCTCCCTGTCTGAGTTTGTAATTCCAACATGTTTTAAGCAGACGACCATAGTCCCTGTGCCCAAGAACACTAAGGTAAACTGCCTAAACGACTACCAACCTGTAGCACTCACATCTTTAGCCATGAAGTGCTTTGAAAGGCTGGTCATGGCTCACATCAACACCATCATCCCAGAAACTCTAGATCCACTCCAATTTGCATACCGCCCCAATAGATCCACAGATGATGCAATCTCTATTGCACTCCACACTGCCCTTTCCCACCTGGACTAAAGGAACACCTATGTGAGAATGCTATTCATTTACTACAGCTCAGCGTTCAACACCATAATGCCCTCCAAGCTCATCAATAAGCTAAGGACCCTGCGACTAAACACCTCCCTCTGCAACTGGATCCTGGACATCGTGATGGGCCGCACCCAGGTGGTAAGGGTAGGTAACAACACATCCGCCACGCTGTTCCTCAACACAGTGGCCCTCAGGGGTGCATGTTCAGTCCCCTCCTGTACTCCCTGTTCACTCATGACTGCACTGCCAGGCACGACTCCAACACCATCATTAAATTTGCCAATGACACAAGAGTGGTAGGCCTGATCACCGACAAGACAGCCTATAGGGAGGAGGTTAGAGACCTGGCCGTGTGGTGCCAGGACAACAACCTCTCCCTCAACGTGATCTAGACAAAGGAAATGATTGTGGACTACAGGAAAAAGAGGACCGAGCACAACCCCATTCTCATCGATGGGGCTGCAGTGGAGCAGGTTGAGAGATTCAAGTTCCTTGGTGTCCACATCACCAACGAACTAACATGATCCAAGCACACAAATACAGCCATGAAGAGGGCACGACAAAACCTTTTCCCCCTCGGGAGACTGAAAAGATTTGGCATGGATCCTCAGATCTTCAAAAGGTTCTACAGCTGCACCATCAAGATCATGGATCACTGGTTGCATCACTGCCTGGTATGGCAACTGCTTGGCCTCCGACCGCAAGGCACTACAGATCGGTAGTGCAAACGGGCCAGTACATCACTGGGGCCAAACTTCCTGCTATCCAGGACCTCTATACCAGGCGGTGTCAGAGGAAGACCCTAAAAATTGTCAAAGACTCCAGTCACCCTAGTCATAGACTGGGGTCTCTGCTAACTCATGGCAGGCGGTACCGGAGCACCAAGTCTAGGTCCAAGAGGCTTCTAAACAGCTTCTAACCCCCACTCCTGAACATCTAGTCAAATGGCTACCCAGACTATTTGCAGTGCCCCCCTCCCCCCTTACACCACTGCTACTCTCTGTTGTCATCTATGCATAGGTAATAGGTAGGTAATGTACATACTACCTCAACTAACCGGTGCCCCCGCACATTGACTCTGTATCGGTACCCCCCTGTATATTGTCTCGCTATTGTTATTTTACTGCTGCTCTTTAATTACTTGTTACTTTTATCTCTTATTCTTAACTGTATTTTTTTAAACGGCCTTGTTGGTTAGGGGCTCGTAAGTAATCATTTCAAGGTAAGGTCTACCTGTTGTATTCTGCGCATGTGACTAATAAAATTGGATTTGATTTGATAATACAGTACAATTGTAATGCAGTGCTGTGTTGCAGTCTAATGTGTATTAGTCATGTTCACAATTCACACAGAGCCATAACTTTGAATGTGACTGTGATGCAGACTATTGTATAAGGGCAGAGCAGACTACTGAATCAGTGCAGACCATTATATAAGTGTCAAGGCCATGTCTGTGACAGACTGACAGCAGGCCAGTGTTCCACAAAGTGACAGGCTGTACTTACTGGTTTGAAGGGTAGCTGCTGCAGTGTGTTAGATGCCACAATGACAGTGTCTGTGTGTGGGTGTGTGTGTGGTTGTGAGCCAATCAGCCCAGTCAGCTCCCATTAGGTCAAAGGCATTGATCCAGTAAAATGAGAGTTCAGTTTGTGTGTGTGTATGTGTGTGTGTGTAACACCCTTTTACTGTTGATTAGACATTAAAGAAGAGGAGAGAAAATAATGCCTCTTTAGGTAGATAATAAGGTAGCAGCAGCACTATATTGTTAAGTTTATTTTTGTATTTAAAAAAATATATATTCTAATAAATGCAACAGTTGGACAGTGAGTGAAGACACTCCAAACCTTTAGCATTTTTTAATCAGATATTGACGGAATTATAGCACAAATAATAGAATTCAGGCATTCAACATTTCACTTTTTTTCTTATAATGCACTCATATATATATACTGTACATTGTGTTATTATATCAGGTATATTTTAAATAAAATAAAGAAATGTGCCCTCATTTGCATATATACACTTGGTGATTTTGCACTAAATTCATATAAAGGGGAGTACCAGGGCTGCAACCACAAGCAACTCTGTTTCTAGGCCTACCTGTGCTCACCTGCGCTGTCTAGACAGCCTCATTAATGATTAAATGTTGTTTGTTGACACGTTTTCTTGCATAATTGTGTCAAGAGAAGGATACCCGTGCGATTTAAAATCATCATGCTTGGCTCTAGATTACACCAATCTGTACATATTTTACAGAGAGCAGACATAATATCATTCATTATAATCCGAGTGTTCCTTTACGGAAGTTGCTTTCATTTCAGCGCATCTAATTTGTAAACATTTAAACTGTATTAAATCATATATATATTTTTTTGAAATTCCACAAAAGATTAACAACTTCCTTCCCTTTCTTGTGATGTCCCTGTCGAGTGTGTTTAGATCCCTTGACGAAGCGTTCTTGTAGATGCAATGGAAAGCCAATGTATTCCATTGAGGCCATTTACAGCCATTACCGGACTGGTCATTACAAACATTTCTGCCTGTCGTTACGTTAACGGGGCACCATCAAGAGTGGGAAAGCAATTAATCCAGGGAGATTCAAGTGACAAGTGGATTTTGCACCCCTCAGACACAGGAAATATATGCCTGAAAAAGACAGATCCTCGGGGGGGAGGGGGGGAGCATGCATAATAAGGAGAGAGAGGGAGGGAAAGATGGAGGCATGGAAGAGGAGTAAGGCTATTGTGATTACTTTTTAGGTGGATAATAGGGATATATATATAGAAAGAGAGAGAGGGAGACAAAGAAAGAAAGAAAGAAAGAAAGAAAGAAAGAAAGACAGAAAGCTGAATCCTGCCCTCCATGTTCCATCAGCACCCTGAAAGGACACTAGATGGCTTCTGCTGCAACTCCATTTAGCACTATTGATTTTGCAATCTTCCCCCATTAGTTTCTCAGAGCGGGAGAGGGAGAGAGCTAAAGGAAGAAAGAGTGCCTCTATTCCTGCGTCGATGGAATAGAGTGAGGGCGTTCAAGACCTGACAGGCATACACGCAAACACACGAGTGGTAGTACACACACACACACAAACTTATCTCCTTCTCTCTCTCTCTCTCTCTCCCTCCCCCTCCCTCCTCCCTCCCTCCCTCCCTCCCCCCCTCCCTCCCATTAATGGACTTAGCGATTGATCACTGCCATCTAAGCGTCTATTATTCAATACACACTCCACTCCACAGGGCCAGCGGCACCCTGTCCTTTAGTCCTTACTGAACAGAAACTAACACACTGCCCCACAAAGCCACACCACAAACTGCCACAAAGCCCCAGCCAAAAACAAACCCCTTAAACCCTCTTTTCATGTGGGGACATCTTTTATCCCAGCCCTATTTGAATGGTTATGAGGCCCTAACACTGTATCAACACTGCCCAGTAAGATCAAGAATAAGAGCCTTGGCGGGGTGACATTGATTTAAACCCATACAAATAAGTTATTATGTATTCTCAGCAGTCGCCCCATAGACAGAGGGAGGAAATCTATTAAAAAAAAAATAGGATCTGTGTGCCGATATTAATCTCATAGAGTCTTGAGATGGCGCACAAGGTCGATGGCCAAGTATTTGTTTGCGTTGGAAGGACAACACATCAATTGGCGTCCCGAAGGAATGGTGCATACATTTGACTATACCCGATCATCTTAGGACACATCAGAGAAAGGCGTGTCACGATTGTTCCTGTGTCTCCTGATTCGACCAATCACATCGGGCAATGCTGAGAGGCTCTCTCGGTGCCATTTATTGTTGATCGCAGGCCAGGGCGGCAGTAGCAGAAAATGACTGTCAGCGCTTGTCGATACAACATTCATTGTGTGCTTATCAGCTTACAATTACCAGGCTGGGTGTCGCGGTTTCCTCCGCACACCCACCCTGTTTAGAGGCTGCATTGTTTTGGATGAGATTGATTGGGCTCGGTGCTCTGTGTGTTTGGCGTAGATAGAGAATGGATCGAAGGGAATCGGTTCCACTCAATGTGTGATTTAGAGCCTATCTGGACAAGGCTGCCTAATTGAATTGATTCCTGGTTGCACACTGAGCCATTTGTAAGCCACGGGACACTTAAAAGTGTGGCTCTCTATCGCGGCGAGCCAGGGGGAAGAGTTGGAAAGCTCGAAAAAAACACTCTCACAAAATGGTGTGAGCATTGCAATTGAGCAATGCTTTATATGTCCAGTGTCGGTTCTACTGCCTATTTGTTACATTTCTACTCTAGTTTTTCTGACTCACAAGAGAGCAATTCATGAGTAACATGAGTAACTGTTCCTAGGCCGTCATTGAAAATAAGAATTTGTTCTTTATCTGACTTGCCTAGTTAAATAAACGTAAAAAAATAAATAAAATAAAAACTGTATATTACTTTTATCGATGTCTTTTTTCAGACCCTTTCATGCAAATACAGATGATTTCTGTATTTATTTATAAAAATATATATATTTAACCAGGCAAGTCAGTTAAGAACAAATTCTTATTTACAATGACGGCCAAACCCGGACCAATTGTGCGCCGCCCTATAGGACTCCCAATTATGGCCAGTTGTGATACAGCCTGGATTTGAACCAGGCTGTCTGTAGTGACACCTCTAGCACTGAGATGCAGTGCCTTAGAACGCTGCGCCATTCAGGAGCCCCATTTTGAAAGTTACATATCTTGAAAATGTGATTGCTGACACGCAAAACATGTTGGGACTATGTCAACAATGGACTAATGAAACCAATACCAAATTATAGTTTTTGGGTGGAGTTTTCCTTTAAGGTTCTAGAGAGCACCTTTTTTTCTAAGAGTGTACAGTACACATAACAAAACTTACAACAGAGTTTAGTTCCCACTCAATAGGGCCAGCCATATTGTGTGCTTTTTGAAGTTTCAGTTTCTTCAAAGCCATGGAATAAGGTGTATTTGATGTCACCTTCTCCAAGCTCGCTGACAAGTACATCCAACAAAATGAGAGTATAGAAAAGAGAAAAACCTCTCAAGCTCTCTGTCTTCAGCTGGCAGACGTATTGACTCTCTCCCTCCTCTTTCTCCCTCTCTTCTCAGTGATAAAGGCCCATTCCTGTTGCACCGAAAGGGCTGCTTAAAGCTGTGAAATAGTCATGAATACTAAATTATTCAGACCGACTACAGCTCTATCTCCACATTAACAGGACAAATTCCATTCATCTGCCAATGAGAGGGAGAGGAGAGAGAGAGGGGAGATGGAAAGAGAAGGGGAGAGATAGAGACAGAGGGAAGGAAGGAGGAGGCAGATAGAGTTAGAGAGGGGAAGAGAGTGGGAGACAGAGAAAAGGAGAGTGTGTGTGTGTGTGTGAGAGAGAAAATAAGAGAGCTTTCATTTCAAAGGTTCCACCAAAAACAATTGTATCAAAGAGCCTCTAAAATCAATCAGATGATCAGTTTGTCAGTAAGTAGTAGTGTTTGGAGTGGGGCGATTATTTCTTTGAGTGGATATCTTCGCTCTCACCAACCAAAATCTTACTTCTGGAATAATAGGTGCTCGTGAGCCAAAAAAAAATCTTCAAAATGGACCTCATTTGGGCAAAAAGTGTCTGGTCCACAAGTTTACAAGTCCACCAACTATGAGCTAAGTATATTATTTACCTGGGACTTTCTCTGAAAATAAACTCCTACCTGTATATCAAACGTACAGTACATGTCATATTTTCTAGTCAGCTCTTTTATTATCCGAGACATGCATCTTTACAGTTCCTTCCTCCACCTACAGTGTTTCGTGCTACCATGGCTCCGTAGTGTATTGAGAAACATCATTCTGTACGTCTGCACAGCCTAGAATTGAATCACCTTTGTGCCATTGCTCTGCTTTGTAATGAGCTGGCATTAATAATGCAGGGGTACAACAGTGGGTCGCGCCCGGGGAGGGAAGGAACACCCCTATAGTACAGTCTCTCTCCCACACACAGCCTCTTACACAGTTAAGACAGGGACCAGGAGCACAGCACAGGATTGTGTGAAAAGTGTGTATGTCAGTTAGTCTGCTGATGTTCATCTGGTCCTCTGGAGCTATGTTGGTAGAGCATAGACCTCGCAATGCCAGGATAGTGCATTCGATTCCTGAGAACATTCGTATGCAGACATGACTAAGTCGTTTTCGGGAAAAGGCATATGCTGAATGACATATTATATTATTATTTTATTATTATGTATTATATTATCCGTCTGTCTTTCAGTTAGTGATTAGAGAACACAATACAAAGACAAAATACAGGTCAGTAGTATTTCTGACAATTGCAGATGCACAAACTATGGCATAAGGGAACGATGAGCGAATAAGAGGCAATCCGTCATCTCGATTAAGACATTAATGAGCGAGCGAAGACGGACGTAGTCAACATTACAACATTTATGCAGCAGCATACAAGACATTTTTGGACTCACCTTGTTGTGCTGTGCTCACTTGAACAGGAAGGTGGCGTGACGGTCCTTTTTTGTGGCCAAACTTTACATTTACATTTTACATTTAAGTCATTTAGCAGACGCTCTTATCCAGAGCGACTTACAAATTGGTGCATTCACCTTATGACTTTGTCATCAAAGTCTGGCATTCTCTGGATTTATGGTGCTTTCGAGACAACTGGGAACCCTGGGAAAAAAAAAGGTCAAATCGTGATGTCAGTCATATTCAGGTTGGTGCTCTCGAAAGAGGCCCGAGTTCCCTAATTGTAATTCCAAGTTGGATGACTGTTCAAAACGTATTTTCCCAGTCAGAGCTATTTTTTTCCCCCAGTTCCCAGTTGCCTTGAACTCGCTGAAGTCTGAGATTTGCCAGTTGTTTTGAACTTGGCAGAAGTCATGCTGGATTGACAGCATGGCCAATGTATTCAACCTTTTCTGGCCCATGGTGTTGCATGTGAATGTGTATCCTTTTAAGCTTGGAAAAAGAGATCCTTAAGCCCAGACTTGGGCCACACACCCTCTCCACTGATTCCTTCAAAAATATTAATTGTTGAATTTGTTGAACTTGTGTAATGTTTATGTCAATGGCTGATGAGCAACGATACATTTGATCTACAAGTTATATTCATATAACAAGGATTGAAAAGGATCTGCCAGTAGATTGTCGACTTGATTCATGACGATGACCGCTTGCTAGCTAAGATTTTGAAAGTATGATGCTGACATGGTCTGTCTAATCAAGTCTACGGTGGATATAACGTGATTTGATGTCATTTTATCTTTGGCCAATGACCTTGAGCCTTGTATGATGTATGGCAGCACCCGAGGGGCTTGAACTTGCTAGCTCTCCCTGTATATTTTGCGGCGACTTAGTGTCCCCATGAGTGACAGAACTCATGGCGCAAGTAGAGAAGATTATCTTACGCTCTGTATTTTCCGCTGGCTGTCCCACCAACACAGAAAGCACTGAGCTGAAACACTGCACTTTGGAGCTGCCTTACTCAAGAAAGCAAAAAAGACCATTTATTTATTTATTTATTGCAAACTGATATGTGTTTTCTCGGACGCTACAAACAATTTGGGCACACCTGTATTTGGGGAGTTTCTCCCATTCTTTCTCTGCAGATCCTCTTAAGCTCTGCCAGGTTGGATGGGGAGCGTTGCTGCACAACTATTTTCAGGTCTCTCCGGAGATGTTCAAACGGGTTCAAGTCCGGGCTCTGGCTGGGCCACTCAAGGATATTCTGAGACTTGTCCCGAATCCACTCCTGCGGTGTCTTGGCTGTGTGCTTAGGGTCATGAACCTTCGCCCCGGTCTGAGGTCCTGAGCGCTCTGGAGCAGGTTTTTATGAAGGATCTCTCTGTACTTTTCTCTGAGCACCTTTCCCTCGACCCTGACTAGTCTCCCTGCCTCTGAAAAATATCCCCACAGCATAATGCTGCCACAAATGCTTCGCCGTAGGGATGGTATTTGCCAGTTGATGCCTGGTTTCCTCCAGACGTGACGCTTGGCATTCAGGCCAAAGAGTTCAATCTTGGTTTCATCAGACCAGAGAATCTTGTTTCTCATGGTCTGAGAGGCCTGGAGGTGCCTTTTGGCAAACTACGAGCGGGCTGTCATGTGCCTTTTACTGAGGAATGGCTACCGTCTGGCCACTCTACCATAAAGTCCTGATTGGTGGAGTGCTGCAAAGATGGTTGTCATTCTGGAATGTTCTCAAATCTCCACAGAGGAACTGGAGCTCTGTCAGAGTGACAGAGCTCCTTAGTTTGCTCAGTTTGGCTGGGCGGCCAGCTATAGGAAGAGTGTTGGTGGTTCCAAACTTCTTCCATTTAAGAATGATGGAGGCCACTGTGTTCTTGGGGACCTTCAATGCTGCATAAATGTTTTGGTACCCTTCCCCAGATCTGTGCCGCGACACAAACCTGTCTCGGAGCGCTACGGACAATTCCCTCGACCTCATGGCTTGGTTTTTGCTGTGACAATCAATTAAATTTACCACAGGTGGACTCCAATCAAGTTGTAGAAACATCTCAAGGACGGTCAATTGAAACAGGATGCACCTGAGCTCAATTTCAAGTCTCATAGCAAAGGGTCTGAATACTTATGTAAATAAGGTATTTCTGTTTTATATTTGTAATACATTTGCAAACAATTCTAAATACCTGTTTTCTGTTTTAACGTTATTGGGAATAATTGTGTGTATAATGATGATGAAATAAAATGTATTTAATCCATTTTAGAGTCAGGCTGTAACGTAACAAAATGTGGAAAAAGTCAAGGAGTCTGAATACTTTGAGTCCACTGTACAGTATGTTATTACTTACAAACACAAGTACACAATCTCTATATTTCTTACACACGTAGGAGCACACATATGTACATTTTATGGGAGGGGTTTAGATGTTTTCGGTAAATGTACAGAGACTCTGCTGTCCTAGCTTCACACACACACACACACACACACACACACACACACACACACACACACACACACACACACACACACACACACACACACACACACACACACACACACACACACACACACACATATGCATGTACACGCACACACACACTCGCAGGTGCACACACACGTATGCACACACACCCCTAAGGAATGCCGCGGAGCCTCAGACTGCCGGCTGCGATTATTGACATACTAATGGCTCTGCAGTGAAATGTTAATGCTACTGCTTCCCACACTGATGTAGTTCAATAGTGTGTGCTGAGGATGTGAACTACCATATTAACTGGCCCAGTGGAGAAAGATCGGGAGAGATGCCTCTGGACATATCCTGGCTCGGTCTAATACCGTATGAGTAACGTGTTTTGTGTATCTTTGGGAAAGGATATATCGCAAGCATCACATGGACACTCAATGCAACAAGAATGAATATGTTTGAGTTGACAGGATATATCCCTTTTGACAGGATATTGTATTTTACACATTGTGAGGCGAGCTACTTTAGTGAATATTATTCCATGTTTAATCAAATCAAAATCAAATCAAATTTATTTATATAGCCCTTCGTACATCAGCTGATATCTCAAAGTGCTGTACAGAAACCCAGCCTAAAACCCCAAACAGCAAACAATGCAGGTGTAAAAGCACGGTGGCTAGGAAAAACTCCCTAGAAAGGCCAAAACCTAGGAAGAAACCTAGAGAGGAACCGGGCTTTAATGCACGTTTGATGTACAATACATGTATGATCAAGCGTTCAGTCCTGTTTGGCTCCTGTTCCCTCAAGTCAGTGGCTCACAATTACAGCTGTAATAATGGAATGTGTCAGATGATCTTTTATAGTCCTGTTGAGCTGTATGGAAGCCCCATGCCACCAGAATAAAATGTACACTATCACCTGATATCCGATTCCAGTCAAATGTACCTTTGCCCCAAAACACTTTTTTTATATCACATTCCCTGCCGCACGCCACTTCAGAAATGTAACAACCCGGAATAAAAATTGGACTCTAGAATGCCATCATTTGACGACAGTCCACCATCTTGTATTTTACACTCCATGCGCTATCATTCGCCATACCGGAGGGAGAGGAAATTACTTAAGAGACTGTTACGCCATTTTCCGCTCCCCTTGAAAACCTGATCATTTATGAGATGATGATGTTTGTTTTTATTATCACATACACACAGTGGCCTGGTAGAGAGTGTGACAGTGGAGGCTGCCCTGGCCCCTGAATTCTACTCGACACCATCAGCCACTTCCGACAGTCTCATGCTTCAGTAGACTGTGTCGCTGTGTATGGAGCCCATGTAGCATAGACTCCTTATCAGGGAAAGGAAAGAGGGAGAGCTGTCACCTAATTTCATCCTCTTCTCCCTCCTCTATTGTGTCAGAGTCCAGTGTCGTATTCATCCAGAAATGCAGCTTTCACAGGAAGTGGGTGTGTCGTTTAAGACGACAATCCCTTTCCGCCAATGCGTCGGAAATAAAATGGGCTGAATGGGTAGAACGGACATTCTGATTTGTCATGATTTTTTAACAGTCCATACTCTATGGTGGCACAGCACAATGTTCTATTGTTTTCAATGGGACACAACCCAATATATGCCTGATGAGTGAAAACAGATAAAACTTAATGGTGTTGAGGCAGACAATGATCTCCACTGCAACCTGCTCTTTATTTTCACCCTTGTCCTTTGTTAGCGCTGAAGGTCAAGATGCAATATGGTGACACCAGACAGATTTAACAGTGAAACCAGAGCTGGAGAGAAAACAGATGTCAAATGTCTGTATTGATACTTATACAGTGTCTACCCTACGTGCCTGTGTAAGGTTCTGTATTTGTTTTCTTAGTCAACCTTGTGTTCCGTTTCGTTGTGTTCTTGAACGTAGCCCCGTCTTTCATTTTTGTTCATTGATTCCCCCTGTGTTAGTTCCTCACCTGGTCTCATCAGCTCCTTATTTAGTTCAGTTCATTCTGTTTGTGCCTTTGTGAGGTATTGTTCGTTTGGACTCTACTAAGCCTTTTCCTAGCTCGTTTGTGAGAACCAGTTATAGCCTTCAGTCCTAGTTTTGATTCACCTGCCTGTTTGCCTGTGTCCACGATTCCTGCCTTCTGTGAAGGCAAAATAAACACCTGCCACGCTCTGCGTGTGAATCTACACATTTTTCTCCCCGAGGATTCATTACAGTGCGTGTGCATGCGTGGCGCTTGTACACCTCACTCACGTAACACCAGCTAAACGAAAGTGGCATCTTATTCTGTCGGTTTAGTTAAGTCGAGCATGGATCACAGACATGAAGTGATGAGGTGATTACATATTCTGACTTTGTTGTTGTCCTATGGATAATATCCTAGCTTTTGAGTTCTCAGTCCATGTATCGGAGATGCTGTCGCTTATAGAGTTATCAAGGGAAGGATCGGTACTTCAACAAGTCATTCCAACAAGGACCACCATCAGTACATGTAACCGAGTCTCTGAGATTAGTTTTTTGTTTGACCTTTATTTAATCCGGCAAGTCAGATGACTGTGACACATAGGGCCAGATTTGACACATCCGTTTTTCATTTAGGATATGAACTATAGAGACCAGAACAAAAAGTCTAAGTAAGGGCCAAGATAAGAGGGAATGTAAATTAATAGTGTTCCATCCTTTAGCTTTCTGTTTTGGTGTTTTTTAATGCCTGACAAACTTTGCACCTAGTGCCAATTGCTTGGTGAACCTGTTCTATACAGAGACATGCAAAGGCCGGTAGAGAGATATTCTGTAACATTCTGAGACGGGGAGATCAGAAGAGGGTGTGTGCAGTGAGGAGCGGCGTGGTATCTCCCTGGAGAGAGTAGTCACGGAGAGGAGCTACTGAGGATGGTGGTTCCCAGGAGACACCAGTCAGTTACACAGCGTGACAGCGACACTTGTTTGTGTGTGTGCGTGCGTCCGTGAACATGAAGGCATCTCTACAGATGTTGGATCTTAATTGAAAATCAGGGTATTTGATCCTTGAAAAGTAATTGAAGTTATGGGCGCCGATTTTAAAAGTTCTTCTATAATTATTCTGTGATTTAATTTCTGATCAGTTTTTATGAGAGATGTAGCCGCTTTCCTTTGTTTCCCATCGTTTCAACTGATGGGTGTTGCGATAGTCTGTCGCGTTTATTATGAGCTAGACATCGAATTTTGGCTTTAATTTGGTTTTCCATAGGTCAATGGAAGACAGATTGGTGCACATTCTCAACCAATCTGATCTAACCATGCGGATATTTGTCAAATCCGTCATGATTGATGTATTGTAACGGGCCCACGATGTGGTTACTAATGTCCGAATTGGCTTTTTTCGCTGCATAATATTTAGAAGTAGTCCCTTTTTAGGTTTAGAAAAAGTGACTGCTAAATGCTAACTCCTGTTCATATAAGCTGGTAGCATAGCTAGCAAAGAGAAATCAGTGGTGGTAGTCGTTTTGAACTGTAATGCAGTCGATTGGCGACGATGACTTGAACATGTACAGTATTGGGGTCGACATCCATACAAGCATTATACTCAGATTTTTACCTCAACCTAGAGTGAAATACACATATAAACAATAACCTACATGTATGCTAATTTTGCTGGGGTGCAATGAGGAGATCCGGGATATTTTCCATGACTTTTCCATAGTTTTCGTCAAGTTTCATTGGCCTCTTTACCGCATCTATACAAAGTGTTCCATTAGAAAGGGAACACCGTTTTTGGTCGCTTTCTCATTTTAAAACATGATACAATAACCCCTCGCTCATTCTTCAACATATCAAATGGCGAGACTGACTAGCTACCACATGGACATACTCCATTAGTGTGTTTGTGTTGGGAAGCATGCTGTCTATTTAGTCAGGCAATGCCCATATTATTCAGACATGTTTTAGAATGTAAAAAATAATGTGAATGTTAATGCATAATGCCAATGGGTAGGCCTATTAAAAAAATGCAAGTGGTAATGCTTACTTTTTGTCTATAAGCTATTACAGCAATTAAATATAAAATATAGGTCTTTACAAATTACAATGAATTGCTGGAAAAAGTCCTTGAAAGTACTTGAATTTGACTGTATGAACCCTGTATAGCAGGGCTCTCCAACCCTGTTCCTGGAGAGCTACCGTCCTGTAGGTTTTCGCTACAACCCTAATCTAGCACACCTGAATCTAATAATTAGCTAGTTGATGAGCTGAATCAAAGTAGTCACAACTGGGGTTAGAGTGAAAACCTACAAGAGGGTAGCTCTCCAGGAACAGGGTTGGAGAGCCCTGCTGTATAGGCTACTTACTCAGCCCCGAAATGAAAGATCAAATCAGCTGCTTTTGAAATTATGCACACATCATTTGCCTGTACAGAATATAAGGGTCATTCCAGAATTGGAGGACATTTTCTGTCCCACCCATGAAATTTGAAATAATCCATGTCCAAAATACTCAAATATGCACTTGTGTAAATTATACTTGTCCTGAGACAAAATGTAAATACAGTTGTAGAACAAAAGTAGTTCCAAAATGATTTAAAATACCAAATGGCTCTCGAGCACCCCGCAAAATGGCTTTTTCTTTCTTGTCCCACCTTCTTGATGACCAACTTGCACATCAAATATAACAGTTCAAATAAGTTTTAAATCTACTTTTTTTGGTATGATTTTGTTGATATATGTCTCTTGTAAGTGTTAAAACAATTTGTTTAATCATCAATGTATTTTAAATGATACTAATTATGCACTGAAGTTGTGTCCCACAACATGCATTCAGTCCTGTTACCGAAACCTATTTAGCCTGGCAGAGGAAAGGAAAAAACAGTGAGTCACATGACACAGAAGAAATGACATCATCAAGCCATTTCCTAACACCATGGGTAGACCAAAGGTAAGTCCTCTCTTCTATTTTTCATATTTTTCCAATCTTTTCTGCCTTGATTGAGTGTCACTCTAACCAACACAACCCTGTTACTCATTATCAGAATAAGACAAATTAATTTCTGTTTTCTGTTTTTATTTATATAACTAAGTGTGTCCTTGACAGTAACACTACATTCCACAGCTAGCATCTATTCCTGAGAAAAAGCTAACATTAGCATTGATTTTACAACCCTGTCACTTGAAACCCTGTTACTATAATTCAAGTAACATGCTGATGAACAGAGGAGACAGCAGTACTTAGAAAAGGAGAAAGAGAAGTGGAAGAAAGATGTAGAAACAGGGAAGAAGAAAATGCAAAAAGACTGCGGTGTTAGAGCACTCGTGCCCCGTGAAAAAAGTGGAGAGAGGCTCATAAGGAGTAATGCCAGGAAAAATGTACTTGAAGGATTAAACACCCCTCCAGTCAGCCCTGATCCTCCAGTCAGCCCTGATCCTCCAGTCAGCCCTGATACTCCAGTGAGGCCTGATCCTCCAGTCAGACCAGAATATCCAGTCAGGCCTGATCCTCCAGTCAGATCTCAACCTGAGACTTGAAGGTCAGAACAGAAGTTAAGGTTATTGAGGAATGCAAGTTAGTGTAAGCACAGGCCACAAGGATATTTTTAAGTAAAGGAACTGTATCTGTACAATGAACAGTGAAATAGGCATCACTTTTACTTGATAGGTATAATATGTAATAATAACAAGGGCAACACTTTATAATAACCATCATTAGTAAGTAATTTATATCTATGAATTACTGGATAACTACCCTCAAATACGTTGCTCCTGTGAAATCATTAATAAAAGTATCCATGTGGTTAGAGTTAATGGCTGGCGATGTCTATTTTGCTGCCGGTGAAATGGTTAAGTGACAATATATTTCTATGTTTATTTTAGGCAACGTGATCTTGGGAGAAGAAAAAGGAGGTCGGCCAAAGCAAAATTAAACGGGGAGCTGCAGAAACTACAAGATCAGTTGAGGAGAGTTGAACAGCGAGCAGAAAAATTCAGAAAGCGGCTCCAACGATCGAAAAAGGACCACCCACCTCCAAGATCCGACAAGTTGGTTCGGCAAATCTCGGGCACATCCCCAAGGAGAACCCTGTTGTTTCATACAGCAGTAGCTGAGAAATTACGCAACAAGTACACACATTCAAAAAGAGAGAGAGTGACGGACAAGTCATTGCAGGAATAGTCACCAGCAAAATCCTGAAGAAGTACAGGTTGCAGAGGTTGGAAGAGGAGGTTTTGGGATTTTCAAGGAGGAGGTGGACAAAACTGGCAAATGAAAATGTCTACAGGTACCAGAGGAAGAAGCACGAGGGGATTGCTGCCACGCTAAGATCAACGGTGATTATTTATACGTGACGATGGGGGAGAAAAGCAAACTGTGACAGAATGAAAATGCTGAAAAGAATAGTGGTGGATTCAATGAAGTTCCTGGATGAGCATACCAATCTCCGTCTGTCATACTCACTGTTCTTCACACTTTGCCCCTACTGGGTTGTGCATCTAACATTGGCAGATCGTGACACATGCTTGTGCAAACAACATGAAGATCTAGGCTTTATTGCCAAAAAAGCTACACCAGATGCACATCATCTACCTATCCAATTTGGAGAGCCTGACACATGCCATCACGTTTGACACCACAAGCAAGCAATGTACGTACGGGGAATGTGAGCAATGCAGCAATTAATATCTAAACACTCAAAAGCCGCCACAGAGCCACAGATTGCGTCTCCTACCTTCAGTGGGCCACTGTGGACAAAGAGCACCAAAATGATCCTGGAGCAGCCTCAAAGATCACTTTGAAAAAAAAATATTTGAATGCCCAGAAGAGCTGGTGGGAACTTTTTAACATTTTTGCTCCAGAAGTCCAGGCGCCATCTCCTTAGCATCAGACGGCAATATGCTTTCTCACGGGCCCTGAAGCTAAACCTCCCTCCAAATGAATGTACAGTCCATATTGACTTCGCTGAGAGCCATGGCTGCAAGTACAGCGCTCAAGTACAAGCTGTCCATTTTGGTGCATCACACCATCAGGCCACTTTGCACACTGGGGTTTACTATGTGGGGGGTGATTGAAGGGACCACCTGCCATATGGCAACACCTGGAGCCCATCCTGAGGGAAATACAAGAGAGATGCCCAGATGTGACAACCATCCATTTTTTTTAGCAATGGTCCCTGTGTAACAGTATAACTGTAGACCGTCCCCTCGCCCATACCAGGGACCCTCTGCACACATCAACAACAGTCACCCACGAAGCATCGTTACCCATCGCTCCACAAATGCCGCTTTAAGGTCTCAGAGCAAGTGACGGCACCGATTTAAAACGCTATTTAGCGTCCTTCTGTAGCTCAGTTGGTAGAGCATGGCGCACGCCAGGGTAGTGGGTTCAATTCCCGGGACCACCATACGTAGAATGTATGCAAACATGACTGTAAGTCGCTTTGGATAAAAGCGTCCGCTAAATGGCATATATTATTATTATATTAGCGCGCACCACCGCTAACTAGCTAGCTATTTCACATCTGTTACACTTGCACACAGTACAAGCGGCGTGGTCATTTTGACCCTCTTGTGTACTGGCATTTTCATGAAGGGGTTTACAAGAGGAACCTGGAACTACTTTGAAGCCAGTCATGGCAAAGGTGCCCCAGGTGGTGTGGGTGGCACATTGAAGAGGAGGGCCGACAGGCTTGTCAGCCAAGGAGTTGATAACCCAACTGCATTGTCCCTGTACCAAGCTCTGAGTGAGGGACAATCGAAGGTGAAATTGTTTTACAAGCTGTGGAGGTGCAGTGAAAGAAAAGCCAGCTGACTTTCCAGCCGTACCGTCCACAATGAGGCTCCACCAGGTGGTCACTCTTTCACCTGGGAAAATTCTATACCGCGACATCCGCTGCCTGTGTTCTGCAACAGGGAATCTGGAGTGTGATTGCCAAAAAATAAAGGGCTTCAGCTTTAATCCCACAGACGACCACACAGATGACCCCATACACAGCACTCCAGAAGAAGTGCTGTGACAGTCCAGAGATTGTGGGGAAATGGTGTGCCCTGGTGTACGACCACACAATCTACCCAGGGATCATCCAAGAGGTGAGTAAGACCCACTGCCAGGTGAAATGTATGCATAGAGTTGGAGTAAACAGTTTTTTCCCCGGCCGTTGAGGGACGATCTGCTTTGGTATCCCTTTGAGGATGTGCTAACCCTCATTCCTCCCCCAGAGAACGTTACCTCACGCCACATGGGCATCGCAAGTGAGGTATGGGATACTCTGGTCAGCCACTAAAATTAAATCTGAACATTATAACATCAGCTTTCTAAAATATTGCATCAGTTCATGACTCTTTTTGATATGCTCATTCATTTTAATGCCAGGTTGTCGGCCTACTGTGATATGACAATTGTTTTTATGTTTGTCCATTGAATATTTGATCAGATCCAGTTTGAGGTCTTAAAAAAATATATATTTTTTTTATTCCTACTCATCCTGTTGATCCTTTTTCGAAAAGATATATAAAATATTATTACACAACATTCCTGTGGTCCTGGGTAATTATTTGTCACATTTATGTCATGATCTACAATCAAATGTAATGTAATCTGTTCAACCCTGTTCCTTTGCGCTATCCTGTTACTCTAATTCAAATCAAAATCAAATCAAATCAAAATAATTTCAACCTTGTTACCGTATAATTTTCTAAAAATAATCTTAAATGATTTTCTCAGCTCACGAGGGTTTAACCTATTGTCCTTTCTAATAGCTTGAATGATTATATGCATAACGTATGAGGAAATATTTGAAAATAAATACTGAAATTAGTAAAAAATAAAACGTGTGGCTATTGAAAAGTTGGGTAAGATATATTTCACAAGTTTCTGAAATTAAATTAGTATTCAATGTGAATGTGACTTTCTTTACTTAATGTTAAAGGATTTAATAAACAATATTTTAAAATATACTTTTTTTCAGGTTCCTGGATATTCGTAACAGGGTTGCGCCAAGCATAGCACGCAACAAGTGAAAGATCACATAAAAAGTACTTTTGATGCCTGAGCCTGACGAATCAAATTATTTGATGGTTTGTTGCCTGTTTTTCTTAAACACATAACAGAAAATGATAAAATAAAGGGTTCATTTTTCAAAAGTGTTTTACTTTAATGCCTAAATTGTCCTCCAATTCTGGAATGACCCAAAAATATTCCAAAACATGCACTCTGTTTAAGGCACTAAAGTAAGGCACTAAAGTTAAACTGCAAAGAGATTGGCAAAGAAATTCACTTTATGTCCTGAATACAAGGTGTTATGTTTGGAGCAAATCTAACACAACACATCACTGAGTACAACTCTTCATGTTTTCAAGCATGATGGTGACTGCATCATGTTATGGGTCTGCTTGTCACCGGTAAGGTTCACTAAGAGTTGAAAGCTTAACAAACATAGTCGAGTCTCTGCTTTTATAGAAAAAGTACAACCTCTTTTGTCTATGTGGCAGTGTAGCGGATAACAAAGGCTGAACATAGTGTAAAAGGCCATTGGTTTGTCTGTGCAGATTAAAATAGCCTGAGGTTGATTGCACGAGGGCTCAAACGTATACCTGCGTTTTGTCACAGTTCACACTATAATGTGCTCCTTCCTGCAAGGTTCCACACAGCTGACCTTCTGCAGATAGTAAACTCAGGGGATGTCTCACATGCTGCGGTCACACCTAACGGATCTTAGCTATATGCCCAGTCTTATGACTAAGTCACACAAAGACAAGTTGGTATGAGGTTAGAAAAAACACTAGCATATAACGAGACTATTTGTTAAGCAGTAAAACACAGGATAGCATGACTAATTATGTAATTTTCCAAATATACACTGAGTGTACATTACATTAAGAACACCTTCCTAATATCGAGTTGCTCAGAACAGCCTCAATTAGTCATGGACTCTACAAGGTGTCAAAAGCGTTCCACAGAGATGCTAGCCCATGTTGACTCCAATGCTTCCCACATTTGTGTCAAGTTGGCTGGATGGCCTTTGGGCGATGGACCATTCTTGATACACACAGGAAACTGTTGAGCATGAATAACCCAGCAGCGTTACAGTTCTTGACACACTCAAACTGGTGCATCTGGCACCTTCTACCATGCCCCTTTGAACAAAGGCAGTTAAATATTTTGTCTTGCCCATTCACCCTCTGAATGACACACATCTCAATTGTCTCAAGACTTAAGAATCCTTATTTAACCTGTCTCCTCCCCTTCATCTACTCTGATTGAAGTGGATTTAACAAGGGACATCATTAAGGGACCATAGCTTTCAGCTGGATTCACCTGGTCAGTCTATTTCATGGAAAGAGCAGGTTTCCTTAATGTTTTTTCCTCTCAGTGTACACTGTAGTTGCTTACCAAGATGACATTGAATGTTCCTGAGTGGCCTAGTGACAGTTTTGACTGGCTGTCTAGCAAGTATCAACAACCAACTTGACAAAGCTTGAAGAATTTTTTCAAGAATACTATGCAAATGTTGTACAATCCAGGTGTGCAAAGCTCTTAGAGACTTACCCAGAAAGACTCACAGCTATAATCGCTGCCAAAGGTGATTCTAACATGTATTGCCCCAGGAGTGTGTATACTTATGTAAATGAGATATTTCTGTATGTTTCAATAAATGTGCAAACACAAAATAAGTTTTTCACTTTGTCATTGTGGGGTAGGTTGTAACGCAACAAAATGTGGAATTAGTCAAGGGGAATAAATACTTTTTGAAGGCACTGTACATTATCCATTAAACATAACTGGGAGTAAAATATAATAATAATATCCCTGGACTGTCCATATTTGAAATATGTAACTGAATCAAGTCAATCGGGGGGATTGAGTTATTTGTGCCAGATGGGCATGGGCCGGAATCGAACCCATGCCGACACAATATGGCCTATATGTGCATGCTGAAGGCAGCAGCACTAACTGCTGGACCACCCCAGGTCACGATTGCACTCAATTTTGACAGTTGATTTGTAACCTTAGGTTTACAAGAAATCTTAAGATGTCGTCTTTTTCGATAACATAGTTTATACTGTAGATCAAATCATGGGCAGCGTTTTTTTGCGTGGTTTTCTACCTCGCAATTGTCCTTTTCATCTTGTCTTTACATCTGATTATTATAGGCAATTAATGTTCATAGGCCACAGTTTTAGGTGTTGATGTGTATGGCTGCATTCCAGATAGATCTTTGTACATTTGAATGTTGCAGTAATAGGACCTAGTCCTAGCGTTTGAACGAGCGAGAGAGAAAATAATTTTGATAGCAAGTCCTGATCCCAATGACTCGACTGCCCCCACATGGAGAGAATAAATAACTGCTCATTTTCAGGGAATTTATCTAAATCACGAAGCTCATTAGAATCTCCTGATGCAGCAGAAAAATTCTCTGCGATTAAAGAGTGATCAAGTTAAGGTCCGACATCTGTATGTAGGCATACGAGCCCACCTGTGGCCACGTGGATAGTGTATCATTGTTTAACGACAGCGAGGAACCTCGTACAGTATTACTCAACCTGGTTAAAAAAAATACAACAATGTTTTTTTTAAATGATGCCTCAAGTTTGTGAGCATGAAAGGCTTCCTGAGTGTGCGAGGCATCGGGGAAGGAGTTAGCCCTTCCTGCCTGCGTTGTGCACTGAGGGGAGAGGTTGTTCATGGCTCACTGGTAATCAGTAGCAGCATGAGAGTGCATTACTTGAATGATAAACCCCTCCGAGCACTAGGGAGACATCCACAAACACACTGTTAGACTGTTTGACAGCAATCTCCCTCCATATATATATATATATATATATATATTAGTTCATATAATAGAATGAAGTTACCCCTCAACTTCTGATCTAAGGCAATGTCTGTGTTGTACTTCCTAATGATAATGGGTTGATCCTAGCTTTGTGCTTGGGGGCTTCTATCCAGAGCGGTTTGAACTACTAGACATTTCCAATCATATAGTACTGTACTACTGCTATTTGACAGTTATCTCCCTCCACAATAGAGGTCAGCCATGTAAGACTCAATCTCTCTTTAACCTCTAATCCAAGGTCAGTTTTGCAATGTACCCCCTGACAGTTACGACTCCCAGTTGGGGACCAGGATGTCTTGCTCCCAGGCAGACTAAATAACTTTGAGGACAATACAGTGCCACTGACACGGCCTGCAACGAAAACATGCGGACTCTCCTTCACTGCAGCCGAGGTGAGTAAAACATTTAAACGTGTTAACCCTCGCAAGGCTGCAGGCCCAGACGGCATCACCAGCCGCGCCCTCAGAGCACGCGCAGACCAGCTGGCCGGTGTGTTTACGGACATATTCAATCAATCCCTATACCAGTCTGCTGTTCCCACATGCTTCAAGAGGGCCACCATTGTTCCTGTTCCCAAGAAAGCTAAGGTAACTGAGCTAAACGACTACCGCCCCGTAGCACTCACTTCCGTCATCATGAAGTGCTTTGAGAGACTAGTCAAGGACCATATCACCTCCACCCTACCTGACACCCTAGACCCACTCCAATTTGCTTACCGCCCAAATAGGTCCACAGACGATGCAATCTCGACCACACTGCACACTGCCCTAACCCATCTGGACAAGAGGAATACCTATGTGAGAATGCTGTTCATCAAGCTCGAGACCCTGGGTCTCGACCCCGCCCTGTGATGGTAGGCAACATCATCTCCACCCCGCTGATCCTCAACACTGGGGCCCCACAAGGGTACGTTCTGAGCCCTCTCCTGTACTCCCTGTTCACCCACGACTGCGTGGCCACACACGCCTCCAACTCAATCATCAAGTTTGCGGACGACACAACAGTGGTAGGCTTGATTACCAACAACGACGAGACGGCCTACAGGGAGGAGGTGAGGGCCCTCGGAGTGTGGTGTCAGGAAAATAACCTCACACTCAACGTCAACAAAACTAAGGAGATGATTGTGGACTTCAGGAAACAGCAGAGGGAACACCCCCCGATCCACATCGATGGAACAGTAGTAGAGAGGGTAGTAAGTTTTAAGTTCCTCGGCATACACATCACAGACAAACTGAATTGGTCCACTCACACAGACAGCATCGTGAAGAAGGCGCAGCAGCGCCTCTTCAACCTCAGGAGGCTGAAGAAATTCGTCTTGTCACCAAAAGCACTCACAAACTTCTACAGATGCACAATCGAGAGCATCCTGGCGGGCTGTATCACCGCCTGGTACAGCAACTGCTCAGCCCACAACCGTAAGGCTCTCCAGAGGGTAGTGAGGTCTGCACAACGCATCACCGGGGGCAAACTACCTGCCCTCCAGGACACCTACACCACCCAATGTTACAGGAAGGCCATAAAGATCATCAAGGACAACAACCACCCGAGCCACTGCCTGTTCACCCCGCTATCATCCAGAAGGCGAGGTCAGTACAGGTGCATCAAAGCTGGGATCGAGAGACTGAAAAACAGCTTCTATCTCAAGGCCATCAGACTGTTAAACAGCCACCACTAACATTGAGTGGCTGCTGTCAACACACTGACACTGACTCAACTCCAGCCACTTTAATAATGGGAATTGATGGGAAATGATGTAAAATATATCACTAGCCACTTTAAACAATGCTACCTAATATAATGTTACATACCCTACATTATTCATCTCATATGCATACGTATATATTGTACTCTATATCATCGACTGCATCCTTATGTAATACATGTATCACTAGCCACTTTAACTATGCCACTTTGTTTACATACTCATCTCATATGTATATACTGTACTCGATACCATCTACTGTATCTTGCCTATGCTGCTCTGTACCATCACTCATTCATATATCTTTATGTACATATTCTTTATCCCCTTACACTGTGTATAAGACAGTAGTTTTGGAATTGTTAGTTAGATTACTTGATGGTTATTACTGCATTGTCGGAACTAGAAGCACAAGCATTTCGCTACACTCGCATTAACATCTGCTAACCATGTGTATGTGACAAATAAAATTTGATTTGATTTGAGTTGAAAGCTGATCCAAGATCAGCGATATAGGCCAGCTTCTCCCTGAAACTGTCTCAGCACTAGATATTCACCAGGGGGGAACAGAACACTATTATAAGAGCTGAGCTGGGTCAATTTCCTTTTGATTGGTTGGCCCTTGACTGACTGATTTGACAGGCTTTGATTCTGCTTCTGGGGAGACTGAACCACCAAAGGTGAGCAAGTGTTTTAGGCTTGATGAAAAAGTTTTGTGACAGTCCCCTGACTCAACGCTCGTAAATCGATGTTCCCTTAATGAGCAACTCATTAAAGTTAAACTTAATTAATTACCCCAAAACAGACAACAAATGATCAAGAGGGGAGCGGGATGAATCTGAATGAAGTTTAATGTGTTTTTCATTACAGAGGGTGGGAGGGAGACTGCCAAACAAGCGTTATTGGATTTGGGCTTCATGATAACCGCAAATAAGTAGTTAATTCATGAAATATTGTCCACAGCGATATGAAAGACTGTAAAGTGTGAAACCCAGGTGCATTATTATGATATTGCGATGAATTTGTGGGGCTGACCTAAGGACTCACAAACATCAGTTCCCAAGGCAAGTGCACTAACCACAGTCCCCATAGAAGTGACCAACTTTGAAGTGCTTGCACCATGTCTGTGGGCTGGTTTGTTACAGTATTATATCTTATTGAATCCAATGATAATCACATTCACACAAGCCCCCCCAAAAATCAGGCCAAATCAGTGGGTGATGTTCCCCTTTAAAATGGCTTCCCAGTCTCTGGGTAATTTTCACCCTGTTACAGCTACTTCTAGTAAAACATCCACCCAAATCAATTGTGTTCCTGGATCCTTTCACTTCATTATAAGGCTGCGTTGAGACAATGACTTATCAATGACCCAAGCCCAGCTCAGTTAATCTCTACCATTGTGTCACTGAGTTGTCATAATGCTTCAGCAAAAGTACATTACACCAGGGGCGTTAGAAGACACAATGTTAGTAACATAATGTATGTCCCTCTTACTGCCCAGAATGTCTCTGCTGATCCCACAGCTATTGTATGCAGTAATCATGTGCCTATGGACCAGAGTTATACTGTTAGCACTGAGGCGGTGTGCCCTAGTAGGAAGTCCACTGTGTGCAGCTCACCCTGCACTAACATAAATAACATGAGCATGTCTACCTCCACTAAGCTTCCCGGTAAGCAATGAAAACAATCAAGCATCCCAGAAAAGTGCTAAAACAGCCCACGTTAACATATGTATCTTAAGAAACAAGGTTCATGAAATCAATAATTTGCTAGTAACAGATGACATTCACTTAGATAAACTCACTTAGATAATACCTTTGATAATACAGTGGTAGCAATAAATGGTTATAACATCTACGGAAAAGACAGAAATGACAAAGGTGGAGGTGTTGCCGTTTATATTCAGATCTACATTTCTGTTAAGCTTAGAGAGGCTCTCATGTTAAATACTGTTGAAGTAATATGGCTACAGGTTCATCTGCCTCAGCTAAAGCCTATTCTGGTGGGAAGCTGCTATAGACCACCAAGTGCCAACAGTCGATTTCTGGATAAAATGTGTGAAATGCTTGATAATATATGTGATATCAACAGAGAGGTATATTTTCTGGGTGATTTAAATATTGAGTGGTTCTCATCAGTCTGCCCACTCAAGAGAAAGCTTACAACTGTAACTAGTGCCTGCAACCTGGTTCAGGTTATCAGTCAACCTACCAAGGTAGTTACAATCAGCACAGGAATGAAATCATCAACATGTATTGATCACAGTTTTCCTAATGTTGCAGAAATGTAGCGATCACAATACAGTAGCCATTTCTAGGAAAACCAAAGTTCCAGAGGCTGGGACTAAAATGGTGTATAAGAGGTCTATAAGAATATTTGTTGGTCCGTGGTGTGTAACGAAGAGCAACCAGACGCTGCACTTGACACATTTATGAAATTGCTTATCTCAGTCACTAGTAAGCATGCACCCATTAATTAAGGAAGCTGCGAATTTTCGCAACATTTCAGCACCCTGCTACTCATGCCAGGACTATAGTATATGCATATGATTAGTATGTGTGGATAGAAAACACTCAGACGTTTCTAAAACTGGTTAAATCACGGCTGTGACTATAACAGAACGTGCGTTTCATCGAAAAGTGCAGGAAAATCTGATCACTGAAAATGGAAAAATATATCCATGCGCAACTTCAACCAATTGTTAAAAGTGACCCCCATTAAATGGAGCCGAGGTTGCAATACCTACAGCTTCCACACGATGTCAACAGTCTTGTCATTTGCCTACTATTTTTTTCTTGGTCAAACAGACTCAAGGCAGAGCAGTTTTTCCGGTCTCCGACCGGATATTTTGGTTGAGATTTACCCGGACATTATTTCCAGACGCACAGCTATAGAATATAATTCGCCTCGTGATCAATTTGATCACTTATTAACGTTTACTAATACCTAAAGTTGCATTACAAAAGTATTTCGAAGTGTTTTGTGAAAGTTTATCGTCGACTTTTTTAATTTTAAAAAATGGCGTTACGTTAAAAAACGCTATTTTTTTCGTTGATCACACACTCTTCATAGATCGATATCTAGGCTATATATGGACCGATTTAATCGGAAAAAAAGACCCAATAGTGAGTATGGGACATCTAGGAGTGCCAACAAAGAAGATGGTCAAAGGTAATGAATGTTTTATATTTTATTTGTGCGGTTTGCGTAGCGCCGACTATGCTAATTATTTAGTTTACGTCCCCTGCGGGTCTTTTGGGGTGTTACATGCTATCAGATAATAGCTTCTCATGCTTTCGCCGAAAAGCATTTTACAAATCTGACTCGGTGGATAGATTCACAACGAGTGTAGCTTTAATTCACTACCTTGAATGTGTATTTTAATGAAAGTTTAATGACAGTTTGAGTTTTATCAAAAACTATAGGTGGCGCTCTGAAACTCCGCTGAGTGATGTTCCTGCCAGGGAACTGTATTCTGCTACATCCTTAAGAAGCCCATTAAGAAAATGACTGTAATAACTGTTAAATCCCTGTGGATTGATGAGGAATTTAAAATGTGTATGGTTGAGAGGTATGAGGCAAAAGGAATGGCAAATAAGTCTGCCTGCACAACCGATTGGCAAACATACTTCAAATTTAGAATGTGACTAAACTGAATAGTAAAAAGCTTTGGAGCACTTTAGAAAAGTCAGCTCCGTCATTCATTGTGGCAAGATTGTGGCAAGATTAGCAAACTTTCCAACAACAAACGCTGACACTAGACATCCAAGTATACAGTGCATTCAGAAAGTATTCAGACCCCTTGACTTTTCCACATTTTGTTACGGTTACAGCCTTATTCTAACATTGATCAAATCGTTTTTATCCCCTCATCAATCTACACATAATATGACAAAGCAAAAACAGGTTTTTAGACATTTTGGCAAATGACAAGCATTGTAATTTTGAATTCCGTAAAGTGAGTGCGGACGAGTTAAAAAATAAAAATAAAGTTTTGTCCATCAACAACGACAAGCCACCAGGGTCTGACAACTTGGATGGAAAATTACTGAGGATAATAGCAGACGATATTGCCACTAATAATTGCCGTATCTTCAATTTAAGCCTAGTAGAAAGTGTGTGACCTCAGGCCTGGAGGGAAGGAAAAGTAATTTCGCTACCTAATAATAGTAAGGGTAAAGCCAGTGTGTCTATGTAAGCGGATGACTCGACACTATACCACTTTAGCTAGGTGACTAAACTGCTTGATGTAACCCTGGATTGTAAAACTGTCATCGTAAAAACATATTGATACAACATTAGCTGTACAGAATACAGGGCTGCTCTGCCTTCATAACAGCTCTATCAACAAGGCAGGCCCGTCAGGCCCTAGTTTTGACACACCTGGACTACTGTTCAGTCGGAGTTAGGAAAATTGCAACTGGCTCAGAACAGGGCAGCACGGCGGCTCATGCAAGCCATGCATTAGATGTTTTGTTTTTGTTAAAGATAAAAATACACCTTATGAAACAGCGGAGACTGTGAAGAGACACACACACAATACTATATGCACTATATACACATATACACATGGATTTTGTGTTGTAGATATGTGGTAGTAGAGTAGTGGCCTGAGGGCACCCACTTAATGTGTTGTGAAATCTGTTGTGAATGTATTGTAATGTTTTTTTAAATTGTATAACTGCCTTAACTTTGCTGGACCCCAGGAAGAGTAGCTGCTGCCCTGCCTGCAGCTAATGGGGATCCATAATAAATACAAATACTGTGCTTAATTAACTTCTCAACAAACCCAGAGCTACACAGCTCATTGGTTTAACTCAATGCTAACAGCATGTCCCTATGTCTTACAGATCTGTGACAAGGAGTGGCACTACTACGTGATCAATGTGGAGTTCCCTGCCGTGATTCTCTTCGTAGATGGCGTAACCTACGAACCCTACCTGGTGACCGACGATTGGCCCATCCATCCCTCATCAATTGACACCCAGCTGACAGTGGGTGCCTGCTGGCAAGGTCATTATAGACTCATGTATAGAGTCCGTTGTCCATACCGACTCTGTGACTCTGAGGCTGTCCTAATATGCACAGCGTACCTATAGAATTTCTGTATTTTTTACTGTAAAATAAGGGGAGGGGAGGAGCAGGGAGGGTGGAGTCACATCATTTTCCTTTGATTTGGACATGTTTCCTCACAGACCAAGAATAATGTGGTTTTCCGTATCCCAGGAACAACTGTTTATTGGTTTCAATTGACCAGGACTTTAGGTAGTCACGTAGTGTTTCATGTTTCAGAATTCCTTGCCTGTTACCATAGGGATGAGTCAATTTCCCTTATCCAGTCCAAGACAGTGATTAAACACTCCCCAACTTAAGACTAAGAGAGCTTGAAGCAGGAGCACAGACAGACGCAGAGAGACACTGAGACACAGAGAGAGAGAGAGAGAGAGAGAGAGAGAGAGAGAGAGAGAGAGAGAGAGAGAGAGAGAGAGAGAGAGAGGCTCAAGCTTGGAGACATCAAACAGGAAACACAGGCTGTCAATTCCAGCCGCTTGAAAAGAGGGGACTAATGAATCCATTTGAATGAAGAAGCACTACTTAACATCGCTTTTTATGATCAAAATAATAATTATATAAATGTGTCAGCTGGGGGACAGATGGATACAGCGGAATCCCATGAGCCACGCTCGAGGTCCAACGTCAGCGGCATTTCGGTGTCGTCTGAATTTATTTTCATCTGGCTCCTGGTTGCAGTTCTTTTTTCCCCTCTCTTCCCTCTCTCTTTCCATGAATCTGTGATTGTGTGAGAAAGCCCTGAAGAAGGGATTAAGCCAGCCTGAATGGAGTACAAGTTCTCTGGCTATTACATCCCAATGAAGCTGCTATAAGCTTCACTAAGCTGCAACTGATAACTTTGCAGACCATTAGTGAACAGGATTGCATTTCTCTCATCCCCCCCAACCACCCTGCACGCAATCAACAATGTAATGAAGAGACACAAGGAATGAAAGGCACCAGCCCTGACCTTAGCGCGCCCTAAGCGAAACAAGACATGTGACTTGTGATGAGAACAGCAAAATATGGTTTGTGTTGTCCATTTTCGTGAGGAAACCATTTATTGAGATTGCTCTGAATGGTGCTCTTCTTATGGAGAGTAGACAAGCAGTTTCTCTGTGCAATGTCACTACTGGGGAAGTTTAGGGCAGACAGACTCTGGCTGGCCCTCAGGCCTACTGCAATAGAAGCCTCTTCTAAACCATAAACAAAATCCTGAACCTTCTCTAATTTCCTAATACAACTTGTTCAAACAATCCATTTCAACTTAATTGCTATCTTTCTTACTGCAGGTGTAAATATTATGCAGCCAGGTGTGTAAAAATAGCATATGTTAGCACTGAAGCCTAAATGCTGAATGTCTTCTTGTTCAAATTCCGAAATAAGCCCGAAAACACACTCTCTCGCTCTGAGCTTCGGTGCCACAACACTTAATTGATAACATCTGTCTGGGAAAATATAAAATAATTTAAAAAATCAGGCTGGTGCAGGCGGCGGCGAGAACACTTGAGTATGTCAGCAAGAGACACGGCTCGGGGACCGTTAACGACTAGCAAACTGCTAGCACCATCTGCCAGTGAATCAAAGAAGAAAAACACACACTTGCCTAAAAAAGACGACGCTAGTTCTTTTTATTGAAGGTCTAGTGTCCCTCTGCTCTGAGCCCAAATCTACCTCAGATTGGACATTTTATTTTGTTGTTTTGAAAGTCGTTTTTTAAAAAGAGTGGGGAGAGCAGATGGAAGCTGATAAACAAAACAGGCTATCATTTCCATAGTCACGCTACTGTCTTTATTTCACAGTCCTGTTTCAGTTGGTATTTACTTGATGTTTCGACCTACTAGGAAGTGATGCAAAAACAAAGGTAACTGTGTTAGCCATTGTTTAAATAGCTTCGTCTTGTTGAAAGGTAAGTTATATAGGTTCATCTCTTTTACTAGTGTTATTTCTAGCTTCAACTAAGTAAATAAAGTAAAATACTGTAAAATTAAGAATGACCAAAGCATGTTCCTACTATTATAATAGAGGCATCTCCATAATGCTTTCATTGCACTGTGCTTTCAGAACAGATAAAGGAGAAGACAATCATTGTCCACCACTTGATTGTACAATATTGCACCTTTGAACTGAACAAAAAAAAACATCCTCTTGTCCTCCCTAGGTGGTGAGGTGTCCAACCCGCGGTTCACCCAGTACTTCCGGGGAAGTCTGTCAGGTCTGACTATCCGGCCAGGCAAGATAGAGACCCAGAAAGTCATCTCCTGTCTACAGGCCTGTAAGGAAGGACTGGACATCAACTCACTGGAGAGCCTGGGCAAGGATATCAAGGTGAGTCACTGGGGCAAACACAAGCAGATACACTGTACCAGTCAAAAGTGTGGACACACCTACACATTCAAGGGTTTTTATTTATTTGACTATTTTCTACATTGTAGAATAATAGGGAAGATATTAAAACTATGAAATAACACATGGAATCATGTAGTAACCAAAAAAGGGTTAAACAAATCCAAATATATTTTATATTTGAGATTCTTCAAAATAGCCACCGTTTTGCCTTGATGACAGCTTTGCACACTCTTGGCTCTCTTATAAAGGTTCATTTTTATGGGGGAAATGATATTCCCAAAACTTCAAACTTCACGCGCTGCTTATGTATGCCAGTTAGACTCTACAGCGGTTATAAAGCAGATTTATGTGCTTCATTTTAAGATGTTGTTTGGCCACTTTAGATGTGATGCAAAGCTTATCTAAACATATAGGATACATGACGTGTGCAACTATGATTTGAAAAAGTCGGCCAAAAAAAATGGTATGCGCTGTGTCTTGCCTTAATGCTCAAACTGGGCGACATTCACAGGTGATAATATATCATTCACAAGTGATAGGCGAATATTGTCACCCATCTATTCTTGATTTAATATTGTCTTTACATATACTCAATAATATATGTGTGGTATTAGTTTTGATTTAGAAATTGACCATTATCATGCACCTGTCTCGGAACATGGGCAGAAAAAAACAACATGTAATCTATGCACTTAACATTTGTAGCTCAGTTGGTAGAGCATGGCGCTTGTAACGCCAGGGTAGTGGGTTCGATTCCCGGGACCACCCATACGTAGAATGTATGCACACATGACTGTAAGTCGCTTTGGATAAAAGCGTCTGCTAAATGGCATATATTATTATTAATATTATTATTATTAAATAGCGAATGGAGTATGCTTTTCCCATGGTTCATTTTCATGCCAGCCAGGTAGGCTACACTCCTGTTGAAAGTGAAGCCAAATTTTCCTGTTTGGAAAATTGATGAGTAAATATAGTAGGCCTAGCCTATAGAAAGCTGATGGGATCCTCCTGATTTTATTAGAGGCCATCAAAACTGTTTTCTCTGCATTTGCATAGCCAATGTCACAGATCCCTCTGGAACTTTCATTGCGAACACCTGGCCCCTATTCCAACTGATTGTTTTTGTATATATGTGCCCTTTGTTCCCCATGGTGCTGTCGATTATTGTTAGTTGGTGTGTGAGTACCTGTGCTGTGTGTTTTGGCTGTTGTGCCCTTGTGGATTGCACAGATGATTACAGGTCTCGTCCCGTGTGTTAATCATTGTGCGCATGTGTTATTTATTCAAGGTTCTCCTCGCTCTTTTGTTTGGGTTTTAAACCTGTGTATTTGTTACGTGTTTGTTTGGTCTTCGTCCCCGTGCCTTTACACTAAATTTAAAAAACTATTACACATTCCTGCATCTGTCTCCCGATCCTTCATGCCAACGTGACAGCCTATAGAAATGTTGCACAACATGAGCTCATGGTGTGAGAAAAATTATGAATTCACCTTATTTGTTGGATATGAAACAATTATTTACTTAAACAGTAAGATACTTCTGTCCTGCTAATGCTGAGTTTTATGGTGTCCACTCTAGCTTCCTGGTGATAAAACCTACAGCTGGCATTCCAGTGACAGGATGTGGGGTGGTTGTAACTGGGATAGGAGTAGAACAGTGCCTCATTGTCTCATCTTCGTGGTATCTGGGAAACTAAGTAAAACACCATCCTGTGTAGATAACCAAGGTGGCTTATGGGAAGGTTAGAAATGACTGACTAAGCAATCTTGGTATCAGCTATATAAACTGTGCATTGTCTGTAAAGGGTAGGCTCTCAGCCTAACAGTCAGAACAAGACTGTTGGGCTGACAGTTTCATTATTGCGATAATTAATCGATATTAAATAAAGATGATTGATTGAAGAAATGACCAAGTGTCTCTCAGTACAGAATTTCCATGACAATGGGCCCTCGTGAAGTGTTTGATAAGATTTTCGATCACATTGGCATTGACATCAGAGTGATTAGATGGACAAGAGTGCTGAGTACCAGACAGTTCGCACGTTCGGTAGGCTACTAATGACCATCAGCAGCATCAGAGCTTGGAGAAGCCTAATTACCGTGACTAAGTGATCACACGAGCTCACAGAACGGGACCACCGAGTGCTGAAGTGCATAGCACTTTGCAACATTCACTAAAGACTTCCAAACTGCCTCTGGAAGCAACATCAGGACAATAACTGTTCGTCGGGAGCTTCATGAAATGGGTTTCCATGGCCGAGCAGCTGCACACAAGCCTAAGATCACCATGCGCAATGCCAAGCGTGGGCTGGAGGGGGGTAAAGCTTGGCGCCATTGGAGCAGTGGAAACGCATTCTCTGGCAGTCCAACGGACAAACTGGGTTTGGCAGATGCCAGGGGAACGCTACCTGTCCGAATGTATATTGCGAACTGTAAAGTTTGGTGGAGGAGGAATAATGGTCTGGAGCTGTTATTCATGCTTCGGTCTAGGCCCCTTAGTTCCACTGAAGTGAAATCTTAACGCCACAGCATACAATGACATTCTAGACGATTCTGTGCTTTCAACTTTGTGGCAACAGTTTGGGGAAGGCCCTTTCCTGTTTCAGCATGACAATGACCCCGTGCACAAAGTGAGGTCCATACAGAAATGGTTTGTCAAGATCGGTATTGAAGAACTTGACTGGCCTACACAGAACCATGACCTCAACCCCATCTACACCTTTGGGATGAAGTGGAACGCCGACTGTGAGCCAGGCCTAATTGCCTAACATCAGTGATCGACATGACTAATGCTCTTGTGGCTGAATGGAAGCAAGTCCCCGCAGCAATATTCAAACATCTAGTGGAAAGCCTTCCCAGAAGAGTGCAGGCTGTTATTGCAGCAAAGGGTGGACCAACTCCATATTAATGCCCATGATTTTGGATTGAGATGTTCGACAAGCAGGTGTCCACATACTTTTGGTCATGTATTGTGTGCATGAAACACTCAGACACTTACCCTCTTGTATCAGTTGATTCATGTGTTCCTCTGTGTGTGCAGTTTCACTTTAACCCGGCCCAGTCTGTGCTGGTGATGGAGGGAGAGGACCTGGAGAGTGTCAACACAGCCATGGCCAAGGTCTCCTACATCAACTCACGCCAGTTCCCCACAGCAGGCCTCAGACGGCTACACATCACCACCACCGTACAGTGAGTACGGAATCCAACAATGTGTATGCGGGCGCACGCACGCGGACACACTTAGTCTGTCTCACACACACACACACACACACACACACACACACACACACACACACACACACACACACACCTCAACCTATCTCTGTCTCTCTCTCTCTTTCACATAGGCTACAGAAACATTTATTGCACCCAACCATACATTTAAACCCCTTTGAACTATAGGACCACAAGGTCACAGAGACGCATGCAAGTATCATTTGTTTAAAGGCTCCTCAGAGGAGGAAGGGGAGGACCATCCTCCTCAGTGAATTTCATAAAAAAGGCGGCACAACCAGTAATTGAGTATAAGGGGGGCAGTTACTTTTTCACACAGGGGAATTGTTAATTTAATTTTGTTAATTAAATAAATTAAATAAGTATTAAAAAAAATTGTGTTCTTTGTAAACTCCCTTTATCTAATATTAGGTTTTGGCTAAAGATCGGATAACATTCCGTATCAAACATATACAAAATTTGAGAAAATCAGAAAGTGGGCTGTCAGAGCTCTTGCAGCATGAACTGACAGGTTGTCCACCCAATCAAAGAACCAGAGAATGAATCTAGTACTGGAAGCATAAGCTACAGCTAGCTAGCACTGCAGTGCACAAAATGTGGTGAGTAGTTGACAATACAGTAGGTGAATAGATCTGAACAATTTAATTTCTTCAAAAATTAAGGAGAAGCAAGAGAGGGAGAGAGAGAGAGCTAGCTATATTTTGTTGTATTTTTTTCTCACTTTCACTTGGAAGGTGCACTATATAAAACATTTCAGTTTGTGACAAAACAAGCAAGTATAGTGTGAAGAATCATTGTACCATCTAAACAGCTGTGAAATATATTTTCCATAACCAAAAATATTGTATTTTCAACTGTTTGGAGCTGGGGTACAAAACCGAACGTAAAAGACGCAAAAACTAAATGTAAGAACGGGAAGCATAGAAATAGCGCACATAGATCAGATCTAACACTACCTAAACTTGCTTTCAATGCTAATGACATATCTATAACACACATTTCTATGTGAACTTGGTCAGGTCGCCCAAAAACGTAAATATTTCATCTAGTTTATCCTACTCAAACACCCGGCTCAAACAGAGAGGGATGCCATGTTAGCTAGCTGGCTATGGCTATCCAACACTGGAAATCTTCCAAGTCAAGGTAAGCTTTTGGTTTTATTCATTTATTGCCACCGGGGACCTGCCGGTGTAACTGCTAAACTGCTTGCTGTACACTGTACTGCATGATTGTAGTGTGTTTACTAATGCATTAGTTTCAGTAGCTATGTTGACTATGACTTTAGCTATTATGGTGGAACGATGTAGGCTGTGTGTAGCAGTTAGCGGTTATGGTATGAAGGTTTGGCTTGGAAACATTTTTTCCCCTGGTCACAGAATAGTGCATAGATGTGCATTTTGTTTACAGAGGTAAACAAATGCTGTTATCTGGGGAAGGAGGTGAAAGAGAGAGGCGATTAAAGGGGAACGTGTTTTGATGGCGGGACAGTGAGAGAAAAGAGAGAATCTACTGAGTTAAAGGAACTCTTTGAACTGAATGTCCTCTGTGTGTGTGTGTGTGTGTGTGTGTGTGTGTGTGTGTGTGTGTGTGTGTGTGTGTGTGTGTGTGTGTGTGTGTGTGTGTGTGTGTGTGTGTGTGTGTAAGCAATACAGCCCATGGTGTTTGCGCATCTGAGGCTCTGCTTTTTCTCTGTATGTGTCCTCAGGGTCAGTGTGTGTACGTCTGGCGTGTCATTTAGATCAGTGTCTAGTGTGTTCCAGGCTGTGTGTGTGTGTGTGTGTGTGTGTGCCCGTCTAAGCCTGTGCTCTCTCCATGTCTGATATGCTAATCAGCGTCGCTTCCCTCTCTTTATCTCTCCCCTCGTTAATGGCTGAGAGGACAGCCGGGTTGCCGTGGCGCCCCGGTTGCCTTGGAGCTGTGGTAGCCTGGGCCGACGTGGCAATTGCTGATGACGAGGATATGAATGACGGCCATGAAAGGCAATCTGCTGTGTCAGGGTTCCTCACGCCAGAGAGCACTACGAGAAGGAAGGTTGATCATGAGAGGAATATAGTGCTGTTAATTAAGACTGTCTGGGTGGGTGACTGGCTGGCCCGTTTTCTGTCTACCTCTCGCTCAATATCCTTCTCTCTCCCATTATCCGCTCTCTGTGTTTCTCTCCCTCTCCTCTAGTCACCTATTTCAAGAACAAATAATTGTATTGTAATACTTCCTTTTGGTGTGAGGGCACTTAGTTTAGAAAGGAAAACTTAGCATCATACAGTGTTTTTAACAGCTCAGGTGTTTGCGCCATTGCCTAATGAGAAAAGGTAAAGGAACAGATGGTATGCTGAGATTGCGCAGTCTTATAGGAGTTAATGAAATGTATTGGTAAAGAAATACAGGCCCAATACAAGAGAGGAAGTGAGAGTGGAAGAGAAAGAACAAGGTTGATCGTGGGATATAATTTGTGTTACCCTTATTTTACCAGGTAAGTTGACTGAGAACACATACTCATTTACGGCAACAACCTGGGGAATAGCTACAGGGGAGAGGGGGGGGGTGAAGGAGCCAATTGGAAGCTATACAGGAATGAAATCAATTGCTACACTAAGGTATGCCCAAATAAGAGAGAGAATGAGAAAGGATGTAGAGAAAAGGTGGAAACGGTGTGTGTGTGTGTATTCTGTTCACAGTTAAGCAGTAAGGGGGGGGACGGCCAAATCAAATTGGACTTGTGTGGTGGATAGTGGACTCCTGCCACAGGAGCTGTAATAGGTTTAGTCTAACTAGCCGCCTCGTATAAAGAGAGATGGCCTGTCCTATTCAGCAGGCACTTTAATGCTCCATACGACAAGAGGCCCCCGACTGTATCCCAGATGGCACCCTATTCTCTAGTCTCTCGTGAAAAGTAGTGCACTATGTAGGGAATGTGGTGTAATTTGGGACACAACCCCTTGCTGGTCAGATGGCATTTATTTAGCGAGGGCCTTAGTTTAGTATGGGGCATGCTACTCCTCACAAACTTTGTTTAGCAGTTATACTGATGTTGTTCCGGGGTAATTGTTTGTGGAGTTACAGCCAATTGTGTTAATCAAAAGAAACACGCACACGATTGCTGGTGCACACTGCACGCACGCATGCACACACGCTTCCCAATCAGAGTTTGTTTGGTAGTTACGTAGATCAGCTAATCACACACTTCCTAGCCATACAAATACAGACATCCCATTTCAAGCCAGTCTAGTAGGTAGTTAAGGAGAACAAGGTGTCTTAATACGTGCTTAATGTAGGCCTAGTCTTGATGCAAGGAATTGCCATGGGAAAGCAGCTCAAACAGACCACGAAGGTGACAAATGTATTTTCGCTAGTAAACCAGAAGCAGCAGACAGTCATCATATAAACAAAAGACTGTTCTTAATTACCACGGGAAAGTAAATGAATTAATAAGTGAGTGAGTGAAGAGCACTTTTCACCGACCATTGAAAAGCGTAATTACTCAAGGCGTTAGGTGCCGGCGTTGGCATTAATCCTGAGAGACTTCACTCTGCTCCTCTCAAAGTGGATTGAACCTGGATGATGGCCAGCTTGTTTTACCCAGACTGCCTGGGTGGCAGGACAGCTCCTCGCTCTGGGTAGAAGGTGCCCTTAGGATCTACTGAACAAAAATATGAATGCAACATGCAAGAATTTCAAAGATGTTACTGAGTTAGATGAACTCTAAGGAAATCAGTCGATTTAAATAAATACATTTGGTCCTAATCTATGAATTTCACATGACTGGGCATGGGTGCAGCCCCACACACTTGCATGCCAGACCCACCCACTGTGGAGCTAGGCCCAGCCAATCAGAATTATTTTTCCCCCACAAAAAGGCCTTTAATTACAGACAGAAATACTCCTCAGCCGTCCGGTTGACTGGTCTCAGATGGTCCCGCAGGTGACAAAACTGGATGTGGAGGTCCTGGGCTGGTGTGGTTACACATGTTCTGTGGTTGTTAGGCCGGTTGGACGTACTGCCAAATTCTCTAAAACGAAGTTTGAGGCGGCTTACGGTACATTCAATTCTCTGGCAACAGCTCTGATGGACATTCCTGCAGTCGGCATGCTAATTGCACAATTTAAGACATCTGTGGCATTGTGTGACCTTTTATTATCCCCAGCACAAGGTGCACCTGTGTAATGATCATGCTGTTTAATGAGCTTCTTGATATGCCAAACCTATCAGGTGGATAGATTACTGTGAAGAAGGATACATGCTCACTAACAGGGATGTAATTTGTAAAAACAAATAATAATAAATTGAGAGAAATTAGGTTTTTGTGCCTATATAAAATGTCTGGGATCTTTAATTTCAGCTCATGAAACATGGGACCAAGACTTTACATGTTGCATTTATATTTTTTGGTTCAGTGCATTCGGAAAGTATTCAGACCCCTGGACTTTTTCCACATATTGTTCAATTACATCCTAATTCTAAAATGTTTTTTTTTTCTTCTTAAATCTACACACGCCCATAATGACAAAGTAAAACAGGATTATTAAATTTTTTGCAAACTTAGAAAAAATAAATAAAAAAATATTACATTTACATAAGTATTCAACCTCTTTACGCTGTACTTTGTTGAAGCATCTTTGGCAGCGATTATAGACTCGAGTTTTCTTGGGTTTTCTTGGCTACAAGCGTGGCACAATTGTATTTGGGGATTTTCTCCCATCCTTCTCTGCAGATCCTCTCAAGCTCTGTCAGGTTGGAAGGGGAGCATCGCTTCTCAGCTATTTTCTGGTCTCTCCAGTGTTGTTCGAATGGGTTCAAGTCAAGCCCCCACCTGGGCTGCTCAAGGACATTCAGAGACATGTCCCGAAGCCACTCCTGCTGGCTGTGTGTTTTTTTTTTTTTTTTTTTTTTTTACACCTTTATTTAACTAGGCAAGTCAGTTAAGAACATATTCTTATTTTCAATGACGGCCTGGGAACAGTGGGTTAACTGCCTGTTCAGGGGCAGAACGACAGATTTGTACCTTGTCAGCTCGGGGGTTTGAACTCACAACCTTCCGGTTACTAGTCCAACGCTCTAACCACTAGGCTACACTACCGCCCCAAAGGTTGTTGTCCTGTTGGAAGGTGAACCTTCACCCCAGTCTGAGTGCTCTGGGGTAGGTTTTCATCAAGGATCTCTCTGTACTTTGCTCCGTTCATCTTTCCCTCGATACTGACTGGTCTCCCAGTCCCTGCTGCTGAAAAACATCCACACAGCATGATGCTGCCACAACCATGCTTCACTGTATGGATGCTGCCAGATTTCCTCCAGACCTGACACTTAAAATCTTGGTTTCTTCACACCAGAGAATCTTGTTTCTCATGGTCTGAGAGTCTGGTTCTTCCATCTCCACAGAGGAACTCTGGAGCTCTGTCAGAGTGACCATCGGGTTCTTGGTCACCTCCTTGACCAAGGCTCTTCTCCCCCGATTGCTCAGTTTGGCCAGTTGGCCAGCTCTAGGAAGAGTCTTGGTAGTTCCAAACATCTCCCATGTAAGAATGCTGGATGCCAGTGTTCTTGGGGACCTTCAATGCTGCAGTCATTTTTTGGTACCCTTCCCCAGATCTGTGCCTCGACACAATCCTGTCGCAGAGCTCTACAGAAAATTATTTCGACCTCATGGCTTGGTTTTTAGCTCTGACATCACTGTCAACTGTGGGACCTTATATAGACAGGTGTGTGCCGTTCCAAATCATGTCCAATCAATTGAATTTACCACAGGTGGACTCCAATCAAGTTGTAGAAACATCTCAAGGATGATCAATGGAAACAGGATGGATGCACCTGAGCTCAATTTTGAGTCTCATGGCAAAGGGTCTGAATAGAACTATTTGATTGAAAGTTGTTTTACTACAGTCACTGAATTAAAAAAGTAATAACTCCTTAAATGTTTCTTTGTTTGGGGTTACGCTTCATGTTAACCGTGGGCTAAGGTGTTAAATTGTGTTGATGAGAAAATGTGATAATTAGTGTGTGTTTACATTATATTAGGCCATTTATAGGATAAACAGAGAGAGACTGTGTTTCTGTGGGCGGGTGCATGTCCAAGCGTGCTTATGTCTGTGTGCGTGTGTGTTATTGGAAATGGCCAACTTGGGGCCATCTGTCTGAAAACAGCATCACTCCCCCCAAAACATTTGAAAAGCTGCAGCTTCTATGCCAACAGAGACAACTTGCAATCACAATTGGACAAACATTGGAAGTCTACTTTCACAGTTGCCTCTGTCACAATCTGTCCCTACATTATGTGTCTCTCATCTCTGAAATGAAAATGAAAAGTGCCCAGTCATTCATTGCTAGGACCAGAAAGAGTATGCAGTCAGTATACTCTTGGGTGAAGGCACAAATTAATAGTGACACACAATGCAATTTATGCCATTTTCAATTCCAATATGATTAGTATCAGATGGCAGTGATGTTCCCCTAGTCTTTCTTACCCAGTTACTCCTTATATGTAGGCCAATTATCTACAAAAACTGCCCTGGCCAGAACAATTATGACCTGAAGAAAATAAAGTGCTCTTTCTGCATTACCTGCATTGTCTAATGTCTATCTCCATGCTCTCCTCCTCATCCCTTCTTCTTCACCCTCCCTCTCTCCTGTTGTTTTGGGTTGCTCAGGTGTTTCGGGGAGGACATATGCATCTCCATCCCAGACATTAAGGCAGTAGTAATAGTCCTGCCACCCAGCGAGCCATGGATCACCATCGCTGGTTCAGATCGACTCGTCAAGCCTTCCGCTGACCTGCGTGGAGCCATGGGCATGGCACCCTTCAAGGAGCTGCGCATCACCAGCACTGTAACCAAGAGTGACGGTGTGCCGTTCAGCGCAGGTGGGTTGGGTGGTTACCATGGATACGTGTTGATATAGCACGGAGTTTAAAAAGTGTGTGTGTGAGCATTCATGTCTGTGTGTCTGTGTGTGTGTGTGTGTGTGTGTGTGTGTGTGTGTGTGTGTGTGTGTGTGTGTGTGTGTGTGTGTGTGTGTGTGTGTGTGTGTGTGTGTGTGTGTGTGTGTGTGTGTGTGTGTGTGTGTGTACAGTCCACAGGCCTGGTGTTCTGGAGGTTATGCACAACCTGGATTACTGTGATGTCCTGGTGATCGGAGAGGAGCTCAATCCAGAGCATGAGAGTCTGGAGATTCACCACAGCTCCCTAATAGGGAAACACCTGGATGCCACAAACTCCACCTCAGGCATCTCCATATATGGTATACACTTCAATTTATGAATCATTATTCATATCACACTTTTCATACCTGAACATAAATTCCTTATTGTGTGTCACCTGCTTGGTAACTGTACGAGAAGCTCTTGAAGTTATTAGAGCTGGGCCCAGCGTTGAGCCCTGAGGGACACCATCAATATATGGCTGGGAATACCAGGGACACCTTTGGTAAAAATGCATTTTCCCCAGGTGTGGACTCCATGGCACACTATGAGGAGGCCCTCAGGCAGGTGCGCTATAGGAACTGGCGCCCGGCGACCCTGACTAACAGGAGGTTCAGGCTCACCTGCTCTGAGCTCAACGGCCGCTACACCAGCAACGAGTTCAATCTGGAGGTCAGGGAAGAAGCTTTATCCATCTTTCCTTTTCTGTTTCACCCCTTTCCCACTCACACTCTCTATTCTCCTATCTCCACCACTACCACTCCGTCTTCCTGCCTCTTTCTACACCCCTCTCTCTGTTTCTCTCACCCTTCACCACTCAGTCTCTCTTCCCATTTCTGCACCGTCACTCATCAACCAGACCCATTTACCCTTTATCTCGTCAATCTATCTTTTTCTACATCATTGCCATCTCCATACTGACTGATATGTACTTTGTCCCGTCCTCAGATTAGTGTCCTCCACAACTCAGCACCCGTAGAGCATGTCAATCACATGGCTGTCCAATCCCAGTACATGCGGCCTGTGCATCATCCACTGATGGTGCACACTCTCAATTCCCACATCTCAGGTAAGGCATCCAGAAGTGTTCACCCACACAGACACACAAATGTACACACACACCCACACACACACACGGTGAGCACATGTCCCTGCTACTATCAGAGGCTTGAGAGTGTGTTTTGTTGAACTGGAAAGGGATCCAGATTAGGCTAAGCCAGGGATCCTTTCTTGAGCGGATGGTCAGGGGGCCGGAACATAATTATAAATAATTTGTAGGCTGCAAATTGTCCCGCAAGAAGCCCAAACAGATGCATGGGAATACTTTGGAACAGATTTCTAAAATTAAAATCACTTTTCTTGCTCTGAAAACTTGGGCGGGGGGCAAATAAAATCACCCATGGGCCTAATTTGGCCTGCGGCCTGGCAGTTGGGGAACCCCGGGCTACGCCTTCAGATCATACACACACAGACAGACACACGCTGTCTCTCTCCCTCTCTCTGTGTCACACACACACAGGACTGAGTGATCTCCAAAAGGTAGGGAGGACAGAGCACATTTCTTGTAATTCAGGTGAATTTACCCTTTAAACACTTCTCCCCCACAGGCACCCCTCCAGCTGCCACGGTGGTGATAGTGATCTGTATCGCCGCCCTGGTGGTCATCGTGGTGCTGGGCATCTACAGGCTCCACAGTACCCACCAGGACGGCTCCAAGAGGGAGGAGGACGGGGCCAAGGACCCAAAGATGGACTGGGACAACTCCACCCTCACCATCACAGTCAACCCTATGGAGGTGAGAGAACATTATACAAAGAATGTCCCAAAGGAGGCACTGCTAACTACATCAACTCGATGGCACTTGAAATGATTGAATAGGTCTAGTTGAATGTCTCGGAGTTGATTTGTGTTTGGGGTTTTATGACATGTATCACATTGACTCCGTTTTGGTATTAGATTTAGGTTTTGTAGCAAGGCCAGACATCACCTACAGGGATGTTTTCTGATCAATAGCTTTGAGGTGTCTTCTACAATAGTAGTAATTCAGTGTTTCACTTTATCCCGTCCTACACATCGGAGGGCCTCAGGCGGTAGAGGAGGTGGTAAGAGACGAAGAGGAAGAGGATGATGAAGAGGAAGAGGACGATGAGCAGGCAGGCGACATGAGTGCAGAGTCAGGCGACAGTGATGAAACAGAGGAGGAAGAGGAGGATGAGAGGGAAGTGAAGAAGGAGGGAAAGCAGAAGAGCAAGCTGGAATGGCATAGCTCCTCGATAACGTATTGATCTGTCACGCATGTACACACACCTACAGAATCTGCAGTCACAATCATTTGTGAAAACGGCACATTTTTTCAAATGAAATGTTGCTCTCTTCTGGTCAAACTAAGGCATTACAACCAAAAAGGTTGACTAGCCATAAGCAAATTGTCCACTTCTCTTGCCAGTGGAGCTGATTTCTCCCATTTGTGTGTAACTGCTCGATCCTATTTAAGACTGCCATTGACAACACAATAGGGCCAATTGAAAATTTGCACATTTCCACCTTATATCCAATGGCTTGTTAATCTGTGTTGAATTATTTCTGGGTTTGGACACAAAAGATTGGACACCAGGTTTTCCCCCGTTATCTATCTCAATTGCTTTTGAGTTACTAATACAAAAAGATCTTGGAAAATTGTTCATTTAAAATTGTACGTCCGCTCTTTAGCATTAATACAAATTGTGGATTTTTTTTGCAATTTTAATACTGTACTTTTAAAGTATTTTTTGTTTGCATTAGATTATGAGATTATATTTTATTTGTTTTAAATCTTGGAAAAGTTTATTTTACGTCTTCTGAAAGACAGACTAACAAATTGTCATTAACAGAGGTATAAGAGAGGATGTATTTACAAACAAATTTTGAACATTTTGATAGATTCTCCTTTTTTTCCTGTCTGCCTGGTTCTTTTTCTTGAACATATGAAAAAGCGAGAAAAGTTCCTGTATGTTTTTATAAATCCCTCGTGACGTGTATATAACAGGTAGCATAGCTGAACTATAATTCACCTCGTCTCTCACCTATCTTTTCTCAAACTGTATGTCCAAATGTGCTTGCATCAGGGGCATTTTGAGTAGTCAAGTTGCCCCTGACCACATATTTAGAATCAAATGACCTTCCCTCAATCCTAACTTTAAACATTTGGAGGGAAAAATGGACAACTGACCCTAGATTAGTTCTTGAGGGTGACTTTAGCGCTCATGGTCATTTCTATCTCTGTGTTTGCTATTGACTGTCCCTGCGTGTGTCCACCTACTTCCGAGGCTGAGATGAGGGTAGACACTTAAAAGGGATAGTTCACCCAATAATCAAACTTTCATACATGAAAAATTATCTCAAGTCCACGCCATATGTTGTTTAAATCACGCAATATGCACATGTAAGCATCTGACAAACAAATGTTGGGGTAAATAAACTCCCTTTAGTCATAACCTGTCAAGCCACTATTATTGGCTTGACAGGTTAGCATTTTCAGCCTGGGCGCAGAAACAACTTGTCACATTGGGCGCGTTCGAGCGGATCACTTTTCTCAAGTCGGTGCATTGGTCACCGCCTTTCAAAGTGTGTTGCATTATGAGAATAAAAATTGTCTGACTTGCGCCTACATGTCGCCTGCATTAACTTTACAAAAATCATGTGATCAAAAGATAATGAAGTTTAGACTGCAGTCGACTGCTGGTTTCTGCAGTTGCTCTTCATTAACTTCTTCCTGCAGCAATCTCCTGCATTGTGGGAGGCTCTATTGTCAACCAATCAGAAAGTGACCCACGAGAAAGTGACTCAAACAAGATATATACAAATGAGTGCGATATTTTAGGCTCTCTCTCACTAATTGATTGTAGCCTACAATGTACACACATTTGATTTCAGTTTGAGTGATATGGGGGTTGGAGATATTTATTTTGACATTATGAAGAAAAAGTTAACAATGGCAACACTGCCATGTTAATCTGAGCTTTGCTGTTTGAAAACCACATTAGTGTCCGACTTTCGGCTGTCGCAGTTTCTCCTCCCACGACTTCAGTCCTCGACTTTCGTCTACAGTCGGTTGCTTTAGCCGTACCACTCAAACACACCCATTCTCTTTGGGTACATCTCAATGGGCTAAAGGGGCTTCCTCTCCTTGTTTTCTTTCCTTCACCTGCCATCAAAAACACAGGTAAGGTGAAAGCAAACTAGTGGGTGCCTTTGCCTACCAGAATTCTATAATAATAATAATAATTATTAATATAAATATATAAATATAAAATATATTAATAATTATAATAATAATAATTATTATTATTATTAGAATTCTGCTTCCACCTGCCCATTTCATGTCGAGACAGATTAAGGAAAGGAGTCAAAGAGACTGAGTATTGAGATTACACCCCTTATGTTTTTCTATGACAGGCCACCTCTGTCAGAAGTCCCACTGTAAAAAAACTAACTATTGATCCTCTCGCTCCTTCTCTGGTCGCCTATAACATGTCTGCTGTAGTTGAATCTAGCCAACTCCTTGTTTCTGACCCCTTGTATTTCCCAGAATGCTACTCTAAACACTGCATCCGTTACATGTTTATGTCTGTAGCAGTGGTTAGAACTCTTCCCCCCATCGGCCTTAACGCCTGTGGTTGTAATGTTATCATTGTGAGACGCGTCTACCATTGCCTTGTTTCACCCCATCTTTATACCATGGGAGAATCTCAATTGCACACTCCTCACATCCTCTTTCCTCGCCTCCTTCTTAAAGCCCATTGGATGAGAAAGCCAGAGGTCCTGCCCCTCTGACCTTCTCCTCCAATGGGTTTTGAGGAGGCGGCTAGCGAGAACGTGAGAAGTAGGCAATTTAAATTGTCACCATGCGTGTCATAGAGGAGTACAAATAAACTGTTTAGCATATAAACCCTTTAAAAACAGTACAAGACAGTTATTTTATATATGATTATTTTTGTTTTGTTTTGTAAATGTTTGGGGTTTCTTTCTCTTTGGTGGTAATGGCAGCACTTTCTGTACATTGACCAATAAAGACTTGTTTTAGAATCTACGGCAAGTGTCTCTTCTCTTTATGTGTGTGAGGACAAGAATGTGTGATGTCCTGTCTGACTGCCTCATAACCCTAGAACTGTATAGGGAATTTGATAGGCTACATTTTACACTAGGTGTGAGTAAATTCAGAGTGAGTGACTGTGAATACAAATAAAATAAAAAGTACAATAGGCCTAAAAAGCAAGATAACAATTGTTTAGTATGTGGGTCCATAACTGCACTTGATGGCCACCTCAAATAATTGGCCCTCGCTGGCAAAACACATTTTATGAGGATAGGATTCATTCATAAACAATCATAGAATGCTTTGAGAGTGGATATTAGGTCTACTTCTTCCTGCATGAGTCCATAAAATTTCCTAGCGAAGGTCAACATTCTCCATCACCAATATGACGCCTCCATAAGTCCGTTTATACCTCATTCTAACATGAGTCTTTTGTCATTTTGATTGTGCCCACATTTTTAGACAGGTGTAGACGATTGACAGACGCATTGTGATCAGATCCATCCTGACCACCCCCAGAGGTAGTCAGAGACCCATGGTATCTGGATATAAATCCAGTGTAAACAGATCTGGATGGTCAAACCATTTAAATCATAATTATACCCGTCTCTAAAATCATTGACAGGTAGCACAATGTGAGCACAGTGTACAGATAAAGGTGCATTTGACTATCATGTCTAGATGCAATGGCTACAATGCGGGCACAATCTGAATGTGGATAAGATCCGTACAATGGGAGCATGTTAGCACCTAGTATAAATTAGGCTCATGACAGCGTTTTTTAAAAAAGTCACTAGCCCCGTTTATACCTGGTTCTAACATGCTTCCGTTGTCCTGCTCTTGTCCACATTTTGATTGTTCCCACATTTGTCGACAGGTGTAGACAATCAAAAGGCGCATTGTGATGGGCGGCAGGTAGCCTAGCAGTTAAGAGCGTTGGGCCAGTAACTCCGTTGCATTATTGATATAAATGATCATGGGATTGGGGAGAGAAAAAAAACTTGGGATATTTATATATGGGCCCCATTCTGCATGGAGAGCTCCCAGCTCTGTTTTGTAAGCCGTGCACTCATGATACGCTCTTATCTATTCAGTTGTGGGGGTTGGACACGTGCACTGCTGTGTGATAGACAGTTTCGTGTCAGTAGTAGGGTCTCTCACTCTTCCCTCTCCCACAGGCTGCACGTGAATTTCATGTTTGGGGAAGCTAATTTTTTTACCTTAAAATTCTCTTTCATAATAAAGCATTCAATGCATCTATCATCGCATTTTCAGATTTATGTAAGATAGTAGGCTATTTATAATGTGGTAAGTAGATTGGACAGTCATAATTTAGGCTGATAATATAACTGAAAAACTGCCTGCAAGAAAAGACTGCAGTTTTCAATGCATAGCAGAGCGCATAGTCACGTAGAGTAGGCTATAGACTTCATCAGATAAGTTTCTTCTTTCTTTTTGTGTCTATAAACACATTTCATGCAATTCTACTACACTTGATGACTGGAGACAAAAAAATGACAGGGTACTATATGTTTTATTAGCCACAATCTGGCCTTTACTAAATTTAGTTACAGCACCCCTCTCACTTTCTCGCTCTCCTACACAAACCCCTTGTAAGCAGCCTACAAATAAATATCTACGCTGTTCACAACAGGCTTTTTTGCAGTCTTTTAAAAAAATCAAACAGCCATGAGTTAAATTAACTTGGGCAGCAGTGAAACTGTTAGCGAATCTTGTCCTATGCTTAGGCTGCTCATCCCATTAGGAATTGTATTTTATTTTTAGTCTGCATAGATGCATGCAATGCTTTACTATTCAGAACCCCCTACTCAAAACAACTTCCCTACAGCTATGTCCCTTCCCTGTATTATTCAGAACCCCCTACTCAAAACAACTTCCCTACAGCTATGTCCCTCCCTGTATTATTCAGAACCCCCTACTCAAAACAACTTCCCTACAGCTATGTCCCTCCCTGTATGCAAATGAATCCAACCAGCCTTATGGTCCTGCCCTGATGACACAATCTGTATAAATTGACGGTGTGTACACAATACAACTATTGCACAGTGTAAATAAAATGGCAACCCCTAACGCACACAGTAAAAACAGAAACAGATGAAGTTACAGAATAGGCTACAAAGCGCATCTCCGACTGGTGCAAAGCATTATTCAAACAGGTCTGTACAAGGTTGTTCTTAATGCATGGAGATTTACATATGTTGCTTTAAAACTGTATTATTGTCATCTTGAATTGTAAATAACCTTTGTACAGGCTTAAACAGTACCAAAAGGGAGAGTAAAAAGTCACAGAAGTTTCCTCCAAATCTTTGGTCAGTGATAATTTGCTAACTGAAATTCAATATGATAAGGGACCGGTCGAAATGTACACAATTGTTACCAGGAGGGAAATGGGAGAGGGTCATGCTTTTTTAAATATTTCAGTTAGGGGAAGGGTCATGCAATTTGTAATCAATTAAATGCCATATTGCTCAGTGTTTGAGAATTAGTTGATTGATGTGTGCCAGATGCTGCATCAAGTGTGCCTACTGTCGTCTCTATGAAATAATCCATTGGCCTAGGCTATACAAACAACTAACTAAGTTTTTGCGTTGCTGTGATGGTGTATATAAAACTAGGCTACACTGCATTATACAGTGGCAAGAAAACGTATGTTAACCCTTTGGAATTACCTGGATTTCTGCATAAATTGGTCCTAACATTTGATCTGATCTTCTAAGTCACAACAATAGACAAACACAGCCTGCTTAAACTAATAAACAATTATACGTTTTCATGTCTTTATTGAACACACCGTGGAAACATTTACAGTGTAGTGTGGAAAAAGTATAAGACCCCATGCATTTAACAACAGGTTGACCCTCCTTTGGCAGTAATAAACTCTACCAAACATTGTCTGTAGTTGCGGATCAGACCTGCACAAAGGTCAGGAGGAATTTTGGACCATTCATCTTTACAAAACCGTTTCAGTTGAGCAATATTCTGAGGATGTCTGGTGTGAACTGCTCTCGAGGTCATGCCACAGCATTTTAAATCGGGTTGAGGTCAGGACTCTGACTGGGCTACTCTAGAAGGCGTATTTTCTTCCGTTGAAGCAATTCTGTTGATTTACTTCTGTGTTTTGAGTCGTTGTTCTGTTGTGTCACCCAACCTCAGTTAATCTTCAATTGGCGGACAAATAGCCTTACATTCTCCTGCAAATTGTCTTGATGATAGCGAGCTGTCCAAGCCCTGAGGCAGCAAAGCAGCCCCAAACCATGATGCTCCCTCCGCCATTCTTTACAGTTGGGATGAGATTATGATGTTGGTGTGCTGTGCCTTTTTTTCACCACACAGACTGTAGTGTTGTGTGTTTCCTTCCAAGCAACTCAACTTTAGTTTCATCTGTCCACAGAATATTTTGCCAGAAGCGCTGTGGCACATCCAGGTGCGATTTTGCAAACTTCAGAAGTGCAGCAATGTTTTTTTTGGATAGCAGTGGCTTCTTCCGTGGTGTCCTCCCATGACCACCATTCTTGTTTAGCGTATGTCACGTAGAATAGGCCAGAAGACTAAACTGAAAAACCTCTATCAAATAAAAAGATGGAGGAGCCACAAAAGTACTTCTGTGCTTCTGGGTGTTAATTTATATAGTGAATCCGGAAGAAAAGCAGTACTGCCATCCAAAGTATACATTATGGGGACAGCTTAAAAACAATGCTGCCCCCATCAACAGCTAAATCCAAAATGGTTCCCCCCTTGAACTGAAAGAGGCTCCTTTTGTAGGGGAAGCCCCTCCCATCAGAACATACCCAGCACTAATTCATTAAGCAATTACCTTCATCAAAGCCTACATTTTCCACTCAGCTAAACATACTGAATTATATACATTGCAACATACATCCCTACTGACATGGAGTCTTCCAATATGCCCATTCACGTGAATGAGCCATTCGGGACAGGCACTACAAAGCCAGCCCGATTACCTTAGCTCCTGGTCCTTATCCCAGCATACCCGGAAGCTAGAGATGGAGAGAGAGGAACAGAACCAAAAAAAAACAACGCTCTCATTCATAACATTGATAAGTACAATAAACATTGAAAATTAAAACACGAACGCTTGTCTGTATATTCTTTATACCATTGAACTGTTACTGTAAGAATAAAGTGTGAAATGTATGTACTAAGATAGAGAAGTTAACCATGTGGGTCGCCACACAAGTTACTCGGATGGGGCCACAGTGTCTCCTGACCCCTCCTGTCTCAGCCTCCAGTATTTATGCTGCAGTAGTTTGTGTTGGGGGCTAGGGTCAGTTTGTTATATCTGGAGTACTTCTCCTGTCGGTGTCCTGTGTGAATCTAAGTGTGCGTTCTCCAATTCTGTCCTTCTCTCTCTCGGAGGACCTGAGCCCTCGGACCATGCCCCAGGACTACCTGACATGATGACTCCTTGCTGTCCCCAGTCCACCTGACCGTGCTGCTCCTCCAGTTTCAACTGTTCTGCCTTATTATTATTCGACCATGCTGGTCATTTATGAACATTTGAACATCTTGGCCATGTTCTGTTATAATCTCCACCCGGCACAGCCAGAAGAGGACTGGCCACCCCACATAGCCTGGTTCCTCTCTAGGTTTCCTCCTAGGTTTTGGTCTTTCTTGGGAGTTTTTCCTAGCCACCGTGCTTCTACACCTGCATTGCTTGCTGTTTGGGGTTTTAGGCTGGGTTTCTGTACAGCACTTTGAGATATCAGCTGATGTACGAAGGGCTATATAAATAAATACATTTGATTTGATTTGGTAACGGAGAAGGGAGGCGCGATGTGTGTTAGTGTACCAAACGCTGCCCGCGGCCAGTGACGGACTTCTCCGTCTCAGTGTATTACGTATTGTAAACAGAGATGTAAGCATGTTCCAGAGATTTATGTAAGTCTTTAGCGCTGACTCTAGGATTCTTCTTTAACCTCATTGAGCATTCTGCACTTTGTTCTTGCAGTCATCTTTGCAGGACGGCCACTCCTAGGGAGAGTAGCAACAGTGCTAGACTGCTGTGCTCAGGATTTCAACAACACCTCAACATGCTTATACAGTTCACATTTAGGCTGTGTGAGATGAAATGTAACATAATATTACTTAGAATTAAATAACAATGAAACGAGAAATGCCTTATTAGGCTATTCAGTCAGTGCCTTTTAATTCACTTTTAGAAACAAGAGTTTGGCTAGTATTTTATTTGAGGATCATGCAGTGACCCAGAGAGCATTTGGAATGTATTCAGACCCCTTGACTATTTCCATATTTTGTTGTTACAGCCTTATTCTAAAATTGATTCAATTGTTTTCCCCCCCCCAATCAACACACAATACCCCACAATGACAAAGCAAAAACTGTTTTTAGAAATTTTAGCATAAAAAAACAACATGGAAATAGACATTTACGTAAGTAAAGGGGAAAAGTATTGAAGCACCTTTGGCAGCGATTACGGCCTCAGGTATGACGCTACAAGCTTGGCACACCTTGGGGAGTGCCTTGGGGAGTACCTTGGGGAGTTTATACCATTCATCTCTGCAGATCCCCTCAGGGTGGAAGGGGAGCGTCCCTGCACAGCTATTTTCTGGTCTCTCCGGAGATGTTGGCTCCAGTTCAAGTCCAGGCTCTGGCTGGGCCACTCACGGACATTCAGAGACATGTCCCGAAGCCACTCCTGCATTGTCTTGGCTGTGTTCTTAGGGTTGTTGTCCTGTTGGAAGGTAAACTTTCACCCTCGTCTGAGGTCCTGAGCGCTCTGGAGCAGGTTTCATTAAGAATATCTCTGTACTTTGCTCCATTCATCTTTGCCTCGATCCTAACTAGTCTCCCAGTCCCTGCCGCTGAAAACATCACCTTTTACTAAGGAGTGGCTTCCGTCTGGCCGCTCTACCATAAAGGCCTGATTGGTGGAGTGCTGCATAGATAGTTGTCCTTCTGGAAGGTTCTCCCATCTCCACAGAGGAACTCTGAGTTCTGTCAGAGTGACCATCGGGTTCTTGATCACCTCCTTGACCAAGGCCCTTCTCTGAATAGTTTCCGAATGCATTGTATGCATGCGTATTTTGTTAATTTAGCCTAGCAGATTATCTCATATTCCCATGCCCTAATCACAATTATTATTTTGTAACAAAAATACCATGGAAAAATAATAAATTAGAAAATGATAGTTTCGCTAATGAAAAAAAGTTAGTTCATATAAGGCTACATGATGATGTGCGGCTGCTATGTTAAAAAAAAGAAATGGCTTTTCTCTAATTCATTGATCAGATATTTCTGGTACGCTCAATTTTTACAGTTGACAGACAACTTTTGCACTGATCCAAACTTAGATTATCCTACTTCTTGACTGTATAGAAATCGAAACGTCTCCTGTGCTGCAGCATGTGCTCATTCGTTGTCATGCTCTGTTTTGGTAGTAAAAAAGATTCTGCTTGTCTCTAGTTGTGTAAAATAATGTAGAACTGCATGAAATGCAGGTTTTTCAGAGAACAGCGCCAGAGAGGATGGCTGCTGTTTTATGGGCTCTTAACCAACCGTGCTATTAGTTTGTTTTTTCACATTGTTTGTAACTTATTTTGTACATAATGTTCCTGCTACCATTTCTTATGGCACAAAAGTGCTGCTGGACATAGGAACAGCAATTACTCACCTCTAACTGGACAAATAATTGTTCTTTATTGAGTCATATGAGGGAGATTTAGTCCAGATACCTGAACAGGCCCTCATCCCCATCATTCGCAGGAGAAAGAGACAAGAGGTTTCGCGGACGGAGATCAGGGTTCCTTGTTATGATCAGGTGACAAGTGGCTAATCTGCCTTTTCCATCAGTACTATTGGCCAACGTACAATCGCTGGATAATAAAATGGACAAGCAAAAAGGCACCTACCCTACCAAAGGGACATTAACCTGTTGCGACGAGCCATCCCGGATCCGGGATCGTGAATACAGCCTCAAGCTCATTACCATAACGCAACGTTAACTATTCATGAAAATCGCAAATGAAATGAAATCAATATGCTAGCTCTCAAGCTTAGCCTTTTGTTAACAACACTGTCATCTCAGATTTTCAAAATATGCTTCTCAACCATTGCAAAACAATCATTTGTGTAACACTATTGATAGCTAGCGTAGCATTTAGCGTAGCATTTAGCGTTAGCATCCAGCAGGCAACATTTTCACAAAAAACAGAAAAACATTCAAATAAAATAATTTACCTTTGAAGAACAGATTTCAATGAGGAGACTCTCAGTTAGATAGCAAATTTTCAGTTTTTACAAAAATATTATTTGTTTAGGACAAATCGCTCCGTTTTCTGTGTCACGTTTAGCTACGAAAGAAACCTGTATCCAGGATTGTGTAAATTTATCCGCAAGCTCATTAGCATAACGCAACGTTAACTATTCATGAAAATCGCAAATGAAATGAAATAAATCTATTTGCTCTCAAGCTTAGCCTTTTGTTAACAACACTGTCATCTCAGATTTTCAAAAATATGCGTCTCAACCATTGCAAAACAAGCATTTGTGTAACACTATTGATAGCCTAGCATAGTATTATGCCTGACATGCCTGACATTCAGCAAGCAACATTTTCACAAAAACCAGAAAAACATTCAAATAAAATCATTTACCTTTGAAGAACATTGAAGAACTTCAGTTAGATTGCAAATGTTCAGTTTTTACAAAAAGATTATTTGTGTTGACAAATCGCTCCGTTTTCTCCATCACGGGTAAGAAAAAAAATGAAAATTAAGTTATTAAAACGCGAACTTTTTTCCAAATTAACTCCATAATATCGACAGAAACATGGCAAACCGATGTTTAGAATCAATCCTCAAGGTGTTTTTCACATATCTATCGACGATAAATCCATCGTGGCAGTTGACTTTCTCTTCTGAAGAAATGGAATGCACATGGACCTAGAAATTACGCAATAATTTCGACACAGGACACCGGGCGGACCCCTGGTAAATGTCGTCTCTTATGGTCAATCTTCCAATGATATGCCTACAAATACGTCACAATGCTGCAGACATCTTGGACGAAAGGCAGAGAGCATAAGCTCGTTCACGGCACATTCACAGCCATATAAGGAGGCGATAGAAAAACAGAGCTTCAAAAATTCTGCTCATTTCCTGTTTGAGTTTCCTCTTGGTTTCGCCTGTAGCATGAGTTCCGTGGCACTCACAGATAATATCTTTGCAGTTTTGAAAATGTCAGAGTGTTTTCTTTCCAAAGCTGCCAATTATATGCATAGTCGAGCATCTTTTCGTGACAAAATATTGCGCTTAAAACGGGCACGTTTTTTAATCCAATAATGACATAGCGCCCCATAGGTTGAAGAGGTTAAAACTGTAATATATTATGCTTCACCAAGTTGTGGCTGAACGACATGAATAACATACAGCTTGCGGGTTATACACTGTACCGGCAGGATAGAACAGCAGCCTCTGGTAAGACAAGGGGAGGTGGTCTATGTATATTGTAAATAACAGCTGGTGCACGATATCTAAGGAGGTTTTGCTCGGCTGAGGTAGAGTATCTCATGATAAGCTGTAGACCACACTATCTATACCTAGAGAGTTAATCAATATTGTTCGTAGCTGTCTATTTACCTCCACAAACCGATGCTGGCACTAAGAACGCACTCAATGAGCTGTATACGACCTTAAGCAAACAGGAATCCGCTCATCCAGTGGTGGCGCTCCTAGTGGCCGGGGACTTTAATGCAGGGAAACTTAAATCCGTTTTACCTCATTTCTACCTGCATGTTAAATGTGCAACCAGAAGGAGAAAAAAGAAGAAAAAACTCTAGACCACCTTTACTCCACACACAGAGACGTGTGCAAAGCTCTCCCTCGCCCTCCATTTGGCAAATCTGACCATAATTCTATCCTCCTGATTCCTGCTCACAAGCAAAAATTAAAGCAGGAAGCACCAGTGACAATAAAAAAGTGGTCAGATGAAGCCGATGTTAAACTACAGGACTGTTTTTCTAGCACAGACTGGAATATGTTCCGGGATTCTTCCGATGGCATTGAGGAGTACACCACATCAGTCCCTGGCTTCATTATCGTCCCCACAGTAACTGTACATACATACCCCAACCAGAAGCCATGGATTACAGGCAACATCTGCACTCAGCTAAAGGGTAGAGCTGCCGCTGTCAAGGAGTGGGACTCTGACCCCGAAGCTTATAAGAAATCCTGCTATGCCCTCAGACGAACCATTAAACAGGCAAAAGTGTTAATACAGGACTAAAATCTAATCTTACTACACTGGCTCCGATGCTCGTCGGATGTGACAGAGCTTGCAAACTATTACAGATTACAAAGGGAAGCACAGCTGAGAGCTGCCCAGTGACGCAAGCCTACCAGACGAGCTAAATCACTTCTATGCTCGCTTCGAGGCAAGTAACATGCATGAGAGCATCAGCTGTTCCCAGACGACTGTGTGATCACGCTCTCCGCGGGCGATGTAAGACCTTTAAACAGGTCCACATTCACAAGGCCGCAGGGCCAGATGGATTACCAGGACAGGTACTCCGATCATGCGCTCACCAACTTGCAAGTGTCTTCACTGACATTTTCAACCTCTCCCTGTCCGAGTCTGTAATACCAACATGTTTCAAGCAGACCATGTAAAGCAAATGGCTTTAAAAAGGAATGTGGTGTAAATCTAAAAGTAGCCTAAAGAGTATTTTGCATTGAAGCCTACGTTATATCTGACAGTGGCCTCGCTCATGCTTACAGAAAGTTATGCGCCTTTACGAATCCGTTTGGACATCTTCTGCACTTCATTGATGGCTGTAAAAATCTAAATGTCAAAGATTCACAGAACATGATATAATGTTATATCGAAGAGGATGCCATTACATATTATTTTGATATCTGTATGACAACTGAAATAGACTATTCGCCACCTGCTCACCGTTCATTCTGGCTAGATCTAAAGGTAGGCTACAAGTGGAAAATTAGGCCTATACACATTATACCTTGCAATACACTTGCCATGAACTGAACTCTTCTGCTGTGACTCCATCCTAGTCTGTTCCATGCATATTTGTAGTTTAACATAATTACAATCAGAATGTGGACAAGATCAGGACAAAGTGTATTACATCAGGACAAAGTGCATGACAAGAGTAAGGCAAGGTATGTGTAGACCTAATTTTTCACCTGTTGCCTACATTTAGAGCCTGAATGAACGGTGTGGGGAATAGTCTAATTTCAGTTGCTATATCAGATATGAAAAAAATTACATCATTGCAATCCTTTTCGATGTCATTATATTACGTTCTGTGAATCTTTGGGCATTTTCGGGATAGCAATGAAGTACATATGTCCAAACTGATGCGTAAAAACGTATAGCTTTCTGTAAGCATGAGCGAGGCATATGTCCAATAATGTGGGCTTCGATCCAAAAGGACTCTTTTGGCTACTTTTAGATTTACACTTGACTCATTTATAAAGCTATTTGCTTTACATGCATGCTCCTTGGCATTTTTTTTTAACGATTGCCGCTTTTATCCATGCTTTTTTATCATTTGACTACGCGTCTTGCTATGTATTTTTTCATATTGAGGTTCCGTAAGCGAAGTATCGTTGATCAATGATTTGGAGGAAACTTATAACCACCGTCGTTCTTCCAGCATGTCGCTTTTTCCCCTTTGATTGCCTACACTAAACTACCTTTCAGTGCATGCATTATAACATTGGCTGAAATAGTACTCACACAACTATGTCATGTTTCTGAATTATTTCTTTATTCAGACGAAGGGTACTGCTATGAGATCTCCCATGGCTCCTAACTATGCTCATTTGTATGTGGGTTACATGGAGAAACAGTCTATTTTCAACCTCTCAAAAATGTTTTCTTGCCTCACATCATTATTTGGAAACGGTATATTGATGATATTTTTGTTCTATGGAGGGGTGATGCAAAACAGCTCCAGGCGTTCCATGCTTTTCTTAACTCCTGTTCTGAACATTTGAGATTTACTATGCAATCTTATACACGTGAAATCAGTTTTCTTGATCTTCTGATCTTGTGTGAAAATAATGTTATATACACTGATCTTTACAGGAAACCTACTGATCGTAACAGTTTGTTGAGGGCTGACAGTTGTCACCCACTTCCCAGTGAAAAATAGTTTGCCCTACACCCAATTCTGTCGAATCAAAAGAATTTGAAAAAAAAAATCAGATTTCGACAGAAATATGGCTGAGACGCAAAGAGTTCAAGGAGAGGGGGTACAAAAATGATCAGATTAATATTGCCATTGAGAAAATTCTAAATGAAACGAGACATTACCCTTTTCAAGCTCAGTCTCTCAAAAAGACGCATTCTTGCGTTCTAACTACCCGCGATTCAAAGCGCCCTGAACAAATGAAGGGAATCGTTCACAAATATTGGCACATTCTAAAATCCAATGATAGTCTGGGTAATGTGTTTTCGGACCTTCCCTTGGTCGTATTCTCGCGGGGCCGAAATCTCAGAGACCAATTGGTACACTCTGATTTACCACCCCAAAATATTCCTGAACGTCTATTTGAGCCCCTCCTGGTTGGAAATTACAAGTGTAATGGCTGTGCTCAATGCAATGGCACTTATAAATGTAGATCCTTCAAACACCCACAAACAGGGAAATCGATCCCAATCAAAGGTGTTATTACGTGCTCCACTAAGGCAGTTTATTTATCTTTAAATTATGTGGGTAAAACAAAGCGCGAATTAAAAGTACGTATCTCAGAGCATCGTAGCACCATTAGGTGTAAAAACTTGACTTACCCAGTTGCGGCTCACTTTTTGGGGGCAGGCCACTCGATTTCGTCTCTGCGTTATACTGGCATCGAACATGTCACCCTCCCTCGGAGAGGGGGTGACCTTGATAATTTATTGTTAAAACTAGAGGCTGCCTGGATCTTTAACTTAAAGACCCTTGCGCCCGTCCGTCTCAACGTAGACTTTGATGTGAAGCCATTCTTGTGATTATTGTGACTTTGCCATTGTAATTGTTTGTACGCTTGTGTAGTCTAAAATGAAACTATGATCGTATGCTATCCATTTGTTTTTTGTATGCTGTTCTTTGTATGCCATTTTAATATGAGAATTAACCAGTGATATTGGCCATGATTACAGACACCTGTGTGTCTTTTGACACTATATAAACGAGTCATCCCGCAGTGTTTGTGATCATACCCTGATGAAGACAGCCTGGCTGTCGAAACATTAGATATTACATTTTTTGCATCTGAGCTCCTAGAGTGTGCGGCTCTCCTTTATTTTTAAGAAGGCCTATACTAAAGGCGGTTAATAACAACACAAAATGACAATAATATAAAGACAACGTATGTAAACATCCATCCATAAAAACAACCCTGTCCAGACCTGTTTTGATAATGCGTTGCGCCATTCAGAGATGCACTTTGTAGCCTCCTCTGTAACTTAATCTGTTTCTGTTTTCACTGTGTGCATTAAGGGCTAAGTGTAATTTTTATTAATATTGTTAAATCATTGTATTTTGTACACACCTCCAGATACTCAGCTCATTTGTGTGGTGAATTTCTTTAGGAATGGGAGAAATACTCTGAATATTTTTTTGTACAGCTGAGGATAGGTCGAGGTTAACTGAACAGAAGCCTATTAAGCCCAGTCTTAAATATTTTATGCTCACTTCAAGGGAAGCAACACTGAAGCATGCATGAGAGCACCAGCTGTTCTGGACGACTGTGTAATCATGTGCAAATTAATCCAACCCGCCTTGGACCTCCAATTATGATACAAGCTATATAAATTGACAGCACACTTTTATAGTCAATATGTCATGGCTGGGTTTCCCTTTGTAGTCTGTTATAGTTTGCAAGCCCTGCCACATGTAGGGCTCCAGAGTGGCGCAGCGGTCTAAGGCACTGAATCTCAGTGCTAGAGGCGTCACTACAGACCCTGGTTCGATTCCAGGCTGTATCACAATCGGACATGATTGGGAGTCCCATAGGGCGGCAATTGGCCCAGCATCGTCCGAATTTGGCCAGCGTAGGCCAAACCCCGTCCGGGTTTTGCCTAGTTAAATAAATAAAACATCAGACGAACTTCAGAGCTGGTGTAGTAGGATTCAATCTTAGTCCTGTATTGACACTTTGCCTTTTTGATGTTTGTCTGAGGGCATAGCGGGATTTCTTATAAGCATCCGGATTAGATTCCCACTCTTTGAAAGTGGCAGCTCTAGCCTTTAGCTCGGTACAGATGTTGCCTGTAATCCATGGCTTCTGGTTGGGATATGTGCGTACAGTCACTGTGGGAGCGACTTCATCGATGCACTTATTGATGAAGTCAGTGACTGAGGTTGTGTACTCCTCAATGCCATTGGATGATTCCCGGAACATATTCCAGTCTGTGCTAGCAAAACAATCCTGTAGCATAGCATCCACGTCATCTGACCACTTCCTTATTGAGCGAGTCACTGGTACTTCCTGCTTAAATTTTTGCTTGTAAGCCGGAATCAGGAGGATAGAATTATGGTCAGATTTGCCAAATGGAGGGTGAGCTTTGTACACATCTCTGTGTGTGGAGTAAAGGTGGTCTAGAGTTTTTTTCCCCTCTGGTTGCACATGTGACATGCTGGTAGAAATTAGGTCAAACTGATTTAAGATTGCCTGCATTAAAGTCCCTGGCCACTAGGAGGGCCGCTTCTGAATGAGCATTTTCTTATTTGCTTATGGCCTGGTTTGTGGTGGTAAATAGACAGCTACGAAAAATATTGATAAACTCTCTTGGTAGATAGAGTACCTATTGATAAGCTGTAGACCACACTATCTCAGAGAATTCCTTAAAATGAGACATCACGCACCAGCTGTTATTGACAAATAGACACACACCACCACCCCTCGCTGTCTTACCGGAGGTGGCTGTGCTGTCTTGCTGAGACACGGAAAACCCAGACAAATGTATGTTTTGTGTTGTCATTCAGCCACAACTCGGTGGCTGTCGTTCTTTAACGCAACGTAACGTGATCAACACTGCTAGCTAGCCAGCTAGCCCCGAATAGTAGCACTGTAGAAACTATTACACTCAACGGAACGACTTGATTAGTGTAGTGTCAACAACGCAGCCACTGCCAGCTAGCCTACTTCAGCAGTACTGTATCATTTTAATCATTTTAGTCAATAAGATTCTTGCTACGTAAGCTTAACTTTCTGAACATTCGAGACGTGTAGTCCACTTGTCATTCCAATCTCCTTGCATTAGCGTAGCCTCTTCTGTAGCCTGTCAACTATGTGTCTGTCTATCCCTGTTCTCTCCTCTCTGCACAGACCACACAAACGCTCCACACCGCGTGGCCGCGGCCACCCTAATCTGGTGGTCCCAGCGCGTACGACCAACGTGGAGTTCCAGGTCTCCGGTAGCCTCTGGAACTGCCGATCTGCGGCCAACAAGGCAGAGTTCATCTCAGCCTATGCCTCCCTCCAGTCCTCGACTTCTTGGCACTGACGGAAACATGGATCACCACAGATAACACTGCTACTGCTACTGCTCTCTCCTCGTCCGCCCACGTGTTCTCGCACACCCGAGAGCTTCTGGTCAGCGGGGTGGTGGCACCGGGATCCTCATCTCTCCCAAGTGGTCATTCTCTCTTTCTCCCCTTACCCATCTGTCTATCGCCTCCTTTGAATTCCATGCTGTCACAGTTACCAGCCCTTTCAAGCTTAACATTCTTATCATTTATCGCCCTCCAGGTTCCCTTGGAGAGTTCATCAATGAGCTTGATGCCTTGATAAGCTCCTTTCCTGAGGACGGCTCACCTCTCACAGTTCTGGGCGACTTTAACCTCCCCACGTCTACCTTTGACTCATTCCTCTCTGCCTCCTTCTTTCCACTCCTCTCCTCTTTTGACCTCACCCTCTCACCTTCCCCCTACTCACAAGGCAGGCAATACGCTTGACCTCATCTTTACTAGATGCTGTTCTTCCACTAACCTCATTGCAACTCCCCTCCAAGTCTCCGACCACTACCTTGTATCCTTTTCCCTCTCGCTCTCATCCAACACTTCCCACACTGCCCCTACTCGGATGGTATCGCGCCGTCCCAACCTTCGCTCTCTCTCCCCCGCTACTCTCTCCTCTTCCATCCTATCATCTCTTCCCTCTGCTCAAACCTTCTCCAACCTATCTCCTGATTCTGCCTCCTCAACCCTCCTCTCCTCCCTTTCTGCATCCTTTGACTCTCTATGTCCCCTATCCTCCAGGCCGGCTCGGTCCTCCCCTCCCGCTCCGTGGCTCGACGACTCATTGCGAGCTCACAGAACAGGGCTCCGGGCAGCCGAGCGGAAATGGAGGAAAACTTGCCTCCCTGCGGACCTGGCATCCTTTCACTCCCTCCTCTCTACATTTTCCTCCTCTGTCTCTGCTGCTAAAGCCACTTTCTACCATTCTAAATTCCAAGCATCTGCCTCTAACCCTAGGAAGCTCTTTGCCACCTTCTCCTCCCTCCTGAATCCTCCTCCCCCTCCCCCCCCCTCCTCCCTCTCTGCAGATGACTTCGTCAACCATTTTGAAAAGAAGGTCGACGACATCCGATCCTCGTTTGCTAAGTCAAACGACACCGCTGGTTCTGCTCACACTGCCCTACCCTGTGCTCTGACCTCTTTCCTCTCTCTCCAGATGAAATCTTGCGTCTTGTGACGGCCGGCCGCCCAACAACCTGCCCGCTTGACCCTATCCCCTCCTCTCTTCTCCAGACCATTTCCGGAGACCTTCTCCCTTACCTCACCTCGCTCATCAACTCATCCCTGACCGCTGGCTACGTCCCTTCCGTCTTCAAGAGAGCGAGAGTTGCACCCCTTCTGAAAAAACCTACACTCGATCCCTCCGATGTCAACAACTACAGACCAGTATCCCTTCTCTCTTTTCTCTCCAAAACTCTTGAGCGTGCCGTCCTTGGCCAGCTCTACCGCTATCTCTCTCAGAATGACTTTCTTGATCCAAATCAGTCAGGTTTCAAGACTAGTCATTCAACTGAGACTGCTCTTCTCTGTATCACGGAGGCGCTCCGCACTGCTAAAGCTAACTCTCTCTCCTCTGCTCTCATCCTTCTAGACCTATCGGCTGCCTTCGATACTGTGAACCATCAGATCCTCCTCTCCACCCTCTCCGAGTTGGGCATCTCCGGCGCGGCCCACGCTTGGATTGCGTCCTACCTGACAGGTCGCTCCTACCAGGTGGCGTGGCGAGAATCTGTCTCCTCAACACGCGCTCTCACCACTGGTGTCCCCCAGGGCTCTGTTCTAGGCCCTCTCTTATTCTCGCTATACACCAAGTCACTTGGCTCTGTCATAACCTCACATGGTCTCTCCTATCATTGCTATGCAGACGACACACAATTAATCTTCTCCTTTCCCCCTTCTGATGACCAGGTGGCGAATCGCATCTCTGCATGTCTGGCAGACATATCAGTGTGGATGACGGATCACCACCTCAAGCTGAACCTCAGCAAGACGGAGCTCCTCTTCCTCCCGGGGAAGGACTGCCCGTTCCATGATCTCGCCATCACGGTTGACAACTCCATTGTGTCCTCCTCCCAGAGCGCTAAGAACCTTGGCGTGATCCTGGACAACACCCTGTCGTTCTCAACTAACATCAAGGCGGTGTCCCGTTCCTGTAGGTTCATGCTCTACAACATCCGCAGAGTACGACCCTGCCTCACACAGGAAGCGGCGCAGGTCCTAATCCAGGCACTTGTCATCTCCCGTCTGGATTACTGCAACTCGCTGTTGGCTGGGCTCCCTGCCTGTGCCATTAAACCCCTACAACTCATCCAGAACGCCGCAGCCCGTCTGGTGTTCAACCTTCCCAAGTTCTCTCACGTCACCCCGCTCCTCCGCTCTCTCCACTGGCTTCCAGTTGAAGCTCGCATCCGCTACAAGACCATGGTGCTTGCCTACGGAGCTGTGAGGGGAACGGCACGTCAGTACCTCCAGGCTCTGATCAGGCCCTACACCCAAACAAGGGCACTGCGTTCATCCACCTCTGGCCTGCTCGCCTCCCTACCACTGAGGAAGTACAGTTCCCGCTCAGCCCAGTCAAAACTGTTCGCTGCTCTGGCCCCCCAATGGTGGAACAAACTCCCTCACGACGCCAGGACAGCGGAGTCAATCACCACCTTCCGGAGACACCTGAAACCCCACCTCTTTAAGGAATACCTAGGGTAGGATAAGTAATCCTTCTCACCCCCCTAAAAGATTTAGATGCACTATTGTAAAGTGGCTGTTCCACTGGATGTCATAAGGTGTATGCACCAATTTGTAAGTCGCTCTGGATAAGAGCGTCTGCTAAATGACTTAAATGTAAATGTAAATATTACAGTTTTTATTGTCCCGTTGGTAGGATAGTCTTGAACGGAGCTCATCCAGTTTATTCTCCAGTTATTTCACGCTGGCCAATAGAATGGATGGTAGAGGCGGGTTTCGCTATCTAATTCTCACATGGCACCCTGATCTTTTCTTCATGCGAACGACAAGGATTTTGGCCTGGTCTGGGAGCAATAGTATATCTTCCGCGTCAGAATCATTAAAGAAAAAATATTTGTCCAATTCGAGGTGAGTAATCGCTGTTCTGATATCCCAAAGTTATTTTTGGTCATAAGCGACGGTAGTACAAACATTATGTATAAAATAAGTGACAAACAATGTGAAAAAAACACAAAATAGCACAATTGGTTAGGAGCCCGTAAAATGGCAGCCATCCCCTCCGGCATCATTGTGACCTTGTGGGTCAACTATGGACTGACCCATGAGGTGTTTGTGGAGGGTATGAGGAACCCCTGCTTTGAGTCGTGCATCCTCAGCCACAACACCCAGTACATGTTCAGGGTGCGCTATGTCAACAAGCATGGGTGTGCAATGTCAACAAGCATGGTTGCCGGAGAGTGGAGTGGTCCCTTCTGGGTGAAGTGAGTATTACACCGAGCTAGGGTTTATTGAAGAAGATAATACATTTTAAGTCATGATAGTCTTGAACAGCATATCATATACATGCATTGGTAAGATGTTCTTAGAACCATAACTAAAGCATGAATTCCTTTCTCACAGCCCAGCACCGATGGCTTTGGGGAAAATAACGTGGAGGTTTATAACAAGGTGACTGGACTGAGAATGACTTCTCATCTGCTCCAATGGTCTATTTTCTATTCATCTCTTTAATTGACATTTTCAGAAAGATTTTTCATTTTCATATACAGTATGGAAAAATAATGAAAATTAAAATGCATTACAATGCTGCCTTGTTTGCCTATAGAAGTATACAGACGTCCACAGTAGAGCATAATTTCTGCCCACATCATTGTAGTCATAATAGTTTAAGTATTCTGTATTCAAGTATTCTCTACTAGCCGGCACAATGAGACAAACTGAAGTTTATCTCTTGTTATAGCACTTACCACGCCCCAAGAAGGAATAATGCATTCTCAGCCTAGCCTCATAGTTGTCCATTGCAGGCTACACCTAAAAAATAATTACATTACAGCTTCTCTGTTGTTTTCATTGTGCCGGGAGCCACAGCCTGGTCGCATCATTACTGATAATGTTAATTAGAAACTCCAAAACATTGGCCAGACAGTTAGCATAGTCAATTAATGTATCCCCTTGATGGTCATTGATGTTAATTTAATTTGAATTAGTTGGTTGTTAAAGCCCAATGATGAGGCACAACCTGTGTTTTTATGAAGCAAAGCTTCTCTGCATGGTTTATGGCTTTGTACTTCCTTTCCCATTTCTAGCTAAAAACTCATCTCTCAGGCAGCCTCGCTGACTCATCAATGTTGATTAACATAGACGAGAGATAAACCACTGTAGTAACAGATGGTGTAACGACCCAAGAACCGTTTAAATATTCAATTGCCATAACTCACGACACAGGATTGGCAACTTTCAGTGGCACTGCACAGCAGGAGTCTCTCAAGCAAGCCAGCATTTCTTTTGTCGTATTCTTTTGTGGGTTCCCTGCCATTTTTCTTGTTCTGTGTGATACCCTAATGTGAATAATTCCCCCTACCCCTTTTTTGGATTATAAATGGTACAAACGTGATCACAAGCATGTTCAGAAACATCGGACTCTACCTTCTGGCAGTCACAAATTGCTTCTTCCTTATCGAAATGCGCTCTGTCGGGCTCACCTTGCGGTTTACCAACAGGTGCAGGCTGGAGCTCCCTGAGGAACGGAGATGTGCTCCGCTGCAACTGGTGTTGAGCAACTCCTGCTAAGGCGCACTGAGAATGGGGAGAGAGTGTTTTCCAGACATACAGGACTATATTAAAACCACTGAGAAACCAAAACGCAAATGAGGTAAGAATGGCAGAGTAAGGCAACGCGTCAGAGCCAGAGAAAGCCACCCACTTCTCCCCGTAACTAACATAGACCCCTGTCAAAGCATCATGATGACCTCGGCAGCCAGTGTCAGTTATCTCAATGAATATAGAGAGAGTTGAAGAGACAGAAAGCCACGAGGGAGAGGCGGAAGGATTATAAGGGAATCATTTTGCGGTGGGGATGTGGAAGTCTGGTCTTTCTCTTCGGCCTTTCGACCTGCCGAAGCAGTTTGGACAAATACACTACATGGCCGACACCTGCTCATCGAACATCTCATTCCAAAATCATGGGCATTAATATGGAGTTGGTCCCCCCTTTGCTGCTATAACAGCCTCCACTCTTCTTGGAAGGCTTTCTGCTAAATGTTGGAACATTGCTGCGGAGACTTGCTTCTATTCAGCCACAAGCGCATTAGAGGTCGGGCACTGATGTTGGGCGATTAGGCCTGGCTCGCAGACAGTGTTCCAAATCATCCCAAAGGTGTTCACTGGGTTGAGGTCAGGGCTCTGTGCAGGCTAGTCAAGTTCTTCCACCCCGATCGATAAATAATTTCTGTATGGACCTTGCTTTGTTTTTTTGTTTTTTAACCCTTATTTTACCAGGTAAGTTGACTGAGAACACATTCTCATTTACAGAAACAACCTGGGGAATAGCTACAGGGAGAGAAGGGGGGATGAATGAGCCAATTGTAAGCTGGGGATGATTAGGTGACCGTGATGGTATGAGGTCCAGATTGGGAATTTAGCCAGGATACCGGGGTACTCTTACAATAAGTGCCATGGGATCTTTAATGACCACAGAGAGTCAGGACACCTCTTTTTACATCCCATCCAAAAGACAGCACCCTACACAGGGCAATGTTCCCAATCACTGCTGTGGGGCATTGGGATTTTTTTTTTTACCAGATGAAAGGGTGCCTCCTACTGGCCCTCCAACACCACTTCCAGCATCATCTGGTCTCCCATCTAGGGACCGACCCTGCTTAGATTCAGAAGCAAGCCAGCAGTGGGATGCAGGGTGGTATGTGCACAGGGGCATTGTCATGCTGAAACAGGAAATGGCCTTCCCCAAACAGTTGCCACAAAGTTGGAAGCACAGAATCGTCTAGAGTGCCATTATATGCCTTAGCAATAAGATTTCCCTTCACTGGAACTAAGGGCCCTAGCCCGAACCAGCCCCAGACCATTATTCTGGGCGGCAGGGTAGCCTAGTGGTTAGTGTTGGACTAGTAACCGAAAGGTTGCAAGTTCGAATCCCCGAGCTGACAAGGTACAAATCTGTCGTTCTGCCCCTAAACAGGCAGTTAACCCACTGTTCCTAGGCCGTCATTGAAAATAAGAATTTGTTCTTAACTGACTTGCCTGGTTAAATAAATAGTAAAATAAAGGTAAAATAAATAAAAAAATAAAAAAATCCTCCTTGACGCTATGTATTCGGTAAGATAGCGTTTTCCTGGAACCTACCAAACTCAGATTCATCAGTCAGACTGCCAGATGGTGAAGCGTAATTCATCACTTCAGAGAACACGTTTCCACTGCTCCAGAGTCCAATGGCAGCGAGCTTTACCACACTCCAGCTGTCGCTTGGCATTGAGCATGGTGATGTTAGGCTTGTGTGTGGCTGCTCGGCCATTGGTACCAATTTCATTAAGCTCCCGACACACAGTTCTTGTGCTGATGTTGCTTCCAGAGGTAGTTTAGAACTCTGTAGCGAGTGTCGCAACCGAAGACAGATGATTTTTAAGTGCTACGCACTTCAGCACTAGGCGGTACCATTCTGTGAGCTTGTGTGGCCTACCACTTTGCTGCGGAGCCATTGTTGCTCCTAGACATTTCCACTTCACAATAACACCACTTACAGTTGACCGGGGTATCTCTAGCAGAACAGAAATATGACGAACTGACTTGTTGGAAAGGGAAAGGTGGCATCCTATGACAGTGCCACGTTGAAAGTCACAGCTCTTCAGTACAGTCAATTCCACAGCCAATGTTTGTCTAAGGAGATCGCATGACTGTGTGCTCGATTTTATACACCTGTGTGGCTGAAATTGCGGAATCCACTCATTTGAAGGAGTATCCACATACACTACATGATGTATGTCAGAGTTGCTATTCCTTGATAATCTGCCCGCTTAGACCATCACAGCATGTTGCTTTCCTAGGCTTGAGTTTAGAGAAGACCCAGAGTGTCGTTCGTGAGGGCTTTGTCATTTACCGGTGGCCTGTCTATCTAAAAAAGAAAGTGGCTAAGTTCATTGGCTAGATTGTTGTCAGTAAGCAGGGGCTACCCGTCATTTATTTAATACATTTCCATGCCTCCCTTGTATTGCTATTTTCAAGTTTTCCATTTTGAGTTTATAATCCAACTTTTTCTTTTTTTAACTGTTAAATGTCTCTCTGTATGAGTGTTGTCCTTTCGCACACATTGCTTTTTGCTTTTGGTCAAGTAACGGTTTTAGTTATTAAGTTATCCAGGGTTTTGAATTCGGGAACATGTTTAGTGGTCTTTACTGGAATTACAGAGTCAATGCAAAAATATATGTCGTCAGTAATAGTCCCATTCAATTCCATGTTTGTTTGCGACGCAGAATTCCTCCCAAATTGTTTCTTGAGATCGGTGGAGAAGGACTTGACTGGCCTGCACAGAGCCCTGACCTTTGGGATGAATTGGAATGCAATATTGTGAGCCAGGTCCAATCACCCAACATCAGTGCCCGACCTCACTAATGCTTTTGTGACTGAATGGAAGCAAGTCCCCACAGCAATGTTCCAACATCTAGTGGGAAGCCTTCCCAGAAGAGTGGAGGCTGTTACAGCAGCAAATGGGGGACCAACTCAATATTAAAGCCCATGATTGACGAGCAGGTGTCCACATACCTTTGGTCATGTAATGTATACAGAATACTTTATCAAAATGTCACTGCACAGCTGCGGTATCCCTCAAACCTGGAAAACTGCAGCTATTGTGCACATTCCCAAAGTGAATAATCCCAAATCCCTGAATGACTATCGTTCCATCTCCTTGACTTCTGTGATAGTCAAATGTTTGGAGTGCAATGTCCTGGGACACATTCTCCTGCACACAGAGAGCCTATACTGGACCCATTCTAGTTCCCATGTAAACCAGGCCATGGAGTCGAAGATGCCCTGCTCTTCCTTCTTCATGAAATGTACACGCACCTGGATAAACCACGTTCATATGCTAGAACAATTTTTTATAGATCCCCCCCATCTGCCTTTGACACACTACACCCTGGTATTCTGGTTTACACACTTACGACTATGGACGTCAAACATGAGTCTCATCAACTGGTGCCGGTGTTTTCTCACCAGTCAGGTCAGAAGAGTGAGAATCAATGCGAATACATCGGACCCACTAACCCCCAATATAGGGGTACCCCCCCAGGGCAGTGTCCTTTCGCCGGTTCTGTTCAACCTGTACACTAACGATTGTAACCCCAAAAATAAAGGGAACACTTAAACAACACAATGTAACTCCAAGTCACACTTCTGTGAAATCAAACTGTCCACTTAGGAAGCAACACTGATTGACAATAAAATTCACATGCTGTAGTGCAAATGGAATAGACAACAGGTGGAAATTATAGGCAATTAGCAAGACACCCCCAATAAAGGAGTGGTTCTGCAGGGGGTGACCACAGACAGCCTCTCAGTTCCTATGCTTCTTGGCTGATGTTTTGGTCACTTTTGAATGCTGGCAGTGCTTTCACTCTAGTGGTAGCACGAGACGGAGTCTACAACCCACACAAGTGGCTCAGGTAGTGCATCTCATCCAGGATGGCACTTCAATGCGAGCTGTGGCAAGAAGGTTTGCTGTGTCTGTCAGCGTAGTGTCCAGAGCATGGAGGCGCTACCAGGAGACAGGCCAGTACATCAGGAGATGTGGAGGAGGCCATAGGAGGGCAACAACCCAGCAGCAGGACCGCTACCTCTGCCTTTGTGCAAGGAGGAGCAGGAGGAGCACGACCAGAGCCCTGCAAAATGACCTCCAGCAGGCCACAAATGTGCATGTGTCTGCTCAAACGGTCAGAAACAGACTCCATGAGGGTGGTATGAGGGCCCGACGTCCACAGGTGAGGGTTGTGCTTACAGCCCAACACCGTGCAGGACGTTTGGCATTTGCCAGAGAACACCAAGATTGGCAAATTCGCCACTGGTGCCCTGTGCTCTTCACAGATGAAAGCAGGTTCACACTGAGCATGTGACAGAGTCTGAAGACGCCGTGGAGAACGTTCTGCTGCCTGCGACATCCTCCAGCATGACCGGTTTGGCGGTGGGTCAGTCATGGTGTGGGGTGGCATTTCTTTGAGGGGCCGCACAGCCCTCCATGTGCTCGCCAGAGGTAGTCTGACTGCCATTAGGTACCGAGATGAGATCCTCAGACCACTTGTGAGACCATATGCTGGTGCGGTTGGCCCTGGGTTCCTCCTACTGCAAGACAATGCTAGACCTCATGTGACTGGAGTGTGTCAGTAGTTCCTGCAAGAGGAAGGCATTGATGCTATGGACTGGCCTGCCCGTTCCCCAGACCTGAATCCAATTGAGCACATCTGGGACATCACGTCTCGCTCCATCCACCAACGCCACGTTGCACCACAGACTGTCCAGGAGTTGGCGGATGCTTTAGTCCAGGTCTGGGAGGAGATCCCTCAGGAGACCATCCGCCACCTCATCAGGAGCATGCCCAGGCGTTGTAGGGAGGTCATACAGGCACGTGGAGGCCACACACACTACTGAGCCTCATTTTGACTTGTTTTAAGGACATTACATCAAAGTTGGATCAGACTGTAGTGTGGTTTTCCACTTTGATTTTGAGTGTGACTCCAAATCCAGACCTCCATGGGTTGATAAATTTGATTTCCATTGATCATTTTTGTATGATTTTGTTGTCAGCACATTCAACTATGTAAAGAAAACATGATTTAATAAGAATATTTCATTCATTCAGATCTAGGATGTGTTATTTTAGTGTTCCCTTTATTTTTTTGAGCAGTGTAACATCAGAAGGTTCAACAGTAAATGTTAAGGGAATTTTTATCAATGATGACTAATTATGTATACATTTCAATCAGGACTGACTAGTCCAAATGCTATTATGTACTGTACATGTATGAATTTTCTCTCTTGCTCCCATTCCCAATTGTATCTAATGTAGTCAGGAGTTTAGAACAATGCCTTGGTACAAGTGAATGAACTATCTCCAGACTGTCTAGAATGTTATCTACACTGACTGACCTTGGCTTTAGGCGAGGAGGGAAGGCTTGAGAACTATAGGGCCTTTCTACCAGTGTCAAGAAGAGATCGAACATTTAGAAAACGCTGACGTCATTTTCAGTTTATAACCTGTGGTAAAATGTGTATGAAGGCAGTACTCTCTTGAAGTAAACGCTGTTACCTGACTTTTAAGACCGGGGCTCTGTCCATTCTTATAAAATAAGGGTCTTACAAACCCTTAATGCAGGGGTGTCAAAGTCAAATGGACGGAGGGCCAAATAAAAAATTTAGCTACAAGCCGAGGGCCGGACTGTTCGAATGTTCATTGAAAAATTTTTAAATGACGCATATAGTCTAGTGAACCTAATTGAACCTACTGAAAACCTAACAAATATATTCCAATATGATCAGATAAATAAAGCAATATTTTCTTATGGCTCTGTCAGTAATCTTTAATTTTCAACAGACACAAAAGACAAATTTCCTTTATATAAAAATCCCCATAACATGAACATTAAATGAAAGAAACCGTATTCAATGCACCATCAGTAGCCTATATTTTCTATTTTAGCAAAAGTGGGCTAAATTTACTTCAAAGAAAAAAACAATAATAGCAATTTTCTATCATCCACTCAACTGAAATATTTTTAAAATATAATTGGATTGAAATACAATAAAATAAAGTGCAAAAATCTATTAATCAAAAACAACACTTTGTTTAAGGAGAAGTAACATGCAGTGAAAACAAATATTAAACTTTAACTTTTAAACTTGAACTGAGTAAAAACTCTAAATATGTGATTGCACAGTAATGTTCACTTGTTTGAGGTTGAGGGTGATACTTGGTGGTGTCCCATCTTTTCCACAAGTTCATCAATGTTCGGGGTAAGGCTCTGAGCTGAGGAAATCCTCAGAATTGAGTGGAGGTGTTCAGCAGTAAGTCGACTTCTGTGTGATGTTTTGTTCAAGTTCATCAAAGAAAACAGTTGTTCACACAGGTATGTGCTGCCAAACATAGACAACGTTTGAGCAGCCTGGATGCGCAGCTGGGGCATTGTGTCGGGGGAGGAAACGGGCGAACTCCGCAGCACCCACTGCCGCATATTTTGCCCTCAGTGCATCATTGCATTGGAGGTCAATCAACTCCATTTGGAGGTTTGGTGGTGAGCTTTCCACGTCAACAGCAAATGGGTTACCGAGCAGTTCCAACCTGCTTTTTTGTGCTTCAAAGTCAGCAAATCGGCGTCGAAAGTCAGCGGCAAGCATACCTATTTTATCAGCCAACTGTGCGCTCGGGAACGCACTGGTAGAGAGCTTCTCTTTCATGGTCTGGCAGCTGGGAAAGTGGCTCAAATTTTCTTTCCGCATCTGCGTCTCCCACAGAGTCAGTTTGGTTTTAAATGCCTTCACTGTACTGTACATATCAGAGATGACACGATCCCGACCCTGCAGCTGCAAGTTCATTGCATTCAGATGACTCGTAATGTCACACAGAAAAGCCATTTCACACAGAAACATTTCGTCTCGGAGTTGTGTTGTGTCTTTCCCTTTGCTGTCCAAGAACAGACAAATCTCCTCACGAAGCTCGAAACATCTTTGAAGCACCTTTCCCTGGCTTAGCCATCGCACCTCTGTGTGATAAGGCAAATCACCATGCTCCGTTTCTAACTCCGTCAGAAATGCCTTGAACTGGCGGTGATTCAAACCTTTGGCTCTGATAAAGTTAACTGTGCGCGTGATGATGCTCATTACATGCTCCATTTTCAAGGCTTTACCGCACAACGCTTCCTGGTGTATGATACAATGATAAGCTGTCAGCTCACCTGTCGCGTTTTCCTCTTGCATCTTTTCCCGTATCTTCGCCACCAGTCCGCTCCTGTGTCCACACATCGCAGGTGCTCCGTCGGTTGTCAAACCCACGAGTTTTTCCCAAGGCAGCTCCATCTCATTTACACATCTTGACACCTCTTCATACAAATCATGCCCCGTAGTTGTGCCATGCATAGGACGTAAAGCCAAAAACTCCTCTGTCACGCTTAGGCTGGAGTCCACTCCGCGGATGAAAATTGACAACTGGGCAATGTCAGAAATGTCGGTGCTCTCATCCACAGCCAAGGAATATGCAATGAAATCTTTTCCCTTTTTCACAAGCTGCTCTTTTAGATTGATGGACAACTGGTCTACTCTCTCGGCAATGGTGTTTCTGCTCAGACTCACATTTAAAAAGAGTTGCCTTTTTTCTGGGCAAACTTCGTCACAAACTTTAATCATGCAGTTTTTGATGAAATCCCCTCCGTAAATGGCCGGGCTGATTTAGCGATCTCTTCTGCCAAAATAAAACTGGCCTTGACAGCAGCCTGGCCTTGTGATTTGGCTTTTTGAACAGAGCCTGTCGAGATTTGAGGCCTCGTTTTAATTCCTCTGCCTTTTGTAGCCTTTGTTCCATGTCCATATTCTTGTTTTTGTCCGCGTGTTTCGTTTCATAATGTCGTCTCAGATTATACTCTTTCAGTACCGCCACACTTTCTCCACACAGAAGACACACAGGTTTTCCAGCTACCTCCGTGAACAAATACTCCGACTCCCACCTTGTTTGAAACCCCGGTTCTCAGTGTCCACCTTCCGTTTTGCCATTTTTGATGGGTATCTGAAAGTTAATTTTACTGTGATGCTGACAACTGCTGTGCCAATAAATATTGAAATGAAGCAGCCTACTGCTCGATTGCGCCACCGTTGCATTGTGGGAAATGTAGTATTGGTGCGTGTAAAAGATCTGCGGGCTGCCGGCTTGCTGCGGTCTGCGGGCCGGTTCTAATAATAAATCAAGATCATCCCAGGGGCCGTAAAAACCTTCTCGCGGGCCGGATGTGGCCCGCGGGCCTTGACTCTGACATATGTGCCTTAATGCATTGACAGAGCTTCACCTAACTTCACCCAATGGTGCAAGGGACTCATTCTTAATGTAAAATCAACAAGGAAATGACAAACTTCAGAACTATAAAATAAGACACCGGGCTCATTCACATTGACTCAGAACAAATAGAATCAGTTGAGCAATATAAATATCTTGGCACTATAATTTACTCAAAACTCTCCTGGACTGCAAACACACAATGGATATACAAAAAAGGGACAACAACGACTGTATTTCATGAGGAGATAAATATCAGGCCAGTCAAAGAATAACAGCCATATTCTACACAGCCTTTGTTCAGAGTGTTCTCACTTTCTGTTTCCTAGCCTGGTACAATCAGCTATCCAACGCAAATAACAACCAACTACATCAATCTGTCGAGCAAAATCAGTGGAGTTCATCTCAAGAACATGGAAGCGCTGTTCTTGGACAGAATAGTGAGGCCAGGAGCGAGAATCGCCACCGACCTAACACACCCACTCAACCAGGAGTACCAGCTCCTACCATCAGGCCGCCGATACAGAGTCCATCTTTACAAAACCGCCACCAGCATAAATCAATTGAATAAACAACCCCTCAACTCTCCCCTCCCCCCTCCTAGAATTTACGAACCGAATGATGTTTTGTCTGCTGTGGTTATTGCTTGTGATTTAGGTACTTATGCACCTATTGGTGATGCTGTGCAGTTGTTTGTTGAGATACCGGACAAATGACACACAATATAGAACGATTAGGTAGTATGAAGAAAACAATCTTGACGACATGAATTGAAGGTCTACCAAGACCACAGTTTAGCCAAGTTTCCTTAACCAATGCAAGTGCTGCTACAATATCCAGCAACATCCCCTCTTCAACTCGATTTGTTCATGGCTCATTTCGCACCCTGAAAATGGGTTGGATCCCACCTTTTTATGTCCCATTCTTACAGCGCCCATGTGTGGTGGCAGGTTCTTGGTATACTGTAATGCCAACTCACCATTCCTACAGTTTTCCCTCGGATGGCGAGAACCTATCTTGTAATTAATGTAAATAATGTGTGTTTTATAGCTCAGCACCACTACCCCATTCGATGGTAATTGGCCCGTGCTAAACAGGTGCCAGTGCTGGATTGCATTTTAAGGATACAATTAATCACTATGATTTTTTTTGGGCCTAATCCACACATTGGCATTTTGATTATAGTGTGTTATATAGTTGAATACAAAAGGGAAAGGGGGGGGGTGGTCTTTAAGAGTCCACACAAGCACACACATTTCTCCCTAGCTCCAACTGGAAAATCATTTGGAAAGTAACACTGGAAAGAACAATTGACTTTTTATTTTCAAAAACAAAGTTAAGTGGGTTGAGTCCAGCCCAAAGCACTGTCCCAAAACGATCATATTTCAGAAATCCAAGGTCAGCATGCATAGACTATAAAGATGTATTTACCAAAGAAAGCCAGAAGAGGGCGAGCACACGTTTTCTTGGGCTGGGTGATTTACACTGATTTATACTGTTATATAAGGCACCCAGTTCTGTCTCTCTCCTCCAGTTTAAGGTCACTCTATCAGAGGACCAGTGACAACTTCTAATCCACATCTACATACAGTTCCCTGATTACTTGTATCCGTCTGTCTGTGACAACCCATCAACTAAAATGTAAATAAAATGTATTGGTCGGGTACACATATTTTGCAGATGTTATCGCAGGTGTAGCCTAATACTTATCTTTCTAGCTACAACAGTGCAGTAATACCTAAAAATACAAAACAATACACAAATCCCAAAATATAATTTATGAAATATCAGAATGAGCTATGTCAGAGTACTGTAAAATGTCCTGGAGTACAGGCAATGTGCCCCCGGTGCTGCTTTTTCCATACCAGGTGGTGATACAGCACAACAGGACGCTCTCAATGGTGCATCTGTAGAGGTTTGTGAGAGCCAAATTTCTTCAGACCCCACAGTCCATCCATCTGTGCATGTGTCCTGTCTGATCTGTCCAGTCTTATGCAGGTCCCGTCCCAGGTCTAATCCGTCACATCCTTTCACGTTCTGGGACAGAGCTGCCGTTTATGGACCACAATTTTATTACACTATTAACGTTTATCACCATTCCTGCAATGCCTTCTTCCATCCACCATCACACACAGGCCTTGAGCCCACAGATAGACTCTAGATGGGTGCTGGATGGACACACGTACAGGCAGGCCGGTCACGCACAAACACACACACTCCCTCGTACACCAAAACCCATGCACATTTATGCACAAAAGCCCCCACACACACACGCTCACTTACAGATACTGCAGACACACAGCGTCTCGCCCACCGCCCGATCTGTCTGAGGTCGTAAAAACAGGGATCTATCACTGGTCTTTTAGTGGCCACGTGTGTCATCTACCAGAGCCATATGGGACATGTCACACACCAGCAAAACACACACAAGTCATGCACAATCACACACACCTGCTATTCACCGCTAAGGGCACTGTAAACATCAGCACTGAGCTGTGTCGAGAGAGAGAAGAGAAGAGAAGAGAAGAGAAGAGAAGAGAAGAGAAGAGAAGAGAAGAGAAGAGAAGAGAAGAGAAGAGAAGAGAAGAGAAGAGAAGAGAAGAGAAGAGAAGAGAAGAGAAGAGAAGAGAAGAGAAGAGAGAGAGAGAGAGAGAGAGAGAGAGAGAGAGAGAGAGAGAGAGAGAGAGTGTGTGTAAATGTCATGTTGATGATTACTTACTTCAATAGGCAAAGTGGCCCTTGGTGTATTTTAAGTGTGTTACCGTTAAAATACACAGATTAAATGGATTGATGTAATAGTTCAATTTATATCATTAAATGTAATATGTGTGCGTGTACCGCGCGTGCGTTCGTGTGTTTACTGAAGCAAGGCAGGTTAGATCTCATTAGACGTTCTTCCTGGCATCAAGGGCAAATATTCCAATTTGAGATTCCCAAGTGGTGTAAGAGAACACATACGCCAAATGTACTTAACTCCAAACTAAGGTGACTTAGTAATTCTGGAGTGCTGGCGCAAGAACGTTGTTGGTGTGTGATAACAAGCAGAGTGAAAACTTGGCACTGGAACACCAATAAAACTGGTATAAAACTGGTATAAAACTGGTATTGAAGTTTGGAAACACAGCCCAATATTAAAATATGATGAGGACAGTAGCTGCAAAACCGTTCCATTGTCTGACTGTTCTTTTTATCTGTCTGAAAAACACACATCCTATCAATCGATCCACATCCACACACACTCAGAGCCAGCAATAGCCTTCTGGGGGCCCTATGCAAAATGTTGTTTTTAATATGATATCTGAGTAAGAGTGACTATGATTACGACAAGTTTAGATAGCTGGCCACTAGACGAATTTATCAATCTACATTGGTTTTGCTGACATGGGCTAATTCAGTGACTGTCAGTGACTGACATAAGAGAAAAACAGCTGATGCACAACCACATTTCTAGACTGCACCTTGTGTATTCTAACAGTATGTTGAAACCCCAAATGAGTTCCTAAAACATTTTTTGGTAGTTAATTTTTTTGTTGGGTTGGGGGGGGGTGATTGATTCGCGGGCCTACAAAACGGCAGGTGACGTAACACAACCAACAACAACCCAGGTCCGTATCCAAGACTAAGGCTGGGATAAACAGCCTTCCATTTACCCAATTCCCATCATCCCCAAAGAAAGTCACTCTAGAAAAGGTTCTGCATCAATGGACTGCGTTTCACACCTAGAATTCTTCTTTGCCGCTTTACCACTTAAGAGGTCATTGGAGATTTGGTTTGAGGAAATGGATGCTGGATAATGTCCACCAAGAATATGAGTGGAGAGATGGAGTAGCCTAACCTTTTCCAAGGTTATTCTCGCTTTATTCCGCCGGTAACAATTTGTCTTTTAAAGCTTTACAGTTGATAGCATCCACGAGCGCTGTGCCTGAGAACCTTGCAAGTTATGAACAAGCTTTGAATACATTTTTAACCTCAGTAGACCTACTGTTAAAAGTTTGGGAATTCATATTTTTATTGCATTTCGGATGCCTTTTGAATATCTTTGAAAGTTAAATGCAAAGTAGTCCCGAATAGCACCATTTCGATCTTTCGTCTTTACAACACCCCGTAGCAAAAACAAGTTTCTACAAGTTCCTATACCTGCCTGCATTTATGTGGATTATGGTGGCGGCAAATACCTGCAAACAGTAGGATCCACAGGACCAGCATTAAAAGAATGGTCCTGTGGTTTTAAAAGAGAAGGGTAAGTTTGAAGCGGGATCGATGGACTAGCCTATCCTCCTTGCTTCCTTGTCCTCAATGCAGAACCATGCTAACACACCTTTGATCAGACCTCAGCTACTCCATGAGGTCTTGTTTTCCCGATGACATTTGAGCTGCCTCCAAAAAAAACGAGCCGGGGATCAGAGAGAGAGAAAAAAAGGCCAAACCTATTTCAAGGCCGGCACGAAAGGACAGTGTCACACCGTCTGGCATTGATTTCCAATACAGCAATCCCTTACATATCCCTTCAGTAAGACTGGAGACTCCGACAGGTTGTGTGAGATTCTGATATACACTACATGACCAAAAGTATGTGGACACCTGTTCGAACATCTCATTCCAAAATCACAGGCATTAATACGGAGTTGGCCCCCCCATTGCTGATATAACAGCCTCCACACTTCTGGGTAGGCTTTCCACTAGATGTTGGAACGTCGCTGCGAGGACTTGCTTGCGTTCAGCCACACGAGCATTAGTGAGGTCGGGTCACTGAAGATGGGCGATTAGGCCTGTCTTGTAGTCGGCATTCCAAATCATCCCAAAGGTGTTCGATGGGGTTGAGGTCAGGGTTCTGTGTTGGCCAGTCATGTTCTTCCACACAGATCTTGACAAACCACTTCACTTTGTGCATGTGGGCATTGTCATGCTGAAACCGGTACGGAATCGGAAACACAGAACCATCTAGAATGTCATTGTATGCCGTAGCGTTAAGATTTTCCTTCACTGGAACTAAGGGGCCTACGCCTAACCATGAAAAACAGCTCAAGAACCATCATTATTCCTCCAACAAACTTTTGTTGGCACTATACATTCGGGCAGGTAGCGTTCTCCTGACATCTGCCAAACCCAGATTTGTCCATCGGACGGCCAGATGGTGAAGCATGATTCATCAATCCAGAAAAAGTTTCTTCACTGGTCCAGAGTACAATGGAGGCAAACTTTACACCACTCCAGCTTGACATTGCGCACGGTGATTTTAGGCTTGTGTGTGGCTACTCAGTCATGGAAACATTTCACGAAGCTCCCAACGAACCGTTCTTGTGGCGATGTTGCTTTCAAAGGCAGTTTGGAACTCTGCAGTGAGTGTTGCAAACGAGGACGGTTTTTATGCACTTCAGCGCTCCGCAGTCCCGTTCTGTGAGCTTGTGTGGCCAAGCACTTCACGACTGAGCCGTTGTTGCGCCTAGACATTTCCACTTCACAATAACAGTTGACCGGGGCAGCACTAGCAAGTCAGAAAATTGACAAACTCACTTGTTGGAAAGGTGGCATCCTTTGACGGCGCCACGTTGAAGTCACTGGGCCATTCTACTGCCAATGTTTGTCTATGGAGATTGCATGGCTGTGTGCTCGATTTTATATACCCGTCATCAATGGGTGTGGCTGAAACAGCCGACTCCACTAATTTGGAGCAGGGGAATCCACATGCAATATATTTATAAAAGTAACATTGTTCACAGAGATGAAAGCACCTTGCTGGCAGATGCCTGCTCCACATTTGGGACATGCACTTAGCATACCCTTTGAAGATCCATTGTTTTCACTAATGCACAAGTCCGTGTATCAATTAGCTGACTAAGCTAATGGTTGTACGCACACATGACTAAGTCGCTTTGGATAAAAGCGTCTGCTAAATGGCATATATTATATTATTATTATTATTATTGTACACTAGAACTGGGACGATAAAGGGAAAGTGATTGTTTGCTAATATGGCCGATTGTTAAATGAGACCATTGACAGCTACAACATTTCAAACTATTACTAGTTGTTCATAATGTAATAAAAATAAAACTGGTTCACATTGTTGTACAATTTACCGGTATACTACTAATTCAGTCAATTTACTGCAATATGGATTTTGGTCCATATCACCCAGCTTTACTGTACATGCTAGCTATATTTACAGCGAGCAGTCTGACAGACACAAAAATGCCCTTTTGATCAAATTAAAACAGCTTGCTTTGAGATTCAATGGTTGAGCTTAGTGGTGTGGTTTGGAAGCCAACTTGACCGGCATTTTTTTACACCTTTATTTAACTAGGCAAGTCAGTTTAGAACAAATTATAATTTTCAATGACGGCCTCGGAACACTGGGTTAACTGCCTTGTTCAGGGGCAGAGAACAAGAGAACTAGGCCAATGCTCTAACCACTAGGCTACCCTGCCGCCCCATTCCCAAGAAGGTAAACCCTCTTCAGACCTAATTTAAGATGTTCTAAGGAAGTGTCCACTTGAATGCAGCCCTGATCATCCACTTAATATCTCTAATAATATTTAGGGCTCATAGGAAATGACCCCAGCATGTTTAAATAGTCTATTGGGAAAGCTCAGTTTCTAGCTTATGGCTCCATTTACTAAGTCTACAATATAGAGATTTGAGGCTGAGAAATATGGAGCGGGAGGTAGCTAGAGAGAAATAGGGTAGAGATGGAATGAGAGGTAGGTAGAGATGGAGTGAGATCTAGAGTAGGTCAATTGAGATAGGTAGAATGAGAGAGTTAGGTAGAGATACAGAGAGGGGGTAGGGAGTTAGGTCAGATGTGGTCGAGCGATGACGAGGTTACACAAACTGTCACAGCTGGATTTGAGGATGCCCTGGTTTCCCCTGAGTGTGACTGACGGTATAAACAAAGAGGAGAAAAACACATAATAAACAAATCTGCCTTCCTTGACTTTTATCCAGAAAGAAACACACACACACACACACACACACACACACACACACACACACACACACACACACACACACACACACACACACACACACACACACACACACACACACACACACACACACACACACACACCTGGCAGCCCAACCTTGATACGGAGGAAATTACCATCCCAGAAAACAAATGGCTTTTTCATTCAGTTGGCTTTTATTCACATTTCAGATCTGCTAACAGCACTGCCCATACATTCCACTGCGTATGCCCCCGAATGGCCCTGGTCTCCCATCAAAGCAGGCAGATATAGATTAAAACCATCAGTGATCGTATAATAATAATGATAATAATAATAATAATTAAAGCAGCATCCGGTTTAAAAAGCCTTTAGGGTGACAGCGCTGATCATCATCTCCCATATCGGTGTAGTATATTTACCTGAACGTAACGTAAAACGTAACGTAAAAAGAAACTACCTCATGATAAATAAACAGTCATCGTAACGTTATCATCGTCGTCGGAATCATAATTCACACTAAGAATAAAATATAGGGTACAAACTCAGAAATAAAAGTGACTCAAGCCTTCTAGAGAAAAAAGATGACTGCTATAGTGTGTGGTCATCCACACCCCCTCCCAAAATGGGTGCTGTGCCATTTTTTCCCCTTGCATTACTTGACATAGATCCAGAAAAACTAGATGTGTAAACCTAGTAAGTCAAGAACTGGCATAGTCCTTTAATGGGTCCTTTAAGACAACGGGGCAGATATTGTATGTTACCAGTGAGCTAGTGAGCTCCAGGCCAGTTTGAACAGGAAATGGACCAAAACACATCTGAGCCCTGTAGAAAAGTCCTGTGTCTGCCTGCCGACTGGACAGGACATTGTAGGAGACTGACTATAGAGTATCCAGTAGCAGTGATATGATTTCAAAGGCCTCCCGGGGTATTTAGTGTGTGCCTTCTACGCGCCGTTCTCACTCAAACCGGCAGATGGCAGTAGTCTCCTAACACCCATACTTCAAAGTGACCGTGGACCATACCAGTCCATGAAATAGGGGCTTCATTGGAAGAGAGCTACAGCCATCAATAATTGTAAAAGTCCAAACGTGTCAAAACCCCGAACAAAAAAGTATCAATCATCCTCTGGGTCAAAAACCTGAACACAGGTGTCTATCTATTCACCGCAGAGCTTAATTATCCCACAATGTAAACATTCCGCTTCCGGCATCCGCCGTTGTTCATTCGAACCACCCTGACATTCTGTCTATCTTCCATCACACTTAGATCGCCATGGTTTCCTTCCAGATGGTCCCAGTTGGTTGAGCGTGGTTTAGTCATTGGTACTGCAGGTAATTCTTGAGAGACTGGGGTAAGGGCAGGGACTCGATCTCCTGGAGGCGCTCTCGGCCCAACGCTACTCGGGCGGCCCGACGACACAGGTCCATCAGGGGGAGGGGCTCCGCTGTAACCAGGAAGAGAAGAGGAAAGGTTAGTTGGTGGTTTTTACAATGGAAAAAAAAGTCTGCAAAACACAGAATTTCCTTTTTACTGTTCGTGACAAGGAAACAGGATATCTGACAGTGTGACATGTCTGTAGATAATAAGTGACAAGTGTCGCTGGTCAAAACATTTAATTTATATTCAGGTGGAATGTCTGTAGAGTAGTGTAGACTGCCAGTTTCCTTGTGGCACAGACATGAAAACAGTTCAAGTCTCTGCGACTGTAGCAATGTCCGTTGTCGTGGTTACCGGACTGCCACAGCAACCAGACCAAATCCTCCTGTGACAAGATGTAGGAGTTCTAAAATTCCCCAATAGAATAAACTACTTTTATTTCATCACACTGTGGCATGAAGATATTTCCTGTAAGCCCACCATTACCTTGTACATAATGATATTGTCTGTTTATTTTCCTGTAACAATGCATAAAAAGTGAAGAGGTTGTCAGCTATAGTTAGCTAGCAACGAACCAAGACATTAGTTACTTTTAGTTGCATGGCTTGCTAGATTGACAGTTACTCAATTCCGTTTTCAAACGGATGGGTTTCTTGGTGTTAAAACAGAGAAGGAATGCTATTTGGAGCACCGGGCTGCTGATGTCATGCAGAGGCTGTCCAATGGTGCTTTATATTTTTTCATAATGACAAGTTTGATATCGGACGACAACAGAATGTTCATGAAGTCACTACGCCAATTGCCTACAGATCCGTCGATAGACGGGACTGTAAACCAGCGGAAAGTGTATCAGATCAGTGTATGCGTGCATGTGTATCCACATCGATGGAACAGTAGTGGAGAGGGCAGTAAGTTTTAAGTTCCTCGGCGTACACATCACAGACAAACTGAATTGGTCCACCCACACAGACAGCATCGTGAAGAAGGCGCAGCAGCACATCTTCAACCTCAGGAGGCTGAAGAAATTCAGCTTGTCACCAAAAGCACTCACAAACTTCTACAGATGCACAATCGAGAGCATCCTGTCGGGCTGTATCACCGCCTGGTACGGCAACTGCTCCGCGCACAACCGTAAGGCTCTCCAGAGGGTAGTGAGGTCTGCACAACGCATCACCGGGGGCAAACTACCTGCCCTTCAGGACACCTACACCACCCGATGTCACAGGAAGGCCATAAAGATCATCAAGGACAACAACCACCCGAGCCACTGCCTGTTCACCCCGCTATCATCCTGAAGGCGAGGTCAGTACAGGTGCATCAAAGCTGGGACCGAGAGACTGAAAAACAGCTTCTATCTCAAGGCCATCAGACTGTTAAACAGCCACCACTAACATTGAGTGGCTGCCGCCAACACACTGACTCAACCCCAGCCACTTTAATAATGGGAATTGATGGAAAATATATCACTAGCCACTTTAAACAATGCTACTTAATATGTTTACATACAATACACTATTTCTCATATGTATACGTATATACTGTACTCTATATCATCTAATGCATCTTTATGTAATACATGTATCACTAGCCACTTTAAACTATGCCACTTTGTTTACATACTCATCTCATATGTATATACTGTACTCGATACCATCTACTGCATCTTGCCTATGCCGCTCTGTACCATCACTCATTCATATATATTTATGTACATATTATGTACATATTCTTTATCCCTTTACATGTGTGTATAAGGTAGTGGTTTTGGAATTGTTAGCGAGATTACTCGTTGGTTATTAATGAATTGTCGGAACTAGAAGCACAAGCATTTCGCTACGCTCGCATTAAATCTGCTAACCATGTGATTGTGACAAATAAAATTTGATTTGATTTTTGTATGCATGCATCTGCGTACTGTATGTGTTTAACTATGCATAAAAGAGGCGCACACTAGCAATGTTGTAATCCACCTCCTCTCCCTACCACTTTCCAGCTGACGCTCCCGTCGATCACCTTTAGTGCCTGCTCCCTTTCACAAGGACTTATAAATTACACCCACAGCCCAGTTGCTAGAATGACAGCCTCCCATCTGCCTAGACCCGTTTCAACATAAAGACCCGAAGCCATGACCAAAATATCTACAGTACAAAGGCGTTGCTCCTACAACCTTAGAACTTTGCTGCATCCCAATACAATTCAATGTCTTTCTTTAGTGGGGTGTCCAGTCACTCTTGACTATCATTATATTAAAAACCTTGGGCTGCATCCCAATACCTTTGAGGTTTCTTTACTAGCCTCCTTTCCCTCTGGACTACTAGTATGCGAAAAGAATGGGTGTTATCATACTGATCGGGTGAAGAAAAGGAGACAAGCACAGGTAGCTACTCCATAATGAAAACAAATATTTGTTGACATTTTATTAGTGAAGTGGAGCCACCTTTGGATGAACTAATTACAAATGACAATCTAAAAAAAGGGACAGTGTTAATTTTCACGGTTCTGTTTGACTCGTCTCCTGCAGGTTTTGATGAAAGGTATTGTTGCTAGTGAATTATGAATCACTTTCATGTAGGGCTGCCAACTTTGACTCAAATCAAAAATCCGGGGAGATTGATTACATTCCATGTATTGCTTTCAGTCGGTCATTCATTAAATTATCCTGTAATAGCTTTACTGCTCATACTCGAGTTGTATTCCTTGGGGACTCTAGGCTGAACTGGAAGGGCTGGCAACGGCAACACTACTTTCGTTGTGTATCGTAGTGTTTTAGGGACCTAGTTTAATTAACCCGAAATTACATGTTCTATTTCACCCTTGCCATTAGCTCATACCACTCTCCCTGATTGGCCCATATTCAAAACCTTTGATTGGCTTAATTACGTCACACGGTTGGGCAGATGGTTGGGAGGGGTGAGGGGCATGTCCCTGCCCATGACCTCTGTGACTCTAGCCATCAGTGCCAGTGGAGGTTGGCCCAGGGATAGAAGATGGCGGGAAACGCAGAGATGGACAGCACCAGAGATATAGATATATGACCAGATGCGGATGTCTCTGCCTTAAATGGGAATTGTTGTCCACAGAGCGGATTGGTGGATACATCTCTTTGAGTATTTAAATTTTTTTAATTGTATATATTAGATGAGGTGTTGACATCAACCGCCTGTATTGAACGGACAGTCAGATGATCTGCCAACCAACGCATAGACCGTCTCGAACTTCAACAGAGACCACTCTGATACCAAGTGTTTTTTCTCAAATTTGCTGGGATGTTACGTGCATCACACTTATCAGTGCCCTCATAACAACCTAAGAATTGCACAATTCGCAGCCTCCCGGGTGGCACAGTGGTAAGGGCGCTGTACTGCAGCGCCAGATGTGCCACCAGAGACTCTGGGTTTGTGCCCAGGCTCTGTCGTAACCGGCCATGACCGGGAGGTCCGTAGGGCGACGCACAATTGGCCTAGCATTGTCCGGGTTAGGGAGGGTTTGGCCGGTAGGGATATCCCCGTCTCATCGCGCACCAGCGACTCCTGTGGCGGGCCGGGCGCAGTGAGCGCTAACCAAGGTTGCCAGGTGCACAATGTTTCCTCTGACACATTGGTGCGGCTGGCTTCCGGGTTGGATGCGCGCTGTGTTAAGAAGCAGTGCGGCTTGGTTGGGTTGTGTATCGGAGGACACATAACCTTCAACCTTCGTCTCTCCTGAGCCCGTACGGGAGTTGTAGCGATGAGACAAGATAGTGGCTACTAACAATTGGATACCACAAAATTGGGGAGAAAAAGGGGTAAAATTAAAAACAAAAAAAATAATTACGCAACTTCTATTAGATCAAATAAGTCTCACATATCAAAATAGCAATTAATGGTTATCTTGACTAAAATCTACACTCACCGGCCCCAATACAAAAACTCCTCACCGGCTTAATAATTAAATAAATACTTCATGTGGACAGATTTTGGGCAGAGATCGAGCTATCGCTTCACCACTCATCCAGATGGAGAGCGAGAGCAAGATAGTGTGTGTGTAAGGTGTCATGCCACGTGCGGTTGCCTGAGGGACGCAACACCAGTCGTGCTACAGTACAGCTTTTACAAAGAAACCAGAAACGTTGGCAGCTGAAATAAAATTGTGAAACAGGGAGCACAATTTAGATCGATACCCATAATTGCTAACCCATTGGTCTCATCCATAAGCCACAAAAAAAAAATGTAGATACCGCTTTGAAACGAACAAACAAAACGGGGTCTTGCCTCAGTTTATTGAAGTGACTCAAATGAAGGGAAGTGGCAGTTACAACATTGACACACCCATTTCGAACAGACCTGGGAGAGTTATGGCGTCATCGGAGGAGTCGGACACGTCGACACAGCCAGCGTTTCACCCTGCGGTCATTCTGGAGGAAAACACTCATCACCAAGCTCCCACCTGTTCTCCGACCAGCACCGCTGAGCTCAAGGTTAACCCCATGCGTTAGAGACCTGTCCGTCTCAGATGATACACACACCCACGCGCTCAAAGTTATCGATACACTGTAATTAGTCAACACACACACTCCCACACACTTCTCATTAGACAGAGACGTGTCACATACATGTTATACAATATGTTCAGGCACACTTCTTACCATACTGTGTTCCTGTATCAATATGCAGGTGTTGAGAAAGAATCACAACCTCTGCACAGCGCTCTATTGCATGGCTATTAGGAGTGGGGCACTTATCAAATAACAGTAAGCAAATGCATACCATTATAGGAGGGGGAGACTAACTGGGTTCAACAGGTGCTTTTGTTCTAGTAAATAGAGGAAACATGCTATGAATTACAATGGGTGAGTAAAGCACTAGGTTATACAAGGTGACACACACACACACACACACACACACACACACACACACACACACACACACCGCTGGGAGTGTGAGCATGAGAACCAGCTGTCAGGTTAATGCTGGACTTAACCAGAATCTCAAAGCCTCTAAAATAATAAGGCCCTCGTTATCTTGGCTAAATTTAGACAACAGAATTTAAAAGAAACGGATGCTAAGCTGGCTTTGTTGTTGCCCCCAGGTTATGGGAGAGTGCACGTGCACGTGTCTTGACAATAAAAGTGGGTGCGGCAAGCTGAACGTGCACCTGAATGCACAAAACACGCGTAGTAATGTTCACGGTGCGCTAGCTAGGAGAAATAAAGACACACACGACGGTAATAGAAAGCATTTCCCAATGAACACGAGGCACTTTCTAAAACCTGCCTAAGTCTCAACAGTATATCAGCAGTCAAAAACACTGCCGAGGAAAAGACGGTGTGGGCAGGCTTTTGCTCAAGCGCACCACTAAACCACTCCAGATTCAGCAAAACAAGGTATTGATCATTAAGCGATTGGCAAAACCTGGTGTTTTAGTGGCGGGTTGGAACAAAGCTGCTCGATACTGTCCTCAGCGTAACCTTGCAGAGTGCGATCTGTCTTCCAGTGGTACAGTAGACTTACCATTTGTCAAGACCCCTGACTAGCCAATGGAGGCTACTCTGTCATGTTGGCACTAAGGACACAGACAGAGTCTTCTCTTCCCTCTGCCAAATCCTAAAAGCATTTCAGACGCACTGCACCACAGTGCGGGCAAGACCACGCCTTGATACTTGCCAAAAAAACAAGGTGGCCAAAACATTGAATTTCTATCTTTGTTTTGCCTTTCCCTCTTATTGGTCATTCATGCAGTGTTTCCTTCTAAACATGGACCAGTGAAAATGCTTTGTACATCAGGATCTATATACCAAGATGTGTCCTGGTCTTTCAGGTGTACAATATACCAACGTATGGTTATCACACACTGTACATAATGCTCGCTGTATGGTTTAAGCCCTGGCGTTATCGAAAGTGTGAAGTGCCCCCCACCCCACACACATACATCAGAGGACAGAAACATGCTACATTGTCCCTAATGTCACTGTACCCATTCCAGTCTGCTTCTGCTTTAGCCAACTTGTCATCGTCTCGCCAAGGCTGCAGAGCACAACTCTAGTCTGAGGGCCACAGTCCTGCTGATTTTCATTTCTCCCTGGAACTTAATTGATCAATTAAGGTTATTGACTGGCTAGAGTCCACAGACTTATCCATCAGGTATCAGAGGAAAAGGTTGAAAACCGGAAGACACTTCGGGCCTTCGAGGACCATCCGGAGCCATGCGTCACTGTTCTACAGTCAACAACGAAGCATCGTTAAAGAAAGAGTCTTCAGCCAGGTATTGAGGCTATATGCCCTATGAAGTAAAGTCTGCCAAACTCCCAAATACTCCTGGCAGACGGTTCAGAGGGAGTGCAGACCTGCAGACACCACTCCATCTGTTTGAGGGGATGCACACATTCCTGCGTTTGATAAGTCGTGGCATGCTTCCTCTTCATTTATCCACGGTCCATTAGCTGGGGGAAATAATCATTTGTTCTTATGCACAGAAAAGGAAAAAAATAACTACTTGGGGAAGTGAAGGATAGGGTTTTTCTGGTTTGTCGTTATGATTATTACTCAAGCAATTTCTGGAGCCCAGTTGACAAGCTGAGGGACTGAACATATCAAGAAAGGGGCACGTTTTGTAGGGAATCCAATTAATTTGAGCACGCTCAAAAGCTCTTTTAGTGCTCAGTAGTGTGGGGACTTTTCTACAGCAGCGCCGGTCTCAGGAGCTTAGCGAATACAGAGAGTCACCAGTAGAACAGAGTCACCCATCTCTTTTCGGGGAGCACTGGATGGTTCCCGAACAGCTCTGAGGGAATGATGACAGCCAGGTTCACCCTAAACATACCCGGTAGATGGTTTTAAAAAAATTTTTTTTTTTTTTTTAATTAAGGCAGATGTTCTAAACTAGGACGCTCCTATCAATCAGTCTTCGAACTCCCTACGCTTGTCTGCTGATAACTTGAACTTCAATGAAAAGGGGACCAGTAAGTTATTACAGGCCCTCACAAGATGTCATGCCTCAGTGGATCCAACTGGGAACGTAATCGAAGTGATCCAGTCTCCGAGTGATTAGTGCAGCAAAGTAGTCTTTGATCAAGGAAAGGATGGGTCAGAGAGTTTAATCAAGAAGCGAGACACCAGACAGCTCAGGACATATTAAGGTGGTTAGTGGGAATACTGTACCGCTGCTGGAGGATTCACAGCAAAAACAAAAAAAAAACACCATTAGATAACAGTTTAAAAAGCTGCACATTGCAGTATGTTGTAGCAATTAGCTACAGATTTGCCAACCCTTCGTCATGAGACGCATGAAAACGCACAGCTATTTTACACATGAAATATTATCGTCACTTGGTTTCACGGATGACAAATGACAAGAAAATATCCACTACATATCACTAGTCATTAACTATTAAACTTGGTCCGGTATAATGATGATATCAATTACCACCACAATTACAGTACATAAGTACCCAAGATACCCTTAGTGGTGACTCACAAAGCCATTATTTGAACATAGCAGCAGCATCTATTAATGCTAGCTGATGAGCTAATGAGTCAGGTTAAGCAGCAAACTCGTTTATCAGGCCAGGCCAAGTCTACTGCAGTGGGAGGGGAGCCACATCTGTTGGAGCGCTTGACATGACACTCCTTAGTGACAGGCGACTAGACAGTATTTCACAGCGGATTCATTGTCAGTCCGTTCAAAAGGCAGCCGGTGTAAAGTGCTGTCGCAGAATCCTGTAATACAGTGTTCCCCAACTCCGGTCCTCGAGTACCACCAAAAGCACACATTTTCATTGTGGTCCCGGAGGAGTTGGATGAGGTTCTACAACAACAAAAATGTGTACTGCTTGGGGTAATCGAGGACTGGAGTTGGGAAACGCTGTGTTAGAGGATGCTGCATCAGCAGTCTTCGCCCTGGCTGCCTTTGAAGGGACTGACAAATCCACTGTGAAACCCTTCTCTAATATGATGGATTTAAAGATTTAAGAGGAAGATTAGAGAGAGAGGGGAAGATTTGAGAGAGAGCGAGACAGACAACCAGCAGGGGAAAAGCTAGATGGACACTTGATCAATATAAAAGATCAATTACAAATATGAAAGCACTGTTTCCAGGTGGGGAGGAGGGATAAAGAGGGAGATACACTAGTAGGAAAGTGGAGACCCATACACAGGAGGTTTTCCACTGTGATAAGTGTGCTGATCAGGTGTATTTGCATTGAACAATCTGGCAGAAAGACAGAAAGATACCAGAAGATCCCACGCAGTATGAAACCCAATCCTTCTCTCCTCCGCCCTTCTTCACTTCTTTTCCAAGGGAATAGAATCGCCAGTGTTTGATCTGCTAATAGTGCACCCGTACCAGTCATGGTGGCTTTCCTAGGAGTCATACACAGAGAGGCACACACATGTTCTCCCCCGAGGCTACCATTAGCGATTAACGTGGAAAAGAACCCATGCGTCATATGACTTCCAAAGCCTCCAACAGCGTCCAATTCAATGCCTTTCATTCAATTTCATGCCTTTTGCATTCAAGGGACATCCATACACACTGCAGCTACAGGATGATGATAACAATTGGACGCATCGGAATTGTTCAATGATTGCTTTTTTACATTGCAATTAGTGGGGTCGATCAACCTTCTTCTGGGTCACCACCTTGGAAGTTTGTTATGGATTGAATGTCTCCTTGACTTCCACTGTCTCTCAAGCTGGGAACGTGAACAAGTGGGAAAGATTGTGTTTTCATCAAACTGGATGTAGACACTGATATGTAAACACACATACACATACACAGTACCAGTCAAAAGTTTGGACACACCTACTCATTCAAGGGTTTTCCTTATTTGGACTATTTTGATTTGTTTAACACTTTTTTTGGTTACTACATGATTCCATGTGTTATTTAATAGTTTTGATGTCTTCACTATTATTCTACAATGTAGAAAATAGTATAAATATAGACATTCCACGGTTTGAGTAGTTGTGTCCAAACTTTTGACTGGTACTGTATATAAACACAGATACTCAACTCTGCACCTTAGAGGCTGCTGCACTATATAGAGACATGGAATCACTGGCCACTTCAACAATAAAGTTTATTCATCTCAAATATATACACTGTATTCTATTTGACTGTATTTTAGTTTAAGCCACTCCGACATTGCTCATCCTAATATCGATATATTTCTTAATTCCATTCTTTTACTTTTTATATGTGGATTGTTAGACACTATGGCACTGTTAGAGCTAGGAACACTAGCATTTTGACATGGAAACGCGTAGCCAGCCACACAGACGCGTAGCCAGACACACAGACGCGTAGCCAGCCACACAGACGCGTAGCCAGACACACAGACGCGTAGCCAGACACACAGACGCGTAGCCAGACACACAGACGCGTAGCCAGACACACAGACGCGTAGCCAGACACACAGACGCGTAGCCAGACACACAGACGCGTAGCCAGACACACAGACGCGTAGCCAGACACACAGACGCGTAGCCAGATACACAGACGCGTAGCCAGATACACAGACGCGTAGCCAGATACACAGACGCGTAGCCAGATACATGTAGACACAGATTTGGAAACGGACATTTGCAAATACACACACTCGCAAATAAACTCAACATATGCACGCACTGCCACCCACACTCATTACCACAGGAGCAAATGACTTGCAGAATTCATATTTGACCAGCTTCCCAGTTCTGCCACTGGCATATTTACAGAGGCAAGCTAAGGCTTTGAGGCGCTCTCAAGGACAAATGAGACTGATCCCCACTGTGGATAGAAAGGCTCTCCTCTGATCCCTGTACATCAGTGCCAGCTACAGTATAAGAGAGGAACGGCTGGGGCTGATTATAGGTTTATCAGGACTCATGTAGTTTAAACAGGACCAAGGCACCTGCCATTGGCCAGGAATACAGAAGCAGTCTACTGCAGTTTGATAGTAGAGTATAGGACCAGTGACAGCTTTCACATGCTCATTCAATGGCTAACGTTTTGCTGAAGATCCCGAGGGAAATCCCCATATTGTAGCGTTAGCATTATGCTAACTAACTATTCAAACACCTACGTTTCTGGGGAAACTTGCTTAAGTGCTGTACAGTGTCAACACGTGGGTGTTTGTCGAGACAGATAATCCTCTTTCCTCGGTACAGTACGATACAGCAGCCAGAGCTAATGAGCTCTCACAAGCAAAAGCTGCCAATGCAGGTCTCTCGCCAACGGGAGTCATACAAAACACAGACACATCCAGTAAATAGTTAGATAACCTTTGTTTTTGTCATCTTTATTGGATATCGGATTGTAGCAGCCACGCTAACTGTACATGTAACCCTGGGACGAGGTTATGTTAGCAAGCTGCTCACTTGACTTTGTTATATACACTGAGTGTACAAAACATTAGGATTAGGAACTAGTGATGCGCTGATGACATTTTTCGGCTGATATCGATATTTTCCTTGCCAATAAAAACGATACCGATAACTGATATTTAAAATTTTAGCTGCCCTTTTAAGCATTCTAGTACAGTTAAAATGTTCACGCACACACACACACACACACACACTGTCTAAGGCACTGCATCTCAGTGCAAGAGGCACCACTACAGTCCCTGGTTTGAATCCAGGCTGTATCACATCCGGTGGTGATTGGGAGTCGCATATGTCGGCGCACAATTGGCCCAGCGTTGTCCGGGTTTGGCTGTCATTGTAAATAAGAATTTGTTCTTAACCGACTTGCCTAGTTAAATAAAAGGTTAGAAACACACACACACAACTGAACAAAAAGTTTTTGTTGGCATTTACGTATGTCCCCATTACCAGTAAAACATAATCAAAACCTATTTCTTTCACTTACTTGCTGTGCTGTTTCGTTGTTCATTTGTTCAGTCGTTCTCAACCAGGATTTCTATGGAACGCCGTTTGGGTCTTTGCGTATAAAAAAAATATACTATTTAACACGTCAAATTAGCTTGTTGACCAATCAGGACCTGAATATGACTGCACATCACAATCATTTAACGCATTCATACATTTTTTGATGTAGTTATTACACATTTATTACACTCTCTCATATGTCACAACGATTCATTGATAGGTATGCTACGATGCTGGTAAAGTTGTCTCACGCACCTACAGTGCTGGTGTTTACTTGCAAAAATCACTAAAGTTGGAGACTTATATCTCCCTCACTAACTTTAAACATCAGCCATCCGAGCAGCAAACCGATCGCTGCAGCTGTACACAGCCCATCTGTAAATAGTCCATCCAATCTACCTACCTCATCCCCATATTGTTTTTATTTACTTTTTGCACCCCAGTATCTCTACTTGCACATCATCATCTGTGCATCTATCACTCGTGTTAATTTGCTAAATTGTCATTACTTCGCTACTACGGCCTATGTATTGCTTTACCTCACGTCATTTGTAAACTTTTTTCTATCGTGTCATTGACTGTACGTTGTTTATTCCATGTGCAACTCTGTTGTTGTTTGTGTCACACTGCTTTGCTTGATCTTGGCCAGGTCTCAGTTGTAAAGGAGAAGTTGTTCTACCTGGTAAAATAAAAAAATTAAATAGGTATGCACTTCAGCTTTGACATCGGTTTTGCACATCGGCGTTAAAACTAGACAATTTCGTGCATCCATACTAGGAACACCTCTTTCTTTGACAGACTGACCAGCTGAAAGCTATGACCCATTATTGATGTCACTTGTTAAAGCCACTTCAAAATCAGTGTAGATGAAAGGGGGAAGAGACAGGTTAAAGGATTGTTAAGCCTTGAGACATGGATTGTGTGTGTGTGCCATTCAGAGGGTGAATGCACAAGACAAAATATTTAAGTGCTTTTGAACTAAGTATGGTAGTAGGTGCCAGACCCACGGGTTTGTGGCAAGCGCTGTAACGCTGCTGGGTTTTCCACGCGCAACAGCAAGTCAATTTTAGGAATGGGTTCTTAATGTTTTGTACACTCATAGGCACAAAAAGGCTACTCCAAGACTCCATAAAGCACTAGTGATGGAATTTGGAATCCATTTTGGTTTATTCATTTTGTGCTAATATCAATAGAAAACACCTAGTTTGCCTGAAAATGACAAAAACAAATGAGAGAACAGTCGCAAACAAACAAGCTCACACAACAAACCCCACTAAGCTCCCCTCCACCCACACCCATAATTGTCCTCAAAACAGACAGGCGATGAAATAAATGCTGTAATAACGGCCAAAAGACATCTCAAAACGCATTACTTCCTCCTATGCCAACAACACGAGACCGGGGACCCAATGTTGTCCACAACACCAACTTCCTGCGCTTTGATCTTCTACTCTCCTGCCAGCGGTGTCCAGCACCACTCAGGGACAGAACAGGACTTGTCAGGGGTAATAAACAGACCCTCACTGGCCGCAGCTTTTTATACATTACAGTAAATATCTTAACAGTTACAGTGTCCTGTGAGAGAAATTAAGTCCAAGATCAGTTTGTGGTAGTGTCTTGCCATTGGCGTTACACTGACCATAGGAGTTGAGAAGACCGCCCATGCAGGTCTGATACCGGGCTCGGGCTGAAGTGGGCATATTCCATCTGACTATAGATCCATTTATATTATTTTTTTCAGGGTTTTATTAAATTCTAGATTGAATCATTTAGAATGCTAACGATGTCTGACAGGCGCTCTGAAGTATTGTCATCATCACTAGGCAGGCTTGAAGGGGCGAGGGGCTTATTGCAGTGGTTTGATAGAGAATTAAAGCACTTTAAAAAAAACACCTTGTGGACACAAAAGAAACCGACTGACTGTCAATGAAAGAGAGAGTGATGAGTAAGGGAGAGAGAGAGACCGAGCGAGGAAAAATTGAAGAGGGGAAAGATGGAGGGGAGAACGGGGGCACCAGATGTGAAAACGAACAGGATCAGAGTCTGGGTCACTATGTTCAGGAGATTAGGACAGTTCTCGCTCTCCTTCCTCATCCTCTCATGGTCTCCCTGATATGCACTCTCTCACTCATGAATAAAACGTGTGACGTACACTTGCATGCAGGAGTCAGTTTTGATGGTGAACTGTATGGGTGCTGAAATTCCCAGCACTGCAGGCATAGGCACCACCTTCCGGAGACACCTGAAACCCCACCTCTTTAAGGAATACCTAGGATAGGATAAGTAATCCTTCTCACCCCCCCCCCCCTTTAAGATTTAGATGCACTATTGTAAAGTGACTATTCTACTGGATGTCATAAGGTGAATGCACCAATTTGTAAGTCGCTCTGGATAAGAGCGTCTGCTAAATGACTTAAATGTAAATGTAATGTAAATGTGTGAGAGAGAGCAAGCGACCCACCCCTACCACCCTAAGTCCTCATTACCAGAGAACACACTGACAGCGCTGTTTCTGAGAGAGGAGTGGAGGACAGTGCACAGTTATCTAAATGAGGAAGAGGGCCTCCCATGGGTAGAGGTAAAAGTTGAGGGTAAGACAAAAACACACTTTCAGGTGGGGTCTGATTATTGAGCCGATGAATGCAAGGGACTCAGGTCTGAGAGAAGAAAATACAGTCTGATCACCTTCAAGCTTTGCTCAGGGGTAATGTGCGTGTGTGTGTGTGTATGTGTGTAGTGTCTGAGCAAGCGTGAGTGAGGAAAAAGAAAGAGGAGAGGGAAAGAAAAAAAAGAAAAAACAGAATGAGCTAGAGAGACGGAGGTGTAATTTTATACAAGGGTACAATTCAGTTTTCCCTCCTACTTCTATTCTGCCTGGGTAGGAAACCTATTCACCTGCCAAGGTCAGAATCCTTGACGTCAGACCTGGACAATCCTACTGCTGACCAACTCCATACGAATGGCCATGACTTTGGAATGAGATGTTCGACGAGCCTTTTGGCCATGTGACGTATATAGTTCCTAGCAGCAGACAAAGTCATCATCTCACAGAGATGAAAGAACCCAGAAAGAGGGCATAAAAGCACACACACTGACAATTATCACACACACACAGCTACTAAACACACACACAAATATACCCATACTTTCATCCAAAGTGTGGACAAAGATGCAATCGATTTGGTCATAGCACCACAGCACATCCACAGGGCTCTGAGATATTACAGGTGAGGCAGAGGCACATACATGCTTGGGGATGGAGATGTCAGATGTGAGCAGGCCTCAAACACTGGAGAACACATTTCGGGAATCACACACAAAATACTGAGCTCCATTGGGAGCTGTATTGTGCCTTCAGCACCATGCCTACAGACACCAGACGTGCTGTACTCCAGAACCTAGGGAACATCATCCATCTATCTCTCTGTCCCTTTGGTTCACTCCGCTCATCCCTTTAGCGCTACAGCTCTCTTTCCATCGATCCTTTCCTCTCGCTCTACATCCCTCCATCTCTCCTCCATCCATACTCTCAAACCTACAGCACCCCCTCCACCTTACCCCTCTCATCTCGCCACTCTTTACACACACACTTAAAAACCGAACAAGAGGAATGCGAGTCGGTGTGATTGAGATGTCCCACAGGCAATGAGACTGAACACACACTTCCTTCATGTGTGCTGCTCTCGTGTGATTCACACAGAAAAGCTGAATTAATGCCTCGCTGACGCTATAGATGAGTCAACTGGGAAAGCTGTGTGTGTGTGTGTGTGTGTGTGTGCGTGCGAACATCACAAAGAAGTACAGTTGGATCTAGGAGACAGAAGGATACGACAGGAAAAATAGAGAAGGTGTGAACACTCAAACAGTAATGACTTGTTTAAAACATGCCGAGTGTGAAAGTCTGCAGACTAAACACAGACAGGGGGGGGTCTGGTACACACCCACCTTCTTCCAGTAATGTCAGCTGTAAAATGTGCTGGAAGACAGTGTGTATAGTCTAAACTCAGAGGGGGTAGTCACACACACCTGCAGGTTTGGGGGTTGTAAAGGGTGCAAGGGTGTGTGGAGTGAAAACAGAGTGGAATACAAGGCTGGAATTTAGAGCCAGGCCACCTGCGTGAGGACAAGGAGCAGTATAAGCTATGGTCACAACAAGGAAATCGACTACCTGTCAGGTGGATGTCAGGTACACAGCAGTAAAACAATACAACCACTCACTAAATAGTATGTGTGTATTTGCAGTCTCTTCTGTATCCTTTCAGCTACAGTGTAACAGACCTACAGAAAATACTTCTATAGCTAGTGTTACACTAGTGGCAATGAGATTCATATCACCTGCCCACACACACACACACACACACACACACACACACACACTTCAAATGAGAGGTTGCATAAAGAAATCTGTCCCCAGTGCCCCAAAGGCTAAAAGAGAGTGAGCACATGCTAGTGTTACTGGCACTGCAGATAAATGACTGAGGGGGATAATGGAGAGGAGGAAGGGATGGAGGAAGAATGAGAAGAGGATGACATGGGAGAGGAAGGCAGCAACCGGGTGTTTTAAGATCAGAGTTTTCCCATGAAACCTATTTTTACCAACAAGAAAATGGGTGTGCACAGTTCATGCAAACACATTGCCAAATTCCACTTGGTCAATCATTTTCCTGATTCCCAGGTATTTTATCATAGCAAAGAGTTCCTCAATAAAACGCTGGCCCTACACTAAAACTTGATTCAACATTAACCACAGTGAAAGAGTTGCCTCATAAAAATGACAAAAATAACTTGGAACATATTCCAAGAAGTCCTTTACGGTGTGTAACATAACTAGAAAAGTATTGCCTGACAGTAACCATAGAAATGAGAGTTTAATAGTAGCAACATATTACTACTCAAGGCTGTCAAGTAAGCAAGAAACTATTATTCCAATGCAAAGGGGAGGGGCTTGCAAAGGTCCTTTATATCAAAAAGGAGCCACTCTCTGAACAAGTCATTATGCATTCAACACTTGAGACAAACACTCCAACTAACTTGCACTTGTTTCATGAAGAAATACCTGACCGCATACGCCCGCAAGTGAATTAGCAAAAGCTCAAAAGCTAACTAATGCTAATTAACAATTTTATGGAGCAGAGGGTTCGCTGTGAAACTGACTACTACATTTGCCACTGTGACCTGCAGCCTGCTGAGCCGCCTTAATGGGGAGCTGGAGTTCGCCTGAAAATGGTGGTAAGTGCACTTTACAGGCTAGATATACAGTTGAAGTCGGAGGTTTACATACACCTTAGCCAAAAACATTCAAACTAAGTTTTTCACAAATCCTGACATTTAATCTGAGTAAAAATTCCCTGTCTTAGGTCAGTTAGGATCACCACTTTATTTTAACAAAGTGAAATTGTCAGGTTAATAGTAGAGAGAATGATTTATTTCAGGTTTTATTTCTTTCATCACATTCCCAGTGGGTCAGAAGTTTACATACACTCAATTAGAATTTGGTAGCATTGCCTTTAAATTGCTTAACTTGGGTCCACAAGCTTCCCACAATAAGTTTGGTGAATTTTGGCCCATTCCTCCTGACAGAGCTGGTGTAACTGAGTCAGGTTTGTTGGCCTCCTTGCTCGCACGCTTTTTCAGTTCTGACCACACATTTTACATGGGATTGAGGTCAGGGCTTTGTGATAGACACTCCAATACCTTGACTTTGTTGTCCTTTGGAAGTACGCTTGGGGTCATTGTCCATTTGGAAGACCCATTTGCAACCAAGCTTCAACTTCCTGACTGATGTCTTGAGATGTTGCTTCAATACATCCACTATGTTCCTGCCTCATGATGCCATCTATTTTGTGAAGTGCACCAGTCCCTCCTGCAGCAAATCACCCCCACAACATGATGCTGCCACCCCAGTGCTTCACGGTTGGGATGGTGTTCTTCAGCTTGCAAGCCTCTCCCTTTCAGGTTATGTTGATATTGGACTTTTACTGTTTTACTGTGGATATAGATAATTTTGTACCAGTTTCCTCCAGCATCTTCACAAGGTCCTTTGCTGTTGTTCTGGGATTGATTTGCAAAGTACGTTCATCTCTAGGAGACAGAACGAGTCTCCTTTCTGAGCGGTATGATGGCTGTGTGGGCCCATGGTGTTTATACTTGCCTACTATTGTTTGTACAGATGAACGTGGTACATTCAGGCGTTTGGAAATTGCTCCCGAGGATGAACCAGACTTGTGGAGGTCTACAATCTTTTCTGGGGTCTCGGCTGATTTCTTTTGATTTTCCCATGATGTCAAGCAAAGAGGCACTGAGTTTGAAGGTAGGCCTTGAAGTATATCCACAGGTACACCTCCAATTGACTCAAATTAAGTCAATTAGCCTATCACAAGCTTCTAAAGCCATTACATTATTTTCTGGAATTTTCCAAGCTGTTTAAAGGCACAGTCAACTTAGTGTATGTCAACTTCTGACCCACTGGAAATGTGATACATGTGAAATGTGATATATGTGAAATAATCTGTCTGTAAACAATTGTTGGAAAAATGACTTGTCTCATGCAAAGTAGATGTCCTAACCGACTTGCCAAAACTATAGTTAAAACAAGAAATTTGTGGAGTGGTTGAAAAACTACTTTTAATGACTCCAACCTAAGTGTATGTAAAACTTCCGACTTCAACTAAGTAGATAAAAGTGCCGGTAGCATTTAGTCTAAAATATGTTTCTGAATGACTATCAATGTACGTTTCATGATAACAAGATTTCACCAATGGGTGTACTTTCATAAACTCCCCTTTTCAGGACCCTGTTCTTCAAAGATATTTGGATTTTTACGAATTAACTTCACAGATCTTCATTGTAAAGGGTTTAAACACTGTTTCCCCATAGGCAGATGGGCACAAACCCACCGTCGCTAGACCAGACAGGACTGGCAAAAAGTGCTCTTCACTGATGAGTCGCAGTTTTGTCTCACCAGGGGTGATGGACGGATTCGCCTTTATCGTCGAAGGAATGAGCGTTACACCGAGGCCTGTTCTCTGGAGTGGGATCGATTTGGAGGTGGAGGGTCTGGGGCGGTGTGTCACAGCATCATCGGACTGAGATCGTTGTCATTGCAGGCAATCTCAACGCTGTGCGTTACAGGAAAGACATCCTCCTCCCGCATGTTACCCTTCCTTCCTGCAGGCTCATCCTGACATGACCCTTCAGCATGACAATGTGCGTGATTTCCTGCAAGACAGGAATGTCAGTGATCTGCCATGGACAGCGAAGAGCCCGGATCTCAATCCCGTTGAGCCGTCTGGGACCTGTTGGTTCGGAGGGTGAGGGGGCTAGGGCCATTCCCCCCAGAAATGTCAGGGAACTTGCAGGTGCCTTGGTGGAACATCTCACAGCAAGAACTGGCAAATCTGGTGCAGTCCATGAGGAGGAGATGCACTGCAGTACTTAATGCAGCTGGTGGCCACAACAGATACTGACTGTTACTTTTGATTTTGACCCCCCCCCCCTTTGTTCAGGGCCTCATTCCATTTCTGTTAGTCACATGTCTGTGGAATTTGTTCAGTTTATGTCTCAGTTGTTGAATCTTATGTTCATACAAATATTTACACATGATAAGTTTGCTAAAAATAAAACACAGTTGACAGTGAGAGGACATCTTTTTTTGCTGAGTTTACCAAGTACAAGTGGATGTGCTCAATCAAGTTCTACGTCAGGAGAGGCTAGATTGAGTTAAATTAAACCATTTTCATTGCGACTGCGTGTAGTGCATTGTGTAGGAAACTTTCAGAACTTGGAGTCTCGCAAGGTCACCTCTATTGAACTTTTTTTTATGACAAACTGACAAGCAGTAGAACGTCTTTCAGTGAGTGGCACAAAGCAACAATGGCAGATGTTTTTTTACTGGATAGTTGTCCGACAGCCTGCCTGTCTCTCTTATTAACGTCTCCTCCATCTCTCTATCCCACTCCTCTCTCTTGGACTCTGGCGCTAAGGTCTGAGCAGATACAAATTCCTTTCTAACAGCATCCCTCTCTCCTCTCTCCCAGCCGACACAGACCCCGCCGACGTTCGCCTTCTCCTGGTAGGACCTAAACGCACAGGCAAGAGCTCCTATGGCAACACCATACTTGGACGTAAAGCCCTCGACACCAGAGGGGGCGGGACTAGCACTGCGGCCAGTGGAACCGCAGCCGGTCGTGACGTCACCGTGATTGATGCCCGGGGCTGGGGCTTCTCAGAAGACTCTGTCCCCAGGGAGGAGAAGATAGAGCTGCTAAGAGCCCTGTCGTTGTGTGGCCCCGGTCCCCACGTTGTCCTCCTAGTGATTCCCCTACTGGACTTCACCGAGATGGAGAGGCAAGCGGCGGAGAGGCGCATGGAGGTCATGACCTCTAGTGTGTGGAGGCACACCATGGTGCTCTTCACTTTCGGCGACTGACTGAAGGGGAGGGGGCGAAGCCTGGAGCAGCATATCCAATCTGGGGGCCTAGCACTGCAGTGGCTGATGGAAAAGTGCAGGTACAGGTGCCACGTGTTGGATAACAAGGAGGGACAGTGGGAGGGAAAGGAGGGAAGGGGTCAGGTGGAGGCGTTAGTGAGCAGGGTGAAGGACATGTTGCAGGAGAACGGTGGATGGCACTTCTCCCTTCACATGTATCACAGGCTGGAGGAAGAGTGGAGCCGGAGAGAGCAGGAGTTGAGGGAGAGGCTGGAGGGAGAGAGGGAGATGAAGATTGAGCGGGAGAGGATGAGAGAGACTGGAAGAGAGGCAGGGCCAGGAGGAGTGGGAGACTCCGAGAGCGATAGGGAGAGGGGATGAGAGGTCAGTGGTTTAAAATGGTGACACCATATGAGCCTCCGAGAGGACAGAGATGGGCCTTCTGCACCATTAAATGCCACCTAGCCATGTCCATACCTCTAGCAGCAATTAGCCAAGACTACTGAATAAGGACTGTTGAAATCATTCCAAGTGTCAGGAAGGGTATGTGGAAATGACTGATACGCTGGGGGTGTCAAACCCCCCCCTCCCCAAAACTAGTATTTTTCTGTAATTTGATGCTCCCTGACTATCCAGCTTTGTTTTGGTTATTCTTAGCAACATGGAAAGAGTGAAGGGACTGTATAAATCTAGAGCAATATCATTTCTACATGGTTTCAATTTGGTTTTCGTCATTTCAACTGAAGTTGACTTTCCCCCAAATGTTGTTTTTACTCAAACCACCCACGGGCCACATTTGGGCTCCAGATTAGGCCTGCAGGCCTCAAATTTGACACACGATACAAAGCCTTTTGAATGTGCCGTCTGTTTTGCCATGCACCGTATTTACACTTATTTTTTAGTAATTTAGAGAGTCAAGAGACCAGAGGTGGCAGAACGGAGTGCTCATGGTTGGGGTCTGGTCGGGATTTACCAACATCCACCAACCTGCCAGGGTGTTTTCAATTCGTGTAACTATAATTGTGTGTACTATTTATATGACAGTAAACTAAAAAAATTATCAATACACAATAGTGATCTAGTTTATTACATGTCAAGCTTGCGTAGTTACTTTCATAGGTTTACAAACCAATTACTCATGTATTCACAATGTGTCCAACCTACTAGACCTATTGTTATCAATTATACATTCATGATGCATAATAAATGAACGCGTGTTCCTGAAAGCCATTGTTCCTGCTCGAGTCCATTGATAGTGGCTCTTGTAGCACCTGGTCATTGTGCCTTGCTACTGTGGGATTGGAGACCATGATGAAATTGCTACAAGAGCACTTCAACTTGATGCGCCTAAAGCGTCCATTAAAACAACACACTAGTTATTGTATAGTACATGAAGCATAAGTCACTAAGGCAATAAGCCCACAAGCTAGAGACCTTAAAAAAATACCAATTATTATTTTATTTTTTAAAAGGTCACCAAATGAGCAGCATAGAGCTTCGGGGTTTCACACAGGCGGTAACATTTGGTGTCAGAAGTGGCATCCAGAATAAGGCTCGACTAATTGCTACGTTCCTAGGAACCAAACAAACCTAAGAAATGTAGAGAACCCACATGTACAAATACAGTAAACTAAGCTTCCCACACAGAGATGTCTTTGAGACCAAGTGAGATGCACTTTCTAGACTTAGTGGACTGATTTCAATGCTATGGGGAACTGGAGCTTTTAGCTCGCGGTTTAAGCCTTTGTCACAGCCAAGTGCAATGTCATAGGTCTTGGGGGCAAGATATGAAGTATTAATAGAGCAATAAATATTGCCCAACTGACACAGCCATCAATAATAATGCTCTTTACACAGATAGGTTTTAAAGAAATAAGTGTGAATAGTTGGATATGATCTCTGGGTAATTGAATCTCACAGGGTGCTGACATCTGCTCTGTGCAAAGTAAGGCAACGGCATTCCGTTTCAATCCAGATATGGTTTCATGTTTATCATCAAGGTTACCCAACCCTATGACACACACACACACTATCGCTCAAAAGTTTGGGGTCACTTAGAAATGTCCTGGTTTTTGAAAGCAAATAAGACAAAATTGTCCATTAAAATAACATACAATTGAGCAGAAATACAGTGTAGACATGGTTAATGTTGTAAATGACTACTGTAGCTGGAAACGGCAGATTTTTAATGGAATATCTACATAGGCGTACAGAGGCCCATTATCAGCAACCGTCACTCCTGTGTTCCAATGGCACGTTGTGTTAGCTAATCCAAGTTTATTATTTTAAAAAGGCTAATTGATCATTAGAAAAACATTTTGCAATTATGTTAGCACAGCTGAAAACTGTTGTTCTGATTAAAAAGCAATAAAACTGGCCTTCTTTAGACGAGTTGAGTATCTGGAGCATCAGAATTTGTGGGTTCGATTACGGGCTCAAAATGGCCAGAAACAAAGAGCTTTCTTCTGAAACTCGGCAGCATATTCTTGATCTGAAAAATGAAGGCTATTCTATGCAAGATATTGCCGAGAAACTGAAGATCTCGTACAACGCTGTGCACTACTCCCTTCACAGAATGGCGCAAACTGGCTCTAACCAGAATAGAATGAGGAGTGGGAGGCCCTGGTGCACAACTGAGCAAGAGGACAAGTACACTAGAGTGTCTAGTTTCACAAGTCCACAACTGGCATCTTCATTAAATAGTACCCACAAAACACCAGTCTCAAAGTCAACAGTAAAGAGGTGACTCTGGGATGCTGGCCTTCTAGGCAGAGTTGCAAAGAAAAAGCCATATTTCAGACTGGACCCCAAAAAATAAAAGATTAAGATGGGTAAAAGAACAGACACTAGACAGATGAAATCTGCCTAGAAGGCCAGTATCCCTGAGTCGCCTCTTCACTGTTGACATTGTCAGTGGCCTTCATTAACGCATTTCATGCAATTCTACGTCATTTTACATGACTGGAGACATTGGCAGAATCTTTTTTTTAAACCACATAATTGGCCGAAATGAGTGGCTATTCCAACACTGACAAACTAAGATCAATATGTAAGCACCCTATGGCCCAGGCCAATACAGAAGATAGCCCTATTTGGTAAAAGACAAAGTCCATATTATGGCAAGAACTGCTGAAATAAGCAAAGCGAAACGACAGTCCATCGTTTCTTTAAGACGTGGTCAGTCAACATAAATAGGCTACAGTATAGAGAGAGCATGAATATGCTCTGGCTAGGCTACACACCGGTCATGGCCGATGCTCGTGCCAATAGCCTCTTAAGTTAGGTTTCTTTGAAAAACAGTGCTGTTCGCTCAATATTGGAGAGAAGATGAAGACATTTGGTAGCTTCTACAGACAGATTAGTCTTCTCTTTTCCACAGTAGGCATTTGCTTTCCAAACTACAGTACCAGTCAAAAGTTGGCACACCTACCCATTCAAGTTTTTTTTTGTTATTTTCTACATTGCAGAATAATAGTAAAGACATCAACACTATGAAATTACATGGAATCGTGTAGTAAGTAAAAAAAAAAACGTTTTAAAGTGTTAAATAAATCCCAATATATTTTAGATTCTTCAAATAGCCACCCTTTGCCGTGACAGCTTTGCACACTCTTGGTATTCTCTCAACCAGCTTCATGAGGTAGTCACCTGGAAAGCACTTCAATGAACGGGTGTGCCTGAATTAGTGGAATTTTTCCTTTCTTAATGTGTTTGAGCCAATCACTTGTGTTGAGACAAGGTATGGGTGGAATACAGAAGATGGTCTTTCACCAAGTAAGTCCATATTATGGCAAGAACAGCTCAAATAAGCAAAGAGAAATTACAGTCCATCGTTGCTTTAAGACATGAAGGTCAGTCAATCCGGAAAATTACAATAACTTTCAAAGTTTCTTCAAGTGCAGTCGCAAAAACCGTCAAGCGCTATGATGAGGACCGCCACGGGAAAGGAAGACCCAGAGTTCTCTGCTGTAGAGGATAAGTTCATTAGAGTTAAGTAACAGACATTTCAACAGCAACTGTTCAGAGGAGACTGAAATCAGGACTTCATGGTCAAATTGCTGCAAAGGAACCACTACTAAAAGGACACCAATAATAAGAGACTTGCCAAGAAACACAAGCAATAGACATTAGACTGGTGGAAATCTGTCCTTTGGTCTGATTAGTCCAAATTTTATATTTTTGGTTCCAACCGGGACATCTTTGTGAGACGCAGAGGTTAACGGATTTTCTCCACAACTGTATTTAAAAATTTGCGAAAGGTCAATTCGGTATAGCTATAGAAATAGAATCCACAGAACGAACATGTCCATTCCAATCAGGAATGGCAGCCATTGGGAGTGTACCCATGAGTTTACCAGTCTAATTGCCAGGGTTAGAGGTTAAGGCCCTTCTATGGATTATATTAATATGGCCGCAACGCAACTAGCCATTTGCTCTTGCTGCCCAAATTGTCTCTGTTGTATTTTGAATGATTTTATTGATGTCTGTAGCCTACAGACAGGAGTATGTAGAGGGTGCACCCTTGATCCGAGGGTGCTGCAGCAACTCCAGCACCCCTACTTCCCGCGACAGAGCACTTCGAGTTCTTTTATCAGCAACACTTGTGTGCCCACCTTAATTAAAACACATACTTGATCCGTCAAGAGCCATATCTTTAATAATTTAAGTCTCTCCTCTTTATCACTCTTTGAGTTTTGCCCAAGCCTATACTATTGGTCTTACAGTCTCCCTATTTCCTAGACTGAAGCTTTTCCTCTCAGATGTTTATATGCTTTTAAAATGACCGTAACATGTTTAATGGATCTCGATCTGCATTGCATCTTGAGCTAACAAGGTACACTGCTTCCATCTGACTCCCAGGGGGAACATTTAATTTAGAAGATGAGGGAGCATGAGAGAAAGAGGATGCTCAAAGTGTGGGAGAGGGAGAGTAACTGGGAAGACAGCAGGTAAAGAGTCAATGAGAAGACAGGATAGAGCAAGCACTCCAGTGGGGTGGGGAGGGGGGGTAGGAAAGGCATGTTCAGGAGTCTCTTACTAAGTCTCGTCAAAAGTCAAGTCTGCAGAGGTTACTCTGAGCTCTGCTAGCAAAGGTCACATCATGTGGGGATAAATGGCTAATAAAATCTGCACTAATGTAATCTACTTCTGTGGCTACAGCGCAACCCGGCATATGCTGATTAGCATTAGCGATAAGGACGACGGGAATTAATAACTCAAGCACATAGTTCCCTTAGGCTATGTGGACTGTAATGCTAGCCAACTTTCTTAAGTTGGACGCATCCTAGTGCAGCGGTTCCCAACCTTTTCAGTTCGAGGGCCCACTAAATCACTGTCAAAAGCTTGAGGACCTTTTTACATTAAATACCTTGCCGGTTAAATTTAGAGTACATTTTATCAATGAATTTAACAGAATAAAGACCTATCATTATTATAAACCATTAGCATTTAGAAAAGTAATGCAAAATTGCTTATAACACCATTAAAACTCCCAACTGTTATTTAAAAATTTAAAAAAAAATGTAAAAAATTAATGGACCACCTGCAAGGATGCAGACCACAAGTTGAAAACCACTGGCCTAGTGTGTTCCAATCTTTGACGTTCATCCTTTCACTTCTTCTTCTTCTTCAAAAAAAAAAGGGTTGCATCTCTGAACTGGTGTTCCACTAACCTCCCTTTCACTTTGCAGAGGTGACCCCGAATGGAAAACAATGGGGAACTGAGGGCCTACAGAGAAGGCCTAAGGATTATGAAACAGTTGTGGTTTAATATAAAATGTCCTTTTAATATAAATTCATTGTTCAAAAATATTCTAATTATATTATTATTTTCATTGATATTCTGATTTAATCTAAAATCAGGATTTTGTTTTGCGTGGTCTCCGGGGTACTTCCGGCGCCGACAGAGATGGCCGCCTCGCTTCGCGTTCCTAGGAAACTATGCAGTTTTTTGTTTTTTTACGTGTTATTTCTTACATTAGTACCCCAGGTCATCTTAGGTTTCATTACATACAGTCGAGAAGAACTACTGAATATAAGATCAGCATCAACTCACCATCAGTACGACCAAGAATATGTTTTCCGCGACGCGGATCCTGTGTTCTGCCTTACAAACAGGTCAACGGAATTGATTCCATGCAGCGACCCCAAAAAAAAACGACTTTGTAAAAGAGGGAAACGTAGCGGTCTTCTGGTCAGACTCCGGACACGGGCACATCGCGCACCACTCCCTAGCATTCTTCTTGCCAATGTCCAGTCTCTTGACAACAAGGTTGATGAAATCCGAGCAAGGGTAGCATTCCAGAGGGACATCAGAGACTGTAACGTTCTCTGCTTCACGGAAACATGGCTCACTGGGAAGACGCTATCCGGGGCGGTGCAGCCAACGGGTTTCTCCACGCATCGCGCCGACAGAAACAAGCATCTTTCTGGTAAGAAGAGTGGCGGGGGCGTATGCCTCATGAATAACGAGACATGGTGTGATGAAAGAAACATACAGGAACTCAAATCCTTCTGTTCACCTGATTTAGAATTCCTCACAATCAAATGTAGACCGCATTATCTACCAAGAGAATTCTCTTCGATTATAATCACAGCCGTATATATCCCCCCCCCCAAGCAGACACATCGATGGCTCTGAACAAACTTTATTTAACTCTTTGCAAACTGGAAACCATTTATCCGGAGGCTGCATTCATTGTAGCTGGGGATTTTAACAAAGCTAATCTGAAAACAAGACTCCCTAAATTTTATCAGCATATCGATTGCGCAACCAGGGGTGGTAAAACCTTGGATCATTGTTACTCTAACTTCCGCGACGCATATAAGGCCCTGCCCCGCCCTCCTTTCGGAAAAGCTGACCACGACTCCATTTTGTTGATCCCTGCCTACAGACAGAAACGTAAACAAGAGGCTCCCACGCTGAGGTCTGTCCAACGCTGGTCCGACCAAGCTGACTCCACACTCCAAGACTGCTTCCATCACGTGGACTGGGACATGTTTCGTATTGCGTCAGATAACAATATTGACGAATACGCTGATTCGGTGTGCGAGTTCATTAGAACGTGCGTTGAAGATGTCGTTCCCATAGCAACGATAAAAACATTCCCTAACCAGAAACCGTGGATTGATGGCAGCATTCGCGCGAAACTGAAAGCGCGAACCACTGCTTTTAAATCAGGGCAAGGTGTCTGGTAACATGACCGAATACAAACAGTGCAGCTATTCCCTCCGCAAGGCTATTAAACAAGCTAAGCATCAGTACAGAGACAAAGTAGAATCTCAATTCAACGGCTCAGACACAAGAGGCATGTGGCAGGGTCTACAGTCAATCACGGACTACAAGAAGAAACCCAGCCCAGTCACGGACCAGGATGTCTTGCTCCCAGGCAGACTAAATAACTTTTTTGCCCGCTTTGAGGACAATACAGTGCCACTGACACGGCCTGCAACGAAAACATGCGGTCTCTCCTTCACTGCAGCCGAGGTGAGTAAGACATTTAAACGTGTTAACCCTCGCAAGGCTGCAGGCCCAGACGGCATCCGCAGCCGCGCCCTCAGAGCATGCGCAGACCAACTGGCCGGTGTGTTTATGGACATATTCAATCAATCCCTATACCAGTCTGCTGTTCCCACATGTTTCAAGAGGGCCACCATTGTTCCTGTTCCCAAGAAAGCTAAGGTAACCGAGCTAAATGACTACCGCCCCGTAGCACTCACTTCCGTCATCATGAAGTGCTTTGAGAGACTAGTCAAGGACCATATCACCTCCACCCTACCTGACACCCTAGACCCACTCCAATTAGCTTACCGCCCAAATAGGTCCACAGACGATGCAATCTCAACCACACTGCACACTGCCCTAACCCACCTGGACAAGAGGAATACCTATGTGAGAATGCTGTTCATCGACTACAGCTCGGCATTCAACACCATAGTACCCTCCAAGCTCGTCATCAAGCTTGAGACCCTGGGTCTCGACCCCGCCCTGTGCAACTGGGTACTGGACTTCCTGACGGGCCGCCCCCAGGTGGTGAGGGTAGGCAACAACATCTCCTCCCCGCTGATCCTCAACACGGGGGCCCCACAAGGGTGCGTTCTGAGCCCTCTCCTGTACTCCCTGTTCACCCACGACTGCGTGGCCACGCACGCCTCCAACTCAATCATCAAGTTTGCGGACGACACAACAGTGGTAGGCTTGATTACCAACAACGACGAGACGGCCTACAGGGAGGAGGTGAGGGCCCAGGTGTCAGGAAAATAACCTCACACTCAACGTCAACAAAACTAAGGAGATGATTGTGGACTTCAGGAAACAGCAGAGGGAACACCCCCCTATCCACATCGATGGAACAGTAGTGGAGAGGGTAGCAAGTTTTAAGTTCCTCGGCATACACATCACAGACAAACTGAATTGGTCCACTCACACTGACAGCGTCGTGAAGAAGGCGCAGCAGCGCCTCTTCAACCTCAGGAGGCTGAAGAAATTTGGCTCGTCACCAAAAGCACTCAAACTTCTACAGGTGCACAATCGAGAGCATCCTGGCGGGCTGTATCACCACCTGGTACGGCAACTGCTCCGCCCTCAACCGTAAGGCTCTCCAGAGGGTAGTGAGGTCTGCACAACGCATCACCGGGGGCAAACTACCTGCCCTCCAGGACACCTACACCACCCGATGTTACAGGAAGGCCATAAAGATCATCAAGGACATCAACCACCCGAGCCACTGCCTGTTCACCCCGCTATCATCCAGAAGGCGAGGTCAGTACAGGTGCATCAAAGCTGGGACCGAGAGACTGAAAAACAGCTTCTATCTCAAGGCCATCAGACTGTTAAAACAGCCACCACTAACATTGAGTGGCTGCTGCCAACACACTGTCATTGACACTGACCCAACTCCAGCCACTTTAATAAAGTGAATTGATGGGAAATGTAAATATATCACTAGCCACTTTAATTAAACAATGCTACCTTATATAATGTTACATACCCTACATTATTCATCTCATATGCATACGTATATACTGTACTCTATATCATCGACTGCATCCTTATGTAATACATGTATCACTAGCCACTTTAACTATGCCACTTTGTTTACTTTGTCTACATACTCATCTCATATGTATATACTGTACTCGATACCATCTAATGTATGCTACCCTGTACCATCACTCATTCATATATCCTTATGTACATATTCTTTATCCCCTTATTGTTAGTTATATTACTTGTTGGTTATCACTCTATTATTATTACTATTATCAACTCATCCAGAACGCAGCAGCAGCCCGTCTGGTGTTCAACCTTCCCAAGTTCTCTCACGTCACCCCGCTCCTCCGCTCTCTCCACTGGCTTCCAGTTGAAGCTCGCATCCGCTACAAGACCATGGTGCTTGCCTACGGAGCTGTGAGGGGAACGGCACCTCAGTACCTCCAGGCACTGATCAGGCCCTACACCCAAACAAGGGCACTGCGTTCATCCACCTCTGGCCTGCTCGCCTCCCTACCACTGAGGAAGTACAGTTCCCGCTCAGCCCAGTCAAAACTGTTCGCTGCTCTGGCTCCCCAATGGTGGAACACACTCCCTCACGACGCCAGGACAGCGGAGTCAATCACCACCTTCCGTAGACACCTGAAACCCCACCTCTTTAAGGAATACCTAGGATAGGATAAAGTAATCCTTCTCACCCCCCTTAAAAGATTTAGATGCACTATTGTAAAGTGGCTGTTCCACTGGATGTCATAAGGTGAATGCACCAATTTGTAAGTCGCTCTGGATAAGAGCGTCTGCTAAATGTCTTAAATGTAAATGTAAATGTCTAGCAAGCTAGCTTTTTTGTAGGCTAATTTGCAGCGGCTGCAGCAGGTGTTATCGACGAGGATGTTGTTGCTAATTTGCTAGCTTCCCCCTTTTTCAGATTAACTTTTCAACAAATGATCATCTGGTGAGTAGAATTGTGCTTTTTCATTGCAGCTCATTTGTGGTTGTTAGCCATCTCTGAAAATAACGTGTGAAATACTGTTGCATTTAAACCAGATCACTGGTTCAGATCACTGGTTACTTTGTGTGCTTAACGTGAAAAATGTGTTTGCCATGGGAAGTAATAGTTGTACATTTCAAATTGGGAAATGCTTAGCCTTGTGTTTCTGTATTCTTAAGATTGGGACCTTGTGTCTTATTATGCCAGAGTGAATGGGCTGCTTATTCACCACCTCTGTTTTTCTGTTAGCCCTGTGTGTTTTACAAAAAGTCCGCTCTCTAGGGGCCTCCCGGGTGGCGCAGAGGTCTAAGGCACTGCATCGCACCAGAGACTCAGAGCCCAGGCTCTGTCGCAGCCGGGAGGTCCATGGGGCAATGTACAATTGGCCTAGCGTCGCCTGGGTTAGGGAGGGTTTGGCCGGTAGGGATATCCTCGTCTCATTGTGCACTAGCAACTCCTGTGGCGGGCCGGGCGCATTGCACGCTAACCAGGTCGCCAGGTGCACAGTGTTTCCTCTGACACATTGGTGCGGCTGGCTTCCGGGTTGGATGCGCGCTGTGTTAAGAAGCAGTGCGGCTTGGTTGTGTTGTGTTTCGGAGGACGCATGGCTTTCAACCTTAGTCTCTCCCGAGCCCGTACGGGAGTTGTGGTGATGAGACAAGATAGTAGTTGCTAACAATTGGATACCACGAAATTGGGGAGAAAATTGGGTAAAATTCAAAAAAAGAAAAGTGCACCTTCCAACATGAAGTGTGCTGCATATTTCGGTCACTGTCCTTTCAACTTCACGAGCCAGTCATGCCCGACGTGTCGCTTTTGGTGATAGTGTGAGAGAACAAAACACCATAACGTGACCTGGTTGTTGTCTGAAATTAGTCAAGTGCATACATGAACCAAACAAACAAAATCTCCATTTCATTCCAAAAGTTTGTGCCCTTACCTCCTGTTCGCATTCACTCCCCTTGACACAGACCTGAGGCTACTGGGCAGGTTTATAAGCAAAGTCTGCCATATTGCTTTCGCCTCTAAGGTCGCAGTGAATGGAAGTATGGACAGATTAGAGGTGGCAACTCTGGAATGAAATGCAGCCCAACAGTTTCATTTTTGGATGATCTACTCACTAACTTCATCGCTACTACCCTTCCGTCGAGGCACAGAAAGATTTTGCAGTGGTCATTTAGAAGGGTGGATGACGTTCAAAGTTTGGAACATGGTCACGTTCTGGCTGGCACACCCCAGGGCAGATATCCTATAGGGCAAGCATCATTCACACCCGCACAGAGTAAGAGTACTTTATGATAATGTTTGGTAAGGCTAAAACCAGATTCACATTACTGGAAGAGAGGATGTATATGTAGCTAAGGTCAATATTTTCTGAAACCACCCAGAATTCAACCACAACACAGTAACGTGACCAGGCTATGGAGAATAATTGGGGTGCATCTCAATAGTTTAATTATGGCCTCCGGAAGAGAATAGAGTAGGGAACTTCGTATGGTGGACTGAACACCATTTACTTTCACCCGTCCAACTCCTGCACCATTGCAGATTAAAGAAAGGAGACAAGTAGAGAAAGCCACTTCAGACTATTGAGATGTGCCCGAGGAGTGATCCGAGTACAGAGCACTGAGGTGGCAGAGTTGGTCAAAGCTGACTATAGCGGGGTTCCCTTGCTGGGTAGAAATCCAGGCAGGAGGAGAGGGTGAGTGGGCACTGTATATTAAAGAGACAACCAAAATGTTTTCGCTCACTTAGCAGGAGAGGACAAAGCTGGTGCCGCATGGTAATACCATCTCCTCAAAGTGGCTACAATAGCTTTTGATCCCCTTTGTTCGGTTATGAGCATAAATCGACAAGAGGTCAGAGCATGTTGTTTCGTAACAAAATAGCTCTGTTGAAACACTTTGAAAATGCATCATTCCCTCCCGAGTCTATTCATTCAAAAGGACTAGGTCGGAAAAGGTCAAGTTGGTCAAGGAGGAAAGTGTGCCTCCTACTGGTGGATTTTCTTTACCGCCAACATGGGCTGTGTTCTCCAATCTTGGTCCTGGAGACTCAGGGGATGCACAGGTTTTTTGTTAAATGAGAAAACAGATTCGAAGAATCAAAGTGCTTGAAAAGCAGTGAGATTAGTTGAATGACAGCTTGCACACCCTCCAGGATCAAGATTGAATAACACAAATGACTACTGATAGAACGGGGAACATGGATATACTTAACAGTTATATAAAAGTGAGTAAAATGCACAAGTCATGTCCTCTATATGTTGGCGGAGTGCATATGTGCAGATGCCTTGGAGCTGAGGTAAGGTAGAAGAGCAACTGTGCAAGACTTTAGGCGATGACATCAGCCCATGTAGAACAGAGGAAATGCAACCATGGTAACACTTTGCTTTCACACCAAAATACTTCGGTGTTGAGTGACACTATTATTAGAATTTATAAACTAGTGTTTCCTCCTCATTTTTCTAAGACGCTAGAGTCCCTAAAGCAACATTCAGGACTCCAAATACCAAAACATTAAACTCAAACTCCATTGGAAATTTACAGATTCATTATATATATATATATATATATATATAATAAATCTGTACACACACACACACATATATATATACGGAACAGTGGGTTAACTGCCTGTTCAGGGGCAGAACGACAGATTGTACCTTGTCAACTCGGGGATTTGAACTTGCAACCTTACGGTTACTAGTCCAACGCTCTAACCACTAGGCTACCCTGCCGTGCCATACATACATATATATAGTATATAATGATATATATAAAAAGGAAACATTAGTCCAAAAATGTATCCATTCACTTTGCCTATAGCAAAAAGAAAATGACTGAAAAAAAAAAACCCAGACAGAATTCAATAAGAAGCAGGTTGAATAGAAGGTTCAGCTGAATGAAGGGAAGACCGTGCTTAATTGGACATGTCGGGAGAGGAAATGTAATCGTTGATTTGAGTGCTATCCATGGCTTACCAAACAAAATGGACAGGGGGCTTCCTTTATATTCAGCACTCATTAGCGAAAGACCCAGCGCCTCGATCAATGAGTTAATGGCCCCGGAACCTCCCAAGTGTGTGTGTGTGTGTGTGTGTGTGTGTGTGTGTCTAGATCACTGTACATCTTGATTACACAGAGAAGAAGAAAGCAATCAGAGGCTGATTTAAACAAATTAAGTAAAATTACATCCAAGGGAATGAAAGCAATCAGAGGCTGATTTAAACAAAGTACAATTACGTCCAAGGGAATGAAAGCGAGCAGAGGGGTGCGTACGTAATGTGTGTGTGAACGTACGTCCATGTGCACCGGTCTACGCAGGTTTGAAAAAGACAATCCAAAAAGGCCTCAGTAGCATAAATCTCCAATGAGATCGCATAATTACGAATCCAACGTTCCCCTACCTACTCCTCTCAAGTGTCACAACTAATTTCCTCCTCACATCTTTGTCTCAGTTGGTTAGCGACAGCTGTCAGTTTCCATGACAAATCTACCAGCCCATTAGGTGAGCAAAAATGGAAGAAAATGAGTGGAAATGGAGCACTTCGGAGGAAAGAAACAGAGGGAAAGTCATGTGTGAAATCACATTCTCCCAGTGTCTTTCAATCCATTAGAAGGTCTTTACAATTCTTCAATAAATTCCCCCTTTGTCAGTTCAAGCAGGGAAGAAGCATTGACTACGTAAGTGTCCGTTCCGTCATGACTGCTCACCTACTGTGCTGGTGGAGTTTATGGAAATTGACAGCCATTAAAAACATGTTCTTCAGGTAGATAAAATGAGGACTACTGTTATGACGCAGCACCTTTCCCCTGGTCTGCCTGCAGGGCACTGAGCATAGCCTAGAGCAGTGGTCACCAACCGGTCGGTTACGATCGCCTGGTCAAATTGCCAAACATTTCTGTAGAGAAAACAAAGATAAAAGGCGTTCGCTGCTTTATTATTATTTTTTGTTGTGTTGCGCAGTAGGTGCACTGATTCATAAGCCCTGCGCACCGGGTAAGCAAAGTGTTCCCATTTTGAACCATTTCAATTTGACGGAAAATACCATCTCTGCCTACCTGGCTGACCTGTGGCTAAAAATCGAGTGCCCCTATTATGCTGGCCAATCGGATAGCTCAAGTCACCGGTGCCTACAACTTCCATGACCTGGCCACAGCCTACATGAGATTGCATAACTTTCAAAACCATGACCACGGAGACTTTCAAGAAGAATAGAGCAAAGAGCTGCTGCTTTTATGAGCGAGTTCATGTCGAAGTATTTATTGGGAATTGTCAACTGTTTTTATCCAACACTAGGCCCATTACCAAACATAACATTCTTCTCCCCACGTCCACTCACGCTGCAGCTGCGATGAATGATTAGCCAAGTGTATCGATAGCCCTGCGTCTTTATTATCCATTTCAAATGGCAAGGAATATTTCACTTTCTCTGGTCATAGGAACATGAATTTGTGCAAGAGGCAGATGCAGTGCGGATTGAGTTTCGCCAACGGGTGGAAGACGCTGTCCCCTCTGGTCAGTCTCACTGAAGGAAAGGAAGGAAAGAGCAGGGACCATGAGAGGCCGATCCTCTGTTGCTCTCTTGCCCTCTTTGCGGAGACTAATGACGTGTTCAAGACAACTGGGAAGTCAGTCATCTCCGACTTCAAGCTTCAGTGCGTTCAAGTCAACTGGGAACTCCGAGTGGGATCCGAGTGCGAACCCCTGTTCCCCCCCATGACCATCAGATGCAGGTACCATCATTCCAGTAAAGTAAAAAAGCGAACTGTTTCAAATGTATGCTCAGCTGTGCCTCAAGTGCTAAACCAATTCATCTATTTTGTTATTGACGCGTGAGTTTTGAAATATAGGCTTAATATGTTCGGAAAATAACAATATTGGCAGGGTCAGGCTTATAGCCAATATGCTGTGATAATATACAAGGCCTAGGCTACTGCACAAGCCTCTCCTACAGAACTGTTTTTATTAGGTTAAATGTTTAAAAAATGTAAGTCATATTTTAAAAAAAGACTGCGGTAGATCTCGGCTTGCTTTGACTGCGAAAGTGATCTTGACTCAGAAAAAAGGTTGGTGACCACTAGCCTGGAGCTAAATACCTCGCCTGTATACTTAGCAGCTAGACAAGTTTCCACAACTCTGTGTGGTCTGGAGACCCTCTGTATAGCCAACAGTTTTTTGTGAAACCTTGTGTTTATATCCAAAACAGCCCACAGGCAGAGAAAGTGAGACTGGACTGGTGGGTGTAAGCTACTGCAGTCTATTCTCCTTCCCATATATAAGTTGGCGGTATATCAGTGAATCTCCCAGAGATGTTGCCTTTATTGCCATGTATAGTCACGGTCAAGTGTGGCTTCTCTCATAACAGAGGGCATTTATTGGGTCCCTTAGCCCGCCGTAGGCTGGCTGTCTCACCTGAGCCCCCCTGGTTGGTCCCAGAGGGGCGAGGACTACCCCTATCCATATAACTAAACAGCATTTGAGCCAGATGATGCTTACACACACACACACACACACACACACGGAAAAAGCGGGATATGAACCGGAGTCTACCACGTGAGAAAGCCAACGTCTTGACCATTAGACGAAGAGGAAAATTCCCTTTTCGCCCGAGGGTCCATTAATTCAGTTTCTACAATAAAGTAAAGAAACAGAGTGAGCGGTAATTGCACATCACAACATATCTGGGTGATTGTTGCAACCAACGTTCTCTCTAAGCTCGGTGCCCAGCTCCCCAGAAGAACTATCAGCCCGAGCAGAGAAGCATGAGATTGAACTTCACTCAACTTTGTAGAGTTTTCCCCATCAACGGTTCCCTTTACTGTGGGAATTGTGATCGAATTAACGCAATATTAGCCAGAAACAAAACACGCAAGACTTTTTAGTATGGAAAACAACGCAAGAGATTTTATTGTAGACAGAACACAGAGTAGTATTCTGTTGCATTGACACACTACTACTCAGCCCCTACTCTACACAGACCGGTGCATAACCAAATCAGAGCTGCAGTAGGCTTATATGCAAATAGAGCATTGCCATATATGGCTCTGTGCCATTCACTTTGAATTGGACTGTGATAAAAGCATCAGCGGGTGGTGAGTAGATACGCTTGTTTTGAGATCAACGCGAGAGCTTCCTGTAGCCACATGGGCACGTTTGTTCATATCCTGTGCTGGTTAGTTATTAGCCCAGCTATAGATCAATGGGGAAGTGATTCAAGTAAAGAGATTTGTTCTCCCTTCTTAAAAAAGGGGTAGTGTTGTTTTTTGAGAGAGGCTTGAATAAGCTAAGTATCCAATAGGCAGAGGGAAGCATAATTTATCTGACGCTCTGTAATAATGCATTTTATTTGATGGTTTCTTGCATCAAACATTTTCAGTCACCTTGTCAGAAGCAGAAGTAGATAAACAGGTCAACGTCAAGCCCTGCATGTTCTCACGGAATGCAGGCCTACATTGAACACCACACATTGGCTGCGACTGTAGGCTGCGACTGTAGGCTGAATGACAACCATTTCCATGATAAAAATGCTATGGGACCATGGTTTCCACAGGGACATTAGTACCTTCCTGCAAGACTATCAAATATCATTGTCAAATGGTAAGACTCAAATAGCGTATTCTTGTCAGGGTTATCATTGCTTATTTTAGAGTATTCCTCAACATTCCACATATTAATTTAGGTAAATCTACAACGGGTGTTGTGTGAATTTAGGTTAGGCCCTCCCGAGCTTCTACAAGGTCTTACATTGTGAGTGGTACTGGAAGTCCCTAAACATGGCCAGCTTCCACTACCACAACCTGCCTGAGCAGGCAATGTCTTCTTCCACAAGCACATGGAGATGTGATGCAAGGTTGACTTTTACAGGAGAGTGAAGAGGGAGTTCTCTGAGCAGAGTGTGAGCTCTGGCGACCAGTGGCTCTTCATACGGATGGGGAAACTGCAAGCCATTCCGGGGGTGTTGGCGTCATCTGCAGAGATGGTCTTCCTGTGAATCTTTGACTTATGTAGTAGTATGGTAAGTATAGTAAGGTTATTACCCAATTTATATGAAAACTAAATAAATAATGTTTTAAATATACAAATTGTGACGTGTCTTTTTGTGTGTGCAGCGTGTTTGTGTGTGTTCCAGTGTTCTGTGCATTGTGTGCATGCAAGTCCACACCACATCCTCTCTCTGAATCCCCCTCATTATAAATGTGCCAATTAGCTTTGCTTTGATTCCCTGTACAATGACTCCCAATCTACACAGTCCTGTCGTCGCTTTAGATGCTGATGAACATTGTTTGGAGAGCGAGCGAGCGAGAGAAGAGGGGAAAAAAAAAAAAAGACAGAAACACCGCAACTTCCTCCTGAAGTGTTCCATAATCACCACCACTACTACTAGTAGTAGTAAGTCCATTAAGTTCCTCACATATTCATGCGTACTGGTATCCTATATAACACAAACCTACCTAAAACATCCCCCCTCAAGCATTCGCTTTTTTCTGAACAACTTAAATCAGGTTACCCAACTACGTAAGGCATTTGTAGCCTCGAAAATGCAACTCCCTGGTGCTAGGATGTACTATTGCTAAACGGAATATTACCTAGGCGTATGGACCTGCAATGCCGGAGACGCTTGAAAAATTATTTTCTCTCCATGTTGGCCTGCTCTTCCGGCAGTTGACCCCATTGGCTTTCCCTCCTATTTATTCAGTTTTGTACACGGCCAGAAGTGGCATTTTATCAAATTCTCTATACAATAAGAATCCATTCATAAACCAGTACGGGTTAGATGATTTATAGATCAGTCAACATAACAGGAAGTGGCCCAAGCTGTGAGCTGCCAGCCAACCAGCTCCCTGCAGCCAGGCCGTTAGTGAGTTGGCATTTATCCAGAGCTCAACGCTAACAGTGTGCTGCTGCACAGAAGGGTTAGCGCTTAGGTTCTGGGCAAAGCTGCTATTAGCCTCATGCACAAACTCTCCCTGTTCCCTAGAATATCTCCAGTCTGCTGGACACTAGCCAAGCACCCATTAGCGGTAGCAGCTTCTCTCCAGAGTCCTGGCACACGCGATGGGGGCTGCATGGAGGCACAGAGCACGCGCACACACACGGTCTTCCTACCAAGCTTTAAAACATGCTTTATAATAAACTATTAAAAGGGTCATGTACCAGTTGCTATAGATGCGGCTCTAATACACAGAGCCCATGCTTCAGGACCAGGAGTGTTTCCAGATTACCTGACAACGGCAGTAAAAACTCCTGGCCCTATTCTTAGATGTTTTACGCTGATAGCAATCTTCTCTGTCCAACCCCCCCCCCCTTCTCTTTCACACACATATGCTAATTAAAATGATAATGTTGGCATAACTTTCATCAAATATTTAGAGTGAGAAATTAATCTCGCTCATATTTAGCTTGGCAGAGAGCAAGAGAGAGAGATTCTCTTCTCACCGTGTTTTCAACAGGGAGAGAGAGAGATGAGAGAATTCTCATGTTTGTGCCACAAACTCCCACAGGACAGGGAAGGCTGAAACATCTGCCACAGCTGTACGTGTCCCTTCCCCAAAAAGGACTGCCAAGTCCACTCCTCTATTTGGATTCACCCATTCCTCTCTACCTCCTCTGTATTCCTCCTTTTCCTCTTCAAATCAAATCGTATTTGTCGCATGTGCCGAATACAACAGGTGTAGACCTTACAGTGAAATGCTTACTTGCAAGCCCTTAACTATTTTCTTAACTGCATTGTAGGTTAAAAAAATATTAGCAAAATAAACTTAAGTAAAAACTCAAATTTAAAAAAAAAAGTAACAAGGCTGTACCAGTACCGAGTCAATGTGCGGGGGTACAGGTTAGCCGAAGTAATTTAAAGTGACTATACATAGATAATAAACAGGAAGTAGCAGCAGTGTAAATACAAACAATGCAAATAGTCCAGGTAGCCATTTGATTAATTGCTTAGCAGTCTTATGTCTTGGGTGTAGAAGTTTTGAAGTATATTGGACCTAGACTTGGCCCTCCGGTAAACACTTGCCGTGCGGTAGCAGAGAGAACAGTCCATGACTTAGGTGACGGTAGTCGGACTATTTTTGGGTCTTCCTGACACCACCGCGTATATCCACTACCAGTCCAAAGTTTGGACACGCCTACTCATTCAAGGGTTATTCTTTATTTTCTACAATGTAAAATAAAGTGAAGACGTCAAAACTATGAAATAACACATGGAAAGTGTTACATTTAAATATATTTTATATTTGAGATTCTTCAAAGTAGACACCCTTTTATCCCAAATTGTTATGTTACAGCCTTATTCTAAAAAGGGACAAAAGCTATACACAACACTCCAAAATGAGGAAGCAAAAACAGAAACAATTACATATAAATATCATGTGTACCTAAGTATTCAGACCCTTTACTCAGTACTTTGTTGAAGCACCTTTGGCTGCGATTATATCCTCGATTTCAGTCTTCTTGGCACACCTGTATTTCAGGGAGTTTCTCACATTCTTCTCTGCAGATCTTCTCAAGCTCTGTCAGGTAGGATTATTTTCAAGTCTCTCCAGAGATGTTTGATCGGATTCAAGTCCGGGCTCTGGCTGGGCCACTCCAGGATATTCAGAGACTTGTTCCGAGGCCACTCCTGCGTTGTCTTGGCTGTGTGCTTAGGGTTGTTGTCCTGTTGGAAGGTGAACCTTCACCCCAGTAAAGAATCCTTAGCCGGTTCTCATCAAGGATCTCTGTACTTTGCTCCGTTCATCTTTCCCTCGATCCTGACCAGTCTCCCAGTCCCTGCCTCTGAAAAACACTGTGCTTCACCGTAGGGATGGTGCCAGATGTGACACGTGGCCTTCAGGCCAAAAAGTTCAATCTTGGTTTCATCAGACCAGAGAATCTTGTTTCTCATGTTCAGTCTCTTTAGGTGCCTTTTGACAAACCGCAAGCGATCGGTCATGTGCCTTCTACTGAGGAGTGCCTTCCGTCTGGCACTTTACCATAAAGACCTGATTGGTAGAGTGCTGCAGAGACTGTTGTCCTTCTGGAAGATTCTCCCATCGCCACAGAGGAACTCTGGAGCTCTGTCAGAGTGACCATCAGGTTGCTGGTCACACCCCTGACCAAGGCCCTTCTCCCCCGATTGCTCAGTTTGACCAGGCGGCCAGCTCTAGCAAGAGTCTTGGTGGTTCGAAACGTCATCCATTTAAGAAGGACGGAGGACACTGTTCTTGTGGACCTTCCATGCTGCGGACATTTTTTGGTACCCTTCCCCAGATCTGTGCCTCGACACAATCCTGTCGCAGAGCTCTACGGACAATTCCTTCGACCTCGTGGCTTGGTTTTCGCTCTGACATGCACTGTCATCCGTGGGACCTTATATAGACAGGTGTGTGTGCGCTTCTACAAGTCTCATCCAATCAACTGAATTTACCACGTGGACTCCAATGAAGTTGGAGAAAGATCAAGGATGAGCAATGGAAACAGGATGCACCCAAGCGCAATTTCGAATCTCATAGCAAAGGGTCTGAAACCTTATATAAGTAATGTTTATTTTTAAACATTAGCAAACATTTCTAATAACCTGCTTTCGCTTTGTCATTATGGAGAATTGTGTCTAGATTAATACAAAAAACTGAAATATCACATTCACATAAGTATTCAGACCCTTTACTCAGTACTTTGTTGAAGCACCTTTGGCAGCGATTACAGCCTCAAGTCTTCTTGGGTATGAAGCTACAAAGCCTGGCACACTTGTATTTGGGGAAATTCTCCCATTCTTTATGCAGATTCTCTCAAGCTCTATCAGGTAGGATGGGGAGCGTCGCTGCGCAGCTATTTTCAAGTCTCTACAGAGATGTCTGTTCAGATTCCTTTAAGCCAACTCCAAGCAGGCTGTCATGTGCCTTTTACTGAGGAGTGGCTTCCGTCTGGCAACCCTACCATAACGGCCTGATTGGTGGAGTGCTGCAGAGATGGGAGAACCTTCCAGAAGGACAACCATCTCCACAGAGGAACACTGGAGCTCTGTCAGAGTGACCATCGGGTTCTTGGTCACCTCCCTGACCAAGGCCCTTCTCCCCAGATTGCTCAGTTTGGCCAGGTGGCCAGCTCTAGCAAAAGTCTTGGTAGTTCCAAACTTACGTTTTAGGAATGATGGAAGTCACTGTTCTTGGGGACCTTCAATTCTGTAGAAATGTTTTTGTACCCTTTCCCAGATCTGTTCCTCGACACAATGGCGTCGTCACGGAGCTCTACCTGCAATTCCTTCGACATCATGGCTTGGGTTTTGCTTTGACATGCATCGTCAACTGTGGGACCAGAATACTTTACGAACATACTGCAATTGTGCAGGGACTGAACATATACTACGAAGCGGTGGATGGTGTGCAGGCTTCCCGAGTCGGACTGGAAGACCACTCCGAATACCTCTTCTCCGCGGGCGGTGTCTTGGAGCAGTCTCAGGGATAGGCTGGGGGGGGGGCGGGTATGAACAACAGAATCCAATTCAGGAAAGTTGTATTTCTGTTCACCTCTGTGATAGTAAAAACTAATGCAAAACCGTCTGGGATAACGTAAGAAGTAACAAAAAAGAAATACAAATACTGCAATGTTCCTAAGGATCTAGAAACAGGGCTGCTATGTCTTTAGGCACAATTAACATCCAATCATGGTTAGGGTCACGTATAAACTTCTGTGAGACTCTGGAGCGGCACCTGATTGGTGTTTTGTTGATGGTGGTAGAAAACCTAATTATGGGAAAATGGTGTCGCATCCCTCCAATAGAATTCCAGACAGAGAATCTAGGCCAATGACACCATTCTGGTTGCTCAACACCCTATTTAGTAAGACACCATGTATGGCGTTTCCTTTATTTTATCACTTACCTGTATATTGCTGCTTTATCCGTGTTGTTCACCATAGCGGCAAGCGAGGAGGACGTAGAGTACATTATCTGTTTATTACCAACTTGCCTGCTGTGAGATACAGAGCACGACAGAGGAATAACTTTATTGTGATGCTTGGTTCATTCATGTAAAATACATTGATGTTAATGGGTGATGTACACCAAAGGTCACATAAGGTTGTAACTCAAGCTAAATAGCAGCCATGTATCCGGACCACAACAAATTCTAATTCTTTGAGAAACTGTGCGAACTAAAGTAGCCCACGTGCTGAACTACTTTGGGGGCAATAGGCCGTAGCAGAAAAGATCAGAAAAGCCAAACAGCTTTTTTGGGAGATACAATGGCTGTCAATTTCTTCATGTTCTGCGTTGCAATCCATCAATCTAATAAGCTCCATACTATTCGTCAACGCGGGAAGCCCTATTACATAAAGTCATTACTGTACTGCCAAGCATTACCATTCACACACACAGAGCCCCAGACACACAGGCATCCCTGGCACCACACTACTCTGAAAACACTCCTTTCTGGATCTGCCTATAACTATAACCTACACACACACTGGACTACATGACAGACATACACACATGGCTCTCCAGTCTCACAATCATGACAGTCTCACTCACACGGCTCTCCAAAGTCCTGAACACAGTCCCCACCACACACTGGCTGACAGTCATGAGCTAGGTGAATCATTGAGGTTATGATAAGGGGGTGAGTGAGGTCTCAGTGTGTGTGTGTGTGTGTGTGAGTACCGGCTGGCTGACGCACATTCCTGGGAACCAGAGAGGGGACCCCATCAGTAGCAAAGCACCAGACCGATTCAGCCCACTGATCACAGACACACACACTGGGGCTCTGTGGCGAGAGAAACGCAGGACACACACGGCAACCTGTCTGACAAACGCTCTTCCCGCTCACATAAATTACCCAGACACACGACATTGTGCCTGTCCCACCCCGCTGTTCACGACACTGGGGCTCTGGGCATCACTGGATGGGATGAAGGCACATGATACAATGACGCACACGCAATACATACAGTGGCTGCCTGCGTCTCAGCCAAAGCCCACTGGGCATAACATTAGTTTCCCAATACAGACACTTGACCTCAGAGAGCAGAGTCCCTCTATCCCTCCACCCACCCTCTTCTCCATCCCCACAGTCTTTCCTTTCTCTGCTCTGGAAGCTCACCCCAGTCAGAGCGTTCACTTCACCCACTTCAAATCAACACACAGAGCCATCAGAGAATTCCAGGGGATTTCTGGGAAAACTCAGTTGTTGGCTTCCTCCTACACACAGTCCACAGACTCCCATGGGGACAAGCAAACACACGGTGTACTAAGACACACACACCAACAAGCAAAAATAAAATAAATACATGTCCACAGAGACAAGCAAACACCCACACAAACAGGAGCAGATCCACACACGACATCCCAGTGGCAGACAGACATTCATAACAGTGAGTCAAGTGTGCTAAAACAACAGCTGCTGCTAGCTTAATTCACACTTCATCTCAGTTCCAACAATCTAAACATCACTTGTTGGCAGTGCTCAAAATGTGCATCTATTTTTTTAAAGTCACATCTTATATCAATTCCAGAAAAAAAAAAAATGTACTCTAGAAATCACACACACACTACTATGGAGGACAACTAGCTTTCCCATCTCTACATTTCTCTCAAAAAGCATTTGTCTAAGGGTATCTACCTTCCTTGTTGTTTCACAGTAAATTGAAAGCATCCCGATCACAAGCATCTGGAGTTTCCCCTGATTGATTCAGGATGTGACCTCAAATAAATCCACATATTTCTCAATACATATCATGGGAGCATATTGATGCATGGCATGTCGCCCCATATATGGCTCTACTTCCCCAGCTCGTTTATTGTGCCTTCGTGCTCATTTAGATGCTATAGACTGAAAAGTTCAAAGCCCTCATGTTTCATTCTGTTGCCCCATCTCTCCCTCGTTCTCCTTCTGTAAATGGCAGAATTTCATTATTCTGATGGTCATGCCTTGGCATATACATAAATCAGAGAGACAACACCCCCCCGGCTAACACACCCACAGACCTACTCAAAAACATGCATACGTAAGTGCACAAAACATGCAGAAACATTAAGGCGCACACAGGCGTTCACACAAAAACACCATCGCGCACACAGACACGCGTAAACGCATGAAGGCGCGTCACATCTTCAAAAACGGGTCTTTAGCCGAGGCTTTCAGCCACTACTGTACACCGGCAGCCATTTCTTTAACACTACCACCTTTCAAGGAGAGCTTTCAACATTCGTTCTACTTTCTCAGCACTAAGCTTGAAAGCCCACTTTCAACTGTCTAAAAGCATTTTTCAGGCACTGAAAATACTTTTAAACGGGTGCTTTGAACAGGCTTCGAGATTCTCAGAGCTAGCTAGCAATCAGTGATATTCAACAGCACCAAAATGGTAAATGTGAACGGTTCGGTTAAAACCGTTCTGGATAACAAATGGGCTGCTTTGAACAAGGCCTTAATTCAGGAAAAGACCAACATAAGCCACTGCGGCACAAAATATTCGTAACAGTCATCTGATGTGCGCAGTGGTATGAAAACTACAGGTTTAACAAACCTTACAACCTGACAACTTCAAAGAAAGGTCAGTGTGTGTGTGTGTGTGTGTGTGTGTGGTGAGAATCCCCAGGTCTTCCTCTGGTCTCAGACACCAAGGGGCTCGTCTAGCAAGAAGCAAACTTTACAGGGGCTTTTTTCCTTTCGGTTTCCACCCAACTTCCATGTTGTAATATCAGATATTACTCTGTAGGGGGGGGGGGGGGTTCAGATCAAAAGTCTGTTATGAGAACTCTTTTCAGGTGTGTGTGTGTGGGGGGGGGGTGGAGGGTTTAAACAAGTCTTTCAAAGAGACCGTTTAAACTGAGACCAGAGGAAGACATGGCGATTCTCACCACGTGTTGAGAAATATATTATATGAAGTTAACATGGTTAGACTTCTATAATGAGGTCTTGTGAGGACTAATTTAAAGAAAATGGTATCCAGGTACAAGATAAAAGCCACAAAGTTACTACCTGTGCCGTGGTCACAGGGCCTCGGGGACTGCTGGATTTCTCAAGGACTCAGCACTTCAATAAATTGACAGCATTACTCATTATGAAGAGGGGCCATTGAAAATAAAATAACCGGTAAAATAAAAATGTCCTCTCACTGTCAACTGCGTTTATTTCAGCAAACATGTATAAATATTTGTATGAATATAACAAGAGAGGTAAATCAGAGTGTACCAATTGGTCTCTGAGATTTATACCCTGATGAAGACAACATGGCTGTCTGAGCTCCTAGAGTGTGCGGCTCTCTTTTATTGTCAAATTCAATTGATTGGACATGATTTGTAAAGGCACACACCTGTCTATATAATGTCACATAGTTGACAGTGCATGTCAGTGCAAAAACAGGACACAGGATTGTGTCGGGGCACAGATCTGGGGAAGGGTACCAGAACATCTGCAGCATTGAAGGACCAAGAACAGTGGCCTCCATTTTTAAATAGAAGTTTGGAATCACCAAGACTTCCTAGATGGTCACTGACAGAGCTCCAGGTGGGAGAACCTCCCAGAAGGACAACCATCTCTACAGCACTCCACCAAATCAGGCCTATATGGTACAGTGGCCAGACAGAAGTCACTCCTCAGCAAAAAGGCACATGACAGCCCGCTTGGAGTTTGCCAAAATGCACCTAAAGAATTCAGACCATTAGGAACAAGATTATCTGGTGTGATGAAACCAAGATTGAACTATTTGGCTTGAATGTCAAGCGTCACATCTGGAGGAAACCTGGCACCATCCCTACGTTTTTCAGCGGCAGGGAATGGGAGACTAGGCAGGATCGAGGGAAAGATGAACAGAGCAAATTACAGAGATCCTTGATGAGAACCTTTAAGGATCTGACTGGGGTGAAGGTTCACCTTCCAACAGGACAAATGACCCTAAGCACACAGCCAAGACAACGCAGGAGTGGCTTCAGGACAAGTCTCAATGTGCGTGAGTAGGCCAGCCAAAGCCTGGACTTGAACCCATTCAAACATCTCTCGAAAGACCTGAAAATAGCTATGCAGCGACACTCCTCATCCAACCTGACAGAGCTAGAGAGGATCTGCAGACAAAAATGGGAGAAACTCCCCAGATACAAGTGTGCAAAGCTTGTAACGTCATACCCAAGAAGACTCGAGGCTGTAATCACTGCCAAAGGTGCTTCAACAAAGTACTGAGTAAAGGGCTGAATACTTAAATGTGATACAAGTTTTTTTATTTTTAATAAATTTGCAAACATTACTAAAAACTAGTTTTTGCTTTGTCGTTATGGGGTATTATGTTTAGATGCTGAGGATTTGTATTTTTTATTTAATCAATTTTAGAATAAGCCTAATGTAAAAAATGTCGTCAAGGGGTTTGAATACTTTCCGAATGCACTGTATACTGTGTGTGCAAGGGAGACAGCCGGGCATTCGTGCAGTCGAGTCCATTTCGGCCATAACATGGACTCTTAACAATGTGATTCAACTCGGTTACTCCTTGCTGAAACAAGCAAATCCGTCTTCGGCAGCCATGACAACATCCCGCATAGAACGGGCTTGGAACTTCTAATTCTGTCAATTTGACAGGTAAACGCTTCGGTACACTCGCAAAGGCTGCCTGGTATTTCCATTCAATTTCCACGTTAAAGCAGAATATTCATTCAAATGATTTTAACTGGATGTGGCTGATGTTAACTTAGTAATGTCAGTTGAATAAATACATAATTTACTTCCTGCTATTCTCCTATGGATACACACGCAATGACCGCTAGTCCACCCACTATGCCATCACTGACTTGAATGGGGATGCTCATGATCTTTTTTCTATGTCAGCACATAGTCAGGAGCTGAGGAGAAAAATGTGCAACCGTCACCCAAAAGTCCATGACCATCACAGCCCTAGATATAAGACCACCACAGAAGTCCTCACGTGTTTTTAATCCTTCATAATTTGGAATTGATATACTGCTTCTATCCTATCATACAATGTGTTATATCTCCAAGTGGTACGGCTGTATGCGTTATCAAATTAAAACGTGACATATCAACAGTGCAGTAAACAAAGAACCCTGTTCATTGCGAAGCTAAATGACTTCAGTGTCCACACTCCCTCTTTATGGGTAGATAATGACAGAACAAGATACTGTAGGCAGATATGGTTCTGTTTGGAGTCTGTATCTGACCTCTGATGTTCTGAACAGTAATTGTAGCTATTCCAGGAAAGCATCCTATAATGACGCAATGCAAAGTCCCACCCACCCTTCAAAGCAGGCTTCCCAAACTTATTTGGCCCACAAGGTCTGAGAAAAAGAAAAAAAAAGGTTTTGTTCCAAGTCTCTTTTTGGACAAAAAAAAAAATTCTAAAAAGACCAGCAAATCAGCTCCAAGTGACTTATTTTGGAAAGCTGTTCCAAAGTACTCGCACGCATAACTGAGTGATATATAGATATATATTTAAGCAAGGTTTGAAATATTTGTCCAATATTACAGCCGTTTGGGTAGCCTAGTGGTTAGAGCGCTGGACTAGTAACAGAAAGGTTGCAAGTTCAAATCCCCGAGCTGACACGGTACAAATCTGTCGTTCTGCCCCTGAACAGGCAGAACAAATTCTTATTTTCAATGACAGCCTAGGAAAAGTGGGTTACACTGTTCCTAGGCATCTCATTGAAAATAAGAATTTGTTCTTAACTGCCTTGCCTAGTTAAATAAAAGGTCAAATAAAATACAAATGATTTGTAAATATGTTTCCGGGTCCCTGACCATCCACTCAAGAAATTGGCCAGGGGCTGAAACTAGTTGATGATCCCAGCTTTAAAGACCTCCTTTCCTCATCTGCTCTCCTTCGTGATCACTTTGGTTGAAAGGACCTCCTACCAAGCTGCTTCTAATAACCTGGCAAATCAGCGGTAATGAGCATTTTTTTATATCATTGTATTACCATCTTATACAATGACGCATTGCAAAATACCTCTACTTATTAGTTCCTGTGAGAGATAGCAGAGAGGAGAGGGGGAGGACACTTACGATCCAGTCCGTTGGCGTATCTCATGCTGATCTCACAGTGGCCCCACACAGCACTGACGATCGGGTATAGCTTCTTCCCCTTCAGGCCTCTGAATGCCACACCGAGGTACTGTCCGTCCACCATGAAACTCAACGTGCCCTCGTCCATATCCAACACCACTAGAAGAGCGTCCGGCAATACGAAAGCTTCCTCGGGCTCTAAGAAACACGGATACGAAGGTAGGGAAACCTGGGCCCGGTTCTTACTGTCGTGGTACAGTCGGTTCCTGCCCAAGTCCCACCCCCAGGACTCCGAGTCACTGCCTACTAGTGCCGTGTAGCCGACAGAGTGTAAGGGGGCGTCGGACGTGGCTACTCCCACCACAGCGTGTGTCCCTCGCTGTCTCGCCGGCCAGTGGATCCGCCAGACGTGGAGCCCCCGCGTATAGCCCACTCTGCCGCGGATGCAGTCGGTGCTCTGCGCTACAGGATGGCGGTGGAAGGTCAGTTTATCCTCCTCCTTGATAAAAACGTTGAGCGAGCGGTCCTCCGGGTTCCAGGCATGGTGGAGCTGGAGGTCAGGGGGTGCGGGGGGCATGTCCAGCAGCAGGTCCAGCCGCGGCGGCTTGTAGAAGTCAGGGCCCCGCAGCTCGGGGTGGAGGTGCCGGCGGTGGGTCGACGGGCGGAAGGAGGGTGAGCCACCCTCGCCACGACTGTCCACTGACTTGACGCCGCCAGAGATCTTCTGACCCATGGTGTTGGCGAGAAAGGGGGAGACGGGCAGGGAGGAAGGTGTTAGTTTGGGTCGGTTTCAGTCCTCTGTCGCCCCGGCGTTACTTCATTAAAGCAGATTTTTCGGTGCAGTAAGCAGGGGAACCACAGGGAGCAGTGATGACGCACTCCTGTCGGTGGCCAACTCCACAACGCCGCTTTCAAAAGGGGGCCGCCAACGACACTCCTGAGAGGAGAAAGCAGAGAGAGAGGAATGTGAGTGCATGTAAGGGTACGTTACAGCTTATGACTGCTCTGTTCTGGCCCAAATCGCTGCCTCCTTGCAAAACACACAACAAAAAAGTTCTAGAGACCAGAGAGAGAATGAGAGCTATAACAAAAACACACCAAAAGTGAGATACTTCCCCTAGAGTAGAACTGCGAGGACACTAATGCTCCTTTAGATAATACATTTTCAATAAATGCCTTTTAGAAAAGCAGCAGAGTCGGCAAAAAAAAAACATTTTCTTTTAAATATATTGCTCTATCAGAGTTTCCAAAACCCCGCAAAAAAAAAAAAAAGTTTAAACAAAATCCCTCCTTGCTGCAGCGTCATTGATCCATGGTGATGTGAAAAAGAACGCTCTGAACTAGATAATGGAAGATTGGCTGATAAGCTAAAAATACTAGGGCCCTATGTAACAATAGCAGGCAGTTCCTGTTTGGGACACACACTTCCTGTTCAGCTGAAATGACACATCATTCTCTTCCAGGAATGAGGGATAGCTATTCCTGAACACAGGGAAAGGGACACTCATACCAGACTGACACACCGCTTGGGGGTAGACTGACACACCGCTTGGGGGTAGACACACACACCGCTTGGGGGTAGACACACACAAGCTGTGTGTGTGTGTAATATTATATAGTACTGTACACACAGATGATAGACTGAAAAACAGGTCTACTGTTGCTATGTAAGCTAATATCCACAGACACAAATGCAGTACTGTACAACATAACACTCAAAAAGTGAGGTCAACAACTGCCTGAGAGAGAGAGAGGTCTGTCTGTGTAAGTTAACAGGAAGGGGGGTGACCAGACAGCCAGACAGCCACACAGCTGTGAGTCCTGCCCCCCCCTCTCTTCCTCCCAATAAATGAGAAGAGGAATGAGGTCATGAGAGTTGGCAGTGTGTGTGTGGCACCAGAGAGTTCAGTTCCCAGCAGGGAGTGTGTGTCTGTGTCGGTGTGTCCAATTAACTGTTCCGAGTGTGTCATAAGTGGGCAGGTGTGTTAGGGCTGGGTTCTTATGGAAGTTTCTGGGAGAATGTCATTAGCTACTCAGTAACTGTAGCCAAACTGTAGTCGTGTGTGTGTGTGTGTGTGTGTGTGTGTGTGTGTGTGTGTGTGTGTGGTGTCTAGGTGTAGTTCTGTACAAGTGTCTTTCTCCGTATTATCTGAGTCTATGGCTGCGTTTACACAGGTAGCCCAATACTGATATTTTCCCAAATAATTGGCAAAACAGCTGATCTGACTGGTCAAAAGCCAAATTAGTGGGGGATAAAAATACAGAATTGGCCTGCCTGCGTTTACCCCTTTGTGTTATTGTATGTGTGTACCCCCTTTGTGTTATTTTTAAATGTTTTATTTCACCTTTATTTAACCAGGTAGGCTAGTTGAGAACAAGTTCTCATTTGCAACTGCGACCTGGCCAAGATAAAGCATAGCAATGTGAACAGACAACAGAGTTACACATGGAGTAAACAATTAACAAGTCGATAACACAGTAGAAAAAAAGGGGAGTCTATATACAATGTGTGCAAAAGGCATGAGGAGGTAGGCGAATAATTACAATTTTGCAGATTAACACTGGAGTGATAAATGATCAGATGGTCATGTACAGGTAGAGATATTGGTGTGCAAAAGAGCAGAAAAGTAAATAAATAAAAACAGTGTGGGGATGAGGTAGGTGAAAATGGGTGGGCTATTTACCAATAGACTATGTACAGCTGCAGCGATCGGTTAGCTGCTCAGATAGCTGATGTTTGAAGTTGGTGAGGGAGATAAGTCTCCAACTTCAGCGATTTTTGCAATTCGTTCCAGTCGCAGGCAGCAGAGTACTGGAACGAAAGGCGGCCAAATGAGGTGTTGGCTTTAGGGATGATCAGTGAGATACACCTGCTGGAGCGCGTGCTACGGATGGGTGTTGCCATCGTGACCAGTGAACTGAGATAAGGCGGAGCTTTACCTAGCATGGACTTGTAGATGACCTGGAGCCAGTGGGTCTGGAGACGAATATGTAGCGAGGGCCAGCCGACAAGAGCATACAAGTCACAGTGGTGGGTGGTATAAGGTGCTTTAGTGACAAAACGGATGGCACTGTGATAAACTTGTGTGTGCGAGCGCGCGTACACACTAGAAGTCGACCGATTATGATTTTTCAACGCCGATACCAATTGGAGGACCAAAAGAGCCGATACAGATAACAAAATGGGCCAATTTTTTATTTTTATTTGTAATAATGTGTCCTCCTCCCAGAGCGCTAAGAACCTTGGCGTGATCCTGGACAACACCCTGACGTTCTCAACTAACATCAAGGCGGTGTCCCGTTCCTGTAGGTTCATGCTCTACAACATCCGCAGAGTACGACCCTGCCTCACACAGGAAGCGGCGCAGGTCCTAATCCAGGCACTTGTCATCTCCCGTCTTGATTACTGCAACTCGCTGTTGGCTGGGCTCCCTGCCTGTGCCATTAAACCCCTACAACTCATCCAGAACGCCGCAGCCCGTCTGGTGTTCAACCTTCCCAAGTTCTCTCACGTCACCCCGCTCCTCCGCTCTCTCCACTGGCTTCCAGTTGAAGCTCGCATCCGCTACAAGACCATGGTGCTTGCCTACGGAGCTGTGAGGGGAACAGCACCTCAGTACCTCCAGGCTCTGATCAGGCCCTACACCCAAACAAGGGCACTGCGTTCATCCACCTCTGGCCTGCTCGCCTCCCTACCACTGAGGAAGTACAGTTCCCGCTCAGCCCAGTCAAAACTGTTCGCTGCTCTGGCCCCCCAATGGTGGAACAAACTCCCTCACGACGCCAGGACAGCGGAGTCAATCACCACCTTCCGGAGACACCTGAAACCCCACCTCTTCAAGGAATACCTAGGATAGGGTAAGTAAGGGTAAGTAATCCTTCTCACCCCCCCCCTTCTCCCCCCCCAAAAAAAAAAAAGATTTAGATGCAAGTGGCTGTTCCACTGGATGTCATAAGGTGTATGCACCAATTTGTAAGTCGCTCTGGATAAGAGCGTCTGCTAAATGACTTAAATGTAAATGTAAATGTATAATGCCAATTACAACAATACTGAACACTTATTTTAACTTAATATATATAATATATATTAATATAATACATCAATAAAATCAATTTAGCCTCAAGTAAATAATGAAACCTGTTCAATTTGGTTTAAATAATGCAAAAACTAAGTGTTGGAGAAGAAAGTAAAAGTGCAATATGTGCCATGTAAGAAATCTAACTTTTAACATATGAAAGCTGGTGGTTCCTTTTAACATGAGTTTTCAATATTCCCAGGTAAGAAGTTTTAGGTTGTAGGAATTATAGGACTATTTCCCTCTATACCATTTGTATTTCATTAACCTTTGACTATTGAATGTTCTTATAGGCACTTTAGTATTGCCAGTGTAACAGTATAGCTTCCGTCCCTCTCCTCGCTCCTCCCTGGGCTCGAACCAGGAACACAACGACAACAGCCACCCTCGAAGCAGCTTTACCCATGCAGAGCAAGGGGAACAACCACTCCAAAGCTCAGAGCGAGTGACGTTTGAAACGCTATTAGCACGCGCTAACTAGCTAGCCATTTCACTTCGGTTACACCAGCCTCATCTCGGGAGTTGATAGGCTTGAAGTCAAACAGCGCAATGCTTGACGCAAAATGAAGAGCTGCTGGCAAAACGCACAAAAGTGCTGTTTGAATGAATGTTTAAGCACCTGCTTCTGCCTACCACCACTCAGTCAGATACTTGTATGCTCAGTCAGATTATATGCAACGCGGGACACGCTTGATAATATCTAGTAATAGCATAAATCATGTGTAGTTAACTAGTGATTGATTGTTTTTTATAAAATACGTTTAATGCTAGCTAGCAACTTACCTTGGCTTACTACATCCATGTAACAGGCAGTCTCCTTGTGGAGTGCACAAGGACTAGTTAACTGTAAGGTTGCAAGATTGGATCCCCTGAGCTGGCAAGGTGAAAATAAATGTTGTTCAGCACCTGAAGGAGGAAGTTAACCCACCGTTCCTAGGTCATTGAAAATAAGAACTTGTTAACTGACTTGCCTAGTTAAATAAAGATGAAATCAAGGTGTACATTTTTTTATTGGCAAAATAGGTGTCCAAAAATACTGATTTCCGGTTGTTATGACAACCATTCCGATTAATCGGTCGACCGAGTGTACACAGCATGTCCATTCCTCCCAGATGGCTCCTCTACATCAAGCTCAGCAGGCCTAGACCCAGTCTGGGAGGGCATGTGGGTGGTAACCTATGCATTACGGCTTCCTCAAGGGGGTGCTTGACCTCTGACCAGCAAAACCACGTTACCCCTCTGAAGGGGGCTAGACCCAGAGGTTGCAGTGAAGAGCTGCAACATACCAGCTGTTTCCATTTAGATCCTACCATCCCGTTTGAGTTAGACCGCTCTCCCTCTCGTTCTCACCCATCTCTGGCACACTCCCTCGCTCCCCCCAGCCTTCTGACGACTTATTTAGGAGAGTCTGCTCTTCTCTGTCATCATCCCTTCCTTTAGCTGGGCTAGACAGGTATGGCAGTTAGGGGAGCAGAAAGGACAGCATATAGGATGGGAAAGACCTAAATAATATTTTTTCTTTCTTGAGGGAGACAGAAAAGCATGATGAAATGGGGATATATGAAGAGAAAGCAAGAGAGCGCGAGCAAGAGTGAACGCAAGACAGCGAGAGGCCACAGACCAGAGAAAGTCACTGAAAAAGACAGAACCAAACAAAGGGATGTATAACATGGGTGGGGGTGACTTGGCTACCTTCCCTCAAACAACGATTAAAAAAAACAAACAGTTGCATAATGCGTGTATAAAATCATTGCTCGGTTCCTTCTGCCTCAGAGCCATGCTTTTATGCATATCCAAAATGCTCTGACTGGGGAGACGGGCTTTGATGTGACACACACTCACAATCTCACTCTCAGACACAGCTCCTTCACACGGACATTATTTGTCACAGTAGAGTCATTACCTCGGAACAGCTACACACAAACACAAGATGGAGGACTTCTAGGGAAAACTCATAATGTTTGGGAAATTACCAAAAAGATCACGGTCTGTCGGCTTCACAGGAGGAATAACTCAGACCAGCCTGTTAACGGGAATCCAAAACGGTGTGTTTAAACAGACCAACACATACCTAGCAACCCTGGTTCCAATTAGTGGTGAGTGTGTTGCTATGAAGTGTGAACTGCAGTGGAGAGTAAAGCCTTTACAAACTATTCGACAACAACCGTTAGCGTCTACATAATTGAGAATCATTTCTAGTGAGGATATGCCAGCGGTAGGTAGATTGTACGCAGTATGTTATTATTTAGAGTACGTCAAAATAGACAGAACTCCACAGGATGATTAATCTTTAAGAGATAAGGAAGGATACTCCACACTGCTAACGGGGGCCGTTGATCCTATTAAGCCAAGGAAAAAACGGCGGGAGAGCTCTCAATCTATCCATTTATTTCCATCATTCTCCCTCCAACTTTCCCTGTCAGTTTATTTAGCCACTCTCCCTGCAGTCACCGCTCCAAAATACTACATACTCCAGCCATACTCAGGCGGAACACTGTCCGGATCCAGAACAGACTCAATACGCGGGGTCACAGCTTTCTTTTAAAGAACCCAGTAGAATGCACAAGGTGCCATTTTGCAATCAACTATTTATTTAACTCGGCAAGTCAGTTAAGAACAAATTCTTATTTACAAATGATGGCCTATCAAAAAAGGCCTCTTGCAGGGACAGAGGCCTGGCATTAAAAATAAATAAGTAAATAAAGAACACACATCACAACACTACATAAAGAGAGACCTAACATAGCAAGGCAGTTGTAGCAACACAACATGGTACAAACATTATCAGGCACAGACAACAGCACAAAGGGCAAGGTAGAGACAACAATACATCACATAAAGCAGCCACAACTGTCAGTAAGAGAGTGTCCATGATTGAGTCTTTGAATGAAGAGATTGAGATAAAACTGTCCAGTTTGAGTGTTTGTTGCAGCTCGTTCCAGTCGCTAGCTGCAGCGAACTGAAAAGACGAGACCCAGTGATGTGTATGCTTTGGGGACCTTTAACAGAATGTGACTGGCAGAACGAGTGGTGTATGTGGAGGATGAGAGCGGCAGTAGATATCTCAGGGGGGAGTGAGGCCTAAGAGGGTTTTATAAATAAGCATCAACCAGTGGGTCTTGCGATGGGTATACAGAGATGACTAGTTTACAGAGGACTATAGAGTGACGTGATGTGTCCTATAAGGAGCATTGGTGGCAAATCTGATGGACGAATGGTAAAGACCATCTAGCCGCTCGAGAGCACCCTTACCTGCTGATCAATAAATTAAGTCTCTGTAATCTAGCATGGGTAGGATGGTCATCTGAAGCAGGGTTAATTTGGCAGCTGGGGTGAAAGAGCAGCGATTACAAGGAAACCGCAAGTCTAGACTTAACTTCAGCCTGCAGCTTTGATATATGCTGAGAAGGACAGTGCACGGTCTAGCCATAATCCCAAGTACTTGTACGAGGTCATTACCTCAAGCTCTAAACCCTCAGAGATAGTAATAACACCTGTGGGAAGAAGGGCATTCTTCTTACCAACCACATGACCTTTGTTTTGAAGGTGTTCAGAACAAGGTTAAGGGCAGAGAAAGCTTGTTGGACACTAAGAAAGCTTTGTTGTAGAGTGTTTAACAAAAAAATCTAGGGAGGGGCCAGCTGAGTATTAGACTATCTTCTGCATATAAATGGAAGAGAGCTTCCTACTGCCTAAGCTATGTTATTGATGTAAATTGAGAAGAGCATGGGGCCTAGGATTGAGCCTTGGGGTACTGCATTGGTGACAGGCAGGGGCTGAGACACTGCACTCTTTTGAGGTAGCTAGCAAACCAGGCCAAAGACTCCTCAGACACATCAATACTCCTTAGCCGGCCCACAAGAACAAAATGTTCTACCGTATCAAAAGCTTTGGCCAAGTCAAAAATAGCAGCCCAACATTGCTTAGAATCTAGGGCAATGGTGACATCATTGAGGACCTTTAAGGTTGCAGTGACTGTCGTGGGAGATTCAGAATTTGTTGGTAACATATGTAAGATGTTTTATATTCATCAAATGTGTGTAAGTTACTTATCAGAATGGTATTTTTGTATAATACTGTGGCGAGGTTGCAGTTCTGTTCTATGTCAAGACTAAGTTGCATGGGCCGCTGAGAGGGGAGAGGTCAAAGTGTCATCATGTGTAAACATATCTTTTACTCCCTACCTTTCCCAGTGGGGAAAGGAGGGTGGCAGTGTCTGGAATCATTCTATGCTCCCTCTAATGTTGTTTCCATCTTAACCTATAGCCTCATTCTCCTCTCCGTGAGTTTGTATTTAGAGTTGGTTGTATCTAAATGACAATTTGATATATTCCTGTTGATATGGAGGATTGGTTTATGGTTCTGGGGTTTGGGAAAGGAGACAAAGCTGAATGATGAATTATGTCTATGCTGTCCGACTATGTGTGATCTTTGCTATAAAGGATCCCATTTTGCCATTGTGTGGGGACTCTGAACTTTTCATTAGAGATACTGAACTGTTGAAAGTCAAAATGCTATAGAGCTTATATAATTAAAGATGGACTTTTATAACTAACTCTGACTTGTGTGTGGTTTGCTCCCATGATTTGGTAAATAGAGGAAATTTCCACGACATGACACATCCATAACCTGAGTGGAAACCAGATTGCGTACCTGAGAGAATACTATAGACCTCAAGAAGCCAGTCAGTTGATTATTGACAAGTTTTTCCAAAACTTTTGATAAACATGGCAAAATAGAAATAGGCCTATAACAGTTAGGATCAGCTTGATCTCCCCCTTTAAATAAAGAACCAACCGTGGCTGCCTTCCAAGCAATGGGAACCTCCCCAGAAAGGCAAGACATGTTAAAAAGGTTGGAGAAAGGCTGGCGATGGTACGGGCAGCAACCTTAAAGAAGTTTAAGGAGCTCCTATAGCACCTCGTCCAAGTGACCGCCTGCAGGGAGAAACTTTGTAGCGGGGCAGGGGGATAAAAAAAAATGTAAAAGGAGAAGCGTCGGGGATAGTCACATTAGAAGGGGTGGGAGATGAGGAAATGTTGGACGGGCAGGGAGGCATGGCTGAGTCAAATAGGAATCCTGACTTAATTAAGTGGTAATTGAAGAGCTCAGCCATGTGCTTCTTGTCAGTAACAACCACAACATTTAGGGACATGGGCAGCTGTGAGGGTTTCTTCTCCAGGTCTTTAACCGTTTCCCAGAACTTCTTGGGGTTAGACCTACAGAGCGAGCACTGCTCCTTAAAGTAACCAACTTTGGCCTCCCGGATAGCCAGTGCACTTATTTCTCATTTGCCTGAACTAGAGCCAGTCAGCCTGAGTACGTGTCAAAGTGTCTTCGACAGAGGGATTGATTCTATACCATTTTTGTTGTAACTAGACCATGTCAGCTAACTTTCTTTAGCATGGTAGTTAAGTTAACATATCGAAACCTTGTAGTTATCATGGGCAGATTATGTGCCCATGGGCCTAGGGGGTCCCCATTGATTTGGTTGCAATGTTTGAGCCACTCATATGAACAGAGGAGACATCACAAAATGAAAAAAAATATATATATTTTTTTTTTACTTGCAGGAAAGAATTTTTAAAACTGCTAAATATACACGCCACCAACAAGAGGGGCGTGAACAAAACAATGTGAACATACACTAGATGTCTGCCAGGGTCTCTGTATTGAAGCCAACACGGTTTATCTTGGCACTCCTCCACCTTGTAAAAAATATTTTGGAAGCTATAAAAATGCATTTATTAATGTCTACACACATTTTTGACCAGTATATATTCTATTACAGATGCCTAAAATCCATAGATTTAAATTATGTTAACTGAACATAAAAACCATGCATGGGTCACGAGGTGGTTTCTTTCTACGATGATAATTGACATCTGGAACTTCGCCACATAGGAAATGTGTGACCAAACCGTCTCAAATAATATTTGAGTACCCCTGACATACGCCCACCCCTTTCTCTGTGCCTTTGTTTCTTCATCCCGCTCTCTGTAGCAACACTAAATCATCAGCGAAGGGTAAAACAGCATTTACACCCTATCAGTGGGTACAAATTATATCATGCTGCCGACAAAACGGACCAAGCAATTTGCATTGCTGCAATCAATGAATGCTTGATTGGCAGAGATGTCTTCAGGAACACACACACAGCACTGTGATATGCCATGTGTTTTGGATTACTAGCCTTTATGGGCATTTTAATATAATCATTGAGCTCTTGGTTTTAAAAAAGAAATTGCACCAATATCAGTTTGAATTTACACTGAACGTAAAATGCAACAATTTCAAAGATTATACCGAGTTAGAGTTCATAAGGAAATCAGTCAATTTGAGTAAATAAATTAGGCCCTAATCTATGGATTTCACATGACTGTGAATACTAGGTAATAGGTTTCAAGACTAGTCATTCAACTGAGACTGCTCTTCTCTGTATCACGGAGGCGCTCCGCACTGCTAAAGCTAACTCTCTCTCCTCTGCTCTCATCCTTCTAGACCTATCGGCTGCCTTCGATACTGTGAACCACCAGATCCTCCTCTCCACCCTCTCCGAGTTGGGCATCTCCGGCGCGGCCCACGCTTGGATTGCGTCCTACCTGACAGGTCGCTCCTACCAGGTGGCGTGGCGAGAATCTGTCTCCTCACCACGCGCTCTCACCACTGGTGTCCCCCAGGGCTCTGTTCTAGGCCCTCTCCTATTCTCGCTATACACCAAGTCACTTGGCTCTGTCATAACCTCACATGGTCTCTCCTATCATTGCTATGCAGACGACACACAATTCATCTTCTCCTTTCCCCCTTCTGATGACCAGGTGGCGAATCGCATCTCTGCATGTCTGGCAGACATATCAGTGTGGATGACGGATCACCACCTCAAGCTGAACCTCGGCAAGACGGAGCTGCTCTTCCTCCCGGGGAAGGACTGCCCGTTCCATGATCTCGCCATCACGGTTGACAACTCCATTGTGTCCTCCTCCCAGAGCACTAAGAACCTTGGCGTGATCCTGGACAACACCCTGTCGTTCTCAACTAACATCAAGGCGGTGGCCTGTTCCTGTAGGTTCATGCTCTACAACATCCGCAGAGTACGACCCTGCCTCACACAGGAAGCGGCGCAGGTCCTAATCCAGGCACTTGTCATCTCCCGTCTGGATTACTGCAACTCGCTGTTGGCTGGGCTCCCTGCCTGTGCCATTAAACCCCTACAACTCATCCAGAACGCTGCAGCCCGTCTGGTGTTCAACCTTCCCAAGTTCTCTCACGTCACCCCGCTCCTCCGCTCTCTCCACTGGCTTCCAGTTGAAGCTCGCATCCGCTACAAGACCATGGTGCTTGCCTACGGAGCTGTGAGGGGAACGGCACCTCAGTACCTCCAGGCTCTGATCAGGCCCTACACCCAAACAAGGGCACTGCGTTCATCCACCTCTGTCCTGCTCGCCTCCCTACCACTGAGGAAGTACAGTTCCCGCTCAGCCCAGTCAAAACTGTTCGCTGCTCTGGCTCCCCAATGGTGGAACAAACTCCCTCACGACGCCAGGACAGCGGAGTCAATCACCACCTTCCGGAGACACCTGAAACCCCACCTCTTTAAGGAATACCTAGGATAGGATAAAGTAATCCTTCTCACCCCCCCGCCCCCAAAAGATTTAGATGCACTATTGTAAAGTGGCTGTTCCACTGGATGTCATAAGGTGAATGCACCAATTTGTAAGTCGCTCTGGATAAGAGCGTCTGCTAAATGACTTAAATGTAAATGTAAAACAGAACACAAAAAAAAAAAGTTGGGCGTGGATCAGAAAACCAGTCAGTGTGTGGTGTGACCACCATTTCCCTCATGCAGCGCAACATCTCCTCATAGAGTTGATCAAGCTGGTGTTTGTGGCCTGTGGAATGCTGTCCCACTCTTCAATTTCTGTGCAAAGTTTCTGGATATTGGCGGTAACTGGAACACCCTGTCGTACACGTCGATCCAGAGTATCCCAAACATGCTCAATGCGTGACATGTCTGGTGAGTATGCAGGTCATGGAAGAACTGGGACATTTTCAGCTTCCAGGAATTGTGTACAGATCCGTGCGACATGGGGCCATGCATTATCATACTGAAACATGAGGCGATGGCGGCAGACACACCGGCAGTCATGACTGCAGTAAAATTTTCACGTGACCATTGAGACATGGTAATCTCGTTTTATGCACTCTGGACATGCTTGGTAGTACCCATCTCACCAGTGAGCATCGAGTCCTAATGGCCTGGTACACTCAGGACTCTATTGCCCCTCTAACCACCGACAGCAATGCAAATGCATTGATGTCGAAAATCACATATCATCAAGTCACTGATGATCAATTTGAAGAAAGAAGTTCAACAGCAGGTTGAAACAGTTTAGTTTCAAAGCCTAACACAAAAACGGACAGTGCTTCCTGATGATTAATTCAAAACATCCATACGCATATTAGAGTTTATGGCTAGACCCTACGCATAGGCTTTTGAGCCCAAAGCCTGAAAAAACTGATTTAAAAACGATGATTGTGCCTTATACAATACTTAGCCTACTGTATGCGTAAGTAAAAGTACATTTATGATGAAGGTTGAGTAGTGGTTGACAGTGTATATGCCGATCTACAGACGTTTAAAACAAACATTACAATAATAATGAATGGCGGGGATAATTTGTTAAGTTCTCCAAATAGCATTTTAGAGTAAACCCTAACCCGTCCCGCCATATCCTAGGTTTAGCTGAACTGACGCCAGTGGTATGAACTCATAGAAGGGCACTTAACACACACACACAGTTGCATGCTAGCGTTGCGGAGACACGCACAGCATACCAACCCAAAATGTACATGGAACACGACTTCCTAACAGCCGTCTTCTCCCAAGCATAATGTTAGTCACTGCTCAAGGACTTTCCTCCGGACCCCCCCCACCACAAACAATAGGGATTTGAACACAGTATGGGCCAGAGAAACCCACCACAAGCTCTGCTACTCTAAATCACCTTATCTAAGAAAGGGGGAGCGCAGGAGCGAGAGACGCACAAACATAATGGCAGACAGAGAGAAAGAGAGCGATAACAAGCCAAGCAAGAGGTCAGCAGCTGACAAAACAAAAGAGATGAAGTCCGAATGAAGCCCCGCTATCTAACCATCCCAGCAGCACAGCTCAGATTTACCCCCTCCCCTCTAACCTAAACATGGTAGGACAACAGAAGCCTATAGCTGTGGCACAAACCATATTAGATGAATGCGGGGGGTATATATAGAAGTTAGAGAGGTATAGAAAATGTCAGGTTTTAGAATAGATAGAATTCAGGAGTAGATATGCTTTTAAGTGTCAGTAATGGGAGGGAAATCCGAGGACAGTATATGGGAGAATTCCCGACACACACGGAGCGGAGGAGGGAAGAGTATCCTGTACAGCTGGGGCCTCTGGTCCATTAGGGAAATTAAATACGACAGGAAAAGACGGGACAGGGAAGAGAGGAAACACGCAGCTTCTGGGAGAAATCTGGTCAGCCATGAGAGAGGTGCAGGATGCCACACACACAGAGAAGAATAAACTCTTAGATAAGGAGTACATAGTCAAATAAACAGTACAGAGTGCATCACGAGGTGTCGGCATCCCTCATTCACGCACACAAAAACGTAACTTTCACAAAAGCCATCCACCTCGCTACCATGCGCTCTCTAACAGTCTTAAACAGGCCGCTTACAGTAAGTAGTAACAGCAGTGTAGCTCTTCTGTGAAACTCCGCGTCTCATGTTCCACCTCAAAGCCGATAAAAAAAAACAATCAAGAGAAGAGCGGTGATAAAAGCTCTCCCTCTCTCCGTTGTGGAAAGAACAGAGAAGAGAACACAAGCCAGTTGAGTCCTGCTGAGGGAAAAGACTCCCTCTCCCTAGAGGTGACCCACCCTCTCTTCCCTCCCTGCCTGGCAGAAGCTAAGCCGTCCGGCCACTATCGCTACTGCTCCTGCCCTCGGCGACTCTTGTTGCGGTGGCGTCCGCCGCCTGTCGCTATCGAGCACTCTTCTTCTTCAAGAGTTAGTTTCAGTTCAGCACAGAGCGAGAGGTTCAGAACAGAGCGAGAGTGAGTGAGTGAGTGAGTGAGAGACAGTAGGACAAGGATAAGAGGGAAGGCTGGCTGCCTCATGCTGAAAGCCAAACCCCTCTGATCTCATCAAGCAGGGTTACGACGGAGACCAGACAGACTGGCTGGGGGGACACACACACACGCCCATTTCATTTCCCTCACCCCATCTGAGCCCAACCAACCCCCTCTGCCATACAGATACCGAGAGACACGCAGCAAACGCATAAAATACACACACGGATAGAACACCATACTTCTACAATCACATAGTCTAAAACTATATTAAAATATATTACAAAATATACACTTACCCATATGGTATATACTTTAGAAACGCAGGTACATATACAATCATGCCTTTATGCAGAATCTAAACACATTTAGACATACAACATAATACAAACAGATTTCATACACATACAGCAGCATTTAAACAGTTATTTATGTGCTCCATTCCAGACACACAGTTTGACAGCTTTTTCCTGCCATAGACAGACCAAATAAAAACTTCAGCTCAAGACACAGTATACATACACATCCCTCCGGCACCAGCACAGACAGCGTGAGTGTTCCATCGTCATGAATGAGGCACAGAGTATCTGAGTGGACTTCCTATTTCCTGGGCCACGCAGACCACCGGGGAGCACTAACTGACACCACACCGGGCCTGAACCTCTACCTCTCTGCACTACACACGCTACTCAATCGCCCCCTTTCACCCTCCCAGTCCCACCTCAGCCCACTATGGTGGAGCGAGGTAAAGGGGAAACGCGTAGCACTGTAAAAACAAACCCTCGCTGCGGATCAACTGAGTCAAATATACTTCTAACCCCATTGACCTTACCCCAACACACACACTAAAATTACTCACCGTTAGCCATTATAGCCACGGAGGCTAGCCCACGCAGGTTAAACGGCCGACAATGTAGGCAGTCACCGTAGGCTAAACATAATATACATTACCAACGCTTGTGTTTCAGATTTGTTTCAAAGAAAGAATTAGAAAGTAACTACAGTGTGTTCAAAGACAGGCAACTTTGAACCAAACTGTTTCCCTCCTATTAGTTAGACATGCACGACATGGCAACCCCTTCAAATTAGTGGATTTGGCTATTTCAGCCACACCAGTTGCTGACAGGTGTATAAAACCTTTTTTTTTTTTTTTTACGAGCACACAACCATGCAATCTCCATTGACAAACAGTAGAATGGCCTGCACTGAAGCACTCACTTTCAACATGGCACCGTCATAGGATGCCACCTTCCCAACATCATATTTCTGCCCTACTAGAGCTGCCTGGTCCACTAAGTGCTGTTACTGTGACGTAGAACCATCTAGGACCACACAAGCGCAAAGAACAGGACCATCGAGTGCTGAAGCACGTAAAAATCTGTCCCCGGTTACAACACTCACTATCGAGTTCCAAACTGCCTCTAGAAGCAACGTCAGCACAATAACTGTTCATCTGGAGCTTCATGAAATGGGTTTCAATAGCCGAGCAGCCGCTTCTCATCTCTGTGGTAGTCTAAGTGAATACACCTCTGCCTGTAATATTTCATTTGTAAGGGTGTGGTCAAGTGTACCAGTCAGGTACTGGTGAGGACCCTCCTTTTGGGGGTGCTCTGCAGGAGTGTCAGCCCTATGATGGGATGTGTGAGGTTTTCATCCCAACATTGACTTACACTGAATTGGGGATTTTTTTTAAACCTTTATTTAACTGGGCAAGTCAGTTAAGAACGTTCTTATTTTCAATGACGGCCTAGGAACAGTGGGTTCAGGGGCAGAATGACAGATTTGCATTATCAGCTCAGGGATTTGAACTTGCAACCTTCCGGTTACTAGTCCAACGCTCTAACCACTAGGCTACCCTGCCATCCCATACGTGTGGATAGCGTGTGCATTTAAGGGGGGTAGAAATACTGAACCGTAATGATTTCAGTTGAAGGGAAAATTGCCACTGCTACGTCCTGACAATGTTATTGAGGTTACTGCTTATGTGTGAGGAAAGTGTCTCGAGCATCATTTTAAATGTCGAGACCAGAACAAGGGGAGGGACAAAGACGCTCAACAGGCACGTCGCGCTCCATTATTGTGCACACTCTGTTTCATTATGTTTCCTGATGCGATCAGGACACGCAGGTTGAAATAAAAGAAAAACATTAAAACTCTGAACCAACTATTAAATTTGGGGACAGGTCGAAACACATGAAACATTTATGGCAATTTAGCTTGCTAGCTTGCTGTTGCTAGCTCATCTGTCCTGGGATATAAACATTGGGTTGCTATTTTACCTGAAATGCACAAGCTCCTCTACTCCGACAATTACTCAACAGATAAAAGGGTAAACTGAGTTAGTTTCTAGTAATCGCTCCTTCTTTGGACTTTACATGGCGGTTGGCAACCAATTTCAAGGTGCATTACCACCACCAACTGGACTGGTGTGTGGGCCTCAGTTCATCTTTCAATCACTCACATGGGTATATCCTCCTAAAACCCATGAGATGGGAGAGGCAGGACTTGCAGCGTGTCAAGCGTCCCAAAAAAATAACCAAGTTCTATTTATGGCAATGCAGACACTCGTTGACACGAGCGAGCAGTTTGGATGAAATGATTGAATAAGATGTACATTCATATTGCAACACTAGCCTGCATAATGCAAGCGGTGTGTTCAGCATGTAAGGCCACATATGACAGAAGAGAAGCTGAATGTATCCAATTATAGACAAGCTGACTAACAAATAGCCTACCAAAATGTCAAATTATTAGCAGAAACATATCCCCCCAAAAATCCTGCACCCCCTACCATATTTGGCTGTAGCCAACAGTGCATTTAGTATATTAGCGGGTTAGTGTCGGGACTCAGATTTTCACAGTCAGCCAGTTGCGGATGGATTATTAGCAATTGCAGGCGGGTGCAGGTGAACAAACAGCTGACCCACGCATCACTAGTGTGTGCGCGCGTGAGCTGGGATGAAGGGGTGAGTGTAGGGTGTGCTTCGTGAAAGTGTGTGAGGGGGTTAATCTGCAGGACAAGCGCCCCCAAAGAATAGGGACCAGAGTATCCCATATTGTCAGTATGCTGCTCAGAGGCCAGAGGCCAGTGTGTGTGTGTGTGTGTGAACCATCTTCTGCCAACACATATGTCGTAGACCAAGCCTCCCAACCGTTCAACACAAGGCCCAAGGGAGCGAGAAAGGGAGAAGGGGATGAATGGAGATAAGAAAAACAATGCAGGGTACTAGAGCCCTAAGGATTCGTATAGAGGATGGAGAGAAAGAGGACGTGGAGAAAGGAGGGACGCTCATCTGGCAGTCGTCAAAGAGACCCCAGACAGATGGCAAACAAACAGAAAGAGGAAAGGTTCAGTTTGGAGAGGGTGATGGTGAAAGGGATGGGGAGGAGAGGGGGACAGAGGGAAGACTCACCCACTGCTCATCCGTCATCCTTCCTCCCATACGTGTGAACACACACACACACACACACACACACACACACACAATTTAAGTCTCTCTAGACTGAATAAATGTTCTCCAACACCATGTAAGGGCACAGGAAACTTCTCTACAGCAGGGTTCCCCAACTAGCAGCACGGATGTATAAAACCCAGAAAATCAGCTCCAAGTGATACCATCCGCTCAAAAAAGAAATAATCCCACAGCTGGATCTACTTGATAATCAGCATGAGAATAGGTCATCTTGCATATAGACTATAACAATTTAGGGCAGACTACTGTATAGCTGAAGGGAATAGAAATTGAATGTTTTTATTTGTATAGCGCCTCCATCTCCAGCCATCTCCCAACGCCGGTCTCGCTTCCGCACTTTCCCTAACGCCGCCGCCGCCCCCCCCTTCCCCAAACATTTCCTTCCATTTTCCAGTAAACCCCAGTTCTTGTGATACAGACCACACTCACCCAGACTGCGAGGGTCATAAGGGGGTAAAAGGTTACAGGTCACAGTTAAATCTGATTGATGGCCTCCACCCCCCCCCATCTCCATGTCCCTCTCTCCCTTCTATCCTGGCATCTGCTGTCTGAGTCTGTCGCTCACGACCCCTTGTTGCCACACGTCAAGTTTTCCGAGCTATCCCACAGTGCCCCTAAAATCTCACACACACGTTCAATTTCATTAGTTGAATGTCTACCATGCAATTGTTTCTTTCCCGCTTTCCATTGTTGTCAGGTTTCATTGTGAAATTGTAAAACAGCATATTGTCACTGGCTATTGTGCCAAAGAGGGCTATAGCTACATATGACAAAGAGATCCAGACCACTGTATTCTCTTTACATTAGATTTTTTTTTAAAGGTACAAAAATGTAATCAATAAACGAGTCAATGCCTTCCATCAGAATTTTTGCAGAAAAATGGTTTCTTTGTTTAGTTCTTCCAGGTTTCGCTCTCAAAATTGCACTTTAATAGAAAAACAACATTGGACATTCTAAAGCCAGGTTGACAAAATCTTTCTGGTAAATGGAACGGTTGTCATCATTAACGACTGACAAACGTGCACACAGAGGGGCATTTGTGTGCCGTTGCCTCTTGAGAAAGTTTAAGGAAAATCCCTTAAGCATTTTGTTCATGTCTTAACAATCTTGGACAATGTAATACATTGTCTAATAAAGTTCAATACATTAAGTTGATTTCACAGATTTTATAGGGCCCCATCTGGTGCATCCCCTCTTCCCTGTTGTTCTTCCCCCTTTCTAAAATAGAAGACAAAACAAGGAACAAACCAAAAAAGACAGGCTTTTGAAAAATTAACTATTTTTCATAAAATTGTACAGTTATCTTAGCTAGCTGAATTGCTAGCAGAATTGTTTACTTGTTGCTAAGCAGTTGCTAGGGACTCTCCTGGAAGAAGCTAGCTAGCTTACAAAGAATAACAACAAAAAATATCTAGTTAACAGAAGAAAGGAAGACAAAATAAGGACAAAAGAAGGACAGAAGAAAAAGGAAAAGAAAGAGGACAACAAAGTGAAACAGTCAGCACTTCTATTGCAACTTCGTATTTCGTCGTCCTAACGTAGTCTACACTGCTATCTGCCCAGCAGCTAGCCAGCTAGCAAACGTCCACCGTCTACCGAATAGCAGCACTGTAGAAACTATTACACTCAACTGAACGACTTGATTAGTGTAGTGTTAGCTAGCTACATAGTTGTCTTTGCCGTCTTCGTATCCAAGATAATTGTGTAGTTTAGAGCGTGTAGTCTTAGAGTGATTATCTTAATTTACCGAGGTTAGCTAGCCAGCTATTTGTCGTCCTTAACGTAGGAGACACTGCTAGTTAGCCAACAGCTAGCCAACGTCTACTGAATGGAACTTCCGCACTCAACAACCCGGTCGCATTCCGCTTCGCTCCACAGGTAGTATCACATTTTCATTTCATTTCATTACAGCACAACGGTTTGATTTGTTTGATCGTAGCTAGCTACATAGCTAGCTACATAGCCGTCTGTGTATCAAAGATAATTGTGTAGTCTAGAGCGATTTTCTAGGTTAGCTAGCCAGCTATTGTCGTTCTTTTAACGCAACGTAATCAACACTGCTAGCTAGCCAGCTAGCCCCCGAATAGCAGCACTGTAGAAACTATTACACTCAACGGAACGACTTGATTAGTGTAGTGTCAACAACGCAGCCACTGCCAGCTAGCCTACAAAGTCAACAACGCAGCCACTGCCAGCTAGCCTACTTCAGCAGTACTGTATCATTTTAATCATTTTAGTCAATAAGATTCTTGCTACGTAAGCTTAACTTTCTGAACATTCGAGACGTGTAGTCCACTTGTCATTCCAATCTCCTTGCATTAGCGTAGCCTCTTCTGTAGCCTGTCAACTATGTGTCTGTCTATCCCTGTTATCTCCTCTCTGCACAGACCATACAACCGCTCCACACCGCGTGGCCGCGGCCACCCTAATCTGGTGGTCCCAGCGCGCACGACCCACGTGGAGTTCCAGGTCTCCAGTAGCCTCTGGAACTGCCGACCTGCGGCCAACAAGGCAGAGTTCATCTCAGCCTATGCCTCCCTCCAGTCCCTCGACTTCTTGGCACTGACGGAAACATGGATCACCACAGATAACACTGCTACTCCTACTGCTCTCTCTTCGTCCGCCCACGTGTTCTCACACACCCAGAGAGCTTCTGGTCAGCGGGGTGGTGGCACCGGGATCCTCATCTCTCCCAAGTGGTCATTCTCTCTTTCTCCCCTTACCCATCTGTCTATCGCCTCCTTTGAATTTCATGCTGTCACAGTTACCAGCCCTTTCAAGCTTAACATCCTTATCATTTATCGCCCTCCAGGTCCCCTCGGAGAGTTCATCAATGAGCTTGATGTCTTGATAAGCTCCTTTCCTGAGGACGGCTCACCTCTCACAGTTCTGGGCGACTTTAACCTCCCCACGTCTACCTTTGACTCATTCCTCTGCCTCCTTCTTTCCACTCCTTTCCTCTTGACCTCACCCTCTCACCTTCCCCCCCTACTCACAAGGCAGGCAATACGCTCGACCTCATCTTTACTAGATGCTGTTCTTCCACTAACCTCATTGCAACTCCCCTCCAAGTCTCCGACCACTACCTTGTATCCTTTTCCCTCTCGCTCTCATCCAACACTTCCCACACTGCCCCTACTGGGATGGTATCGCGCCGTCCCAACCTTCGCTCTCTCTCCTCCGCTACTCTCTCCTCTTCCATCCTATCATCTCTTCCCTCTGCTCAAACCTTCTCCAACCTATCTCCTGATTCTGCCTCCTCAACCCTCCTCTCCTCCCTTTCTGCATCATTTGACTCTCTATGTCCCCTATCTTCCAGGCCGGCTCGGTCCTCCCCTCCCGCTCCGTGGCTCGACGACTCATTGCGAGCTCACAGAACAGGGCTCCGGGCAGCCGAGCGGAAATGGAGGAAAACTCGCCTCCCTGCGGACCTGGCATCCTTTCGCTCCCTCCTCTCTACATTTTCCTCCTCTGTATCTGCTGCTAAAGCCACTTTCTACCACTCTAAATTCCAAGCATCTGCCTCTAACCCTAGGAAGCTCTTTGCCACCTTCTCCTCCCTCCTGAATCCCCCCTCCTCCCTCTCTGCAGATGACTTCGTCAACCATTTTGAAAAGAAGGTCGACGACATCCGATCCTCGTTTGCTAAGTCAAACGACACCGCTGGTTCTGCTCACACTGCCCTACCCTGTGCTCTGACCTCTTTCTCTCCTCTCTCTCCAGATGAAATCTTGCGACTTGTGACGGCCGGCCGCCCAACAACCTGCCCGCTCGACCCTATCCCTCCTCTCTTCTCCAGACCATTTCCGGAGACCTTCTCCCTTACCTCACCTCGCTCATCAACTCATCCCTGACCGCTGGCTACGTCCCTTCCGTCTTCAAGAGAGCGAGAGTTGCACCCCCTTCTGAAAAAACCTACACTCGATCCCTCCGATGTCAACAACTACAGACCAGTATCCCTTCTTTCTTTTCTCTCCAAAACTCTTGAACGTGCCGTCCTTGGCCAGCTCTCCCGCTATCTCTCTCAGAATGACCTTCTTGATCCAAATCAGTCAGGTTTCAAGACTAGTCATTCAACTGAGACTGCTCTTCTCTGTATCACGGAGGTGCTCCGCACTGCTAAAGCTAACTCTCTCTCCTCTGCTCTCATCCTTCTAGACCTATCGGCTGCCTTCGATACTGTGAAACATCAGATCCTCCTCTCCACCCTCTCCGAGTTGGGCATCTCCGGCGCGGCCCACGCTTGGATTGCGTCCTACCTGACAGGTCGCTCCTACCAGGTGGCGTGGCGAGAATCTGTCTCCTCACCACGCGCTCTCACCACTGGTGTCCCCAGGGCTCTGTTCTAGGCCCTCTCCTATTCTCGCTATACACCAAGTCACTTGGCTCTGTCATAACCTCACATGGTCTCTCCTATCATTGCTATGCAGACGACACACAATTAATCTTCTCCTTTCCCCCTTCTGATGACCAGGTGGCGAATCGCATCTCTGCATGTCTGGCAGACATATCAGTGTGGATGACGGATCACCACCTCAAGCTGAACCTCGGCAAGACGGAGCTGCTCTTCCTCCCGGGGAAGGACTGCCCGTTCCATGATCTCGCCATCACGGTTGACAACTCCATTGTGTCCTCCTCCCAGAGCGCTAAGAACCTTGGCGTGATCCTGGCCAACACCCTGTCGTTCTCAACTAACATCAAGGCGGTGGCCCGTTCCTGTAGGTTCATGCTCTACAACATCCGCAGAGTACGACCCTGCCTCACACAGGAAGCGGCGCAGGTCCTAATCCAGGCACTTGTCATCTCCCGTCTGGATTACTGCAACTCGCAGTTGGCTGGGCTCCCTGCCTGTGCCATTAAACCCCTACAGAACGCCGCAGCCCGTCTGGTGTTCAACCTTCCCAAGTTCTCTCACGTCACCCCGCTCCTCCGCTCTCTCCACTGGCTTCCAGTTGAAGCTCGCATCCGCTACAAGACCATGGTGCTTGCCTACGGAGCTGTGAGGGGAAAGGCACCTCAGTACCTCCAGGCTCTGATCAGGCCCTACACCCAAACAAGGGCACTGCGTTCATCCACCTCTGGCCTGCTCGCCTCCCTACCACTGAGGAAGTACAGTTCCCGCTCAGCCCAGTCAAAACTGTTCGCTGCTCTGGCTCCCCAATGGTGGAACACACTCCCTCACGACGCCAGGACAGCGGAGTCAATCACCACCTTCCGGAGACACCTGAAACCCCACCTCTTTAAGGAATACCTAGGATAGGATAAAGTAATCCTTCTCACCCCCTAAAAGATTTAGATGCACTATTGTAAAGCGGCTGTTCCACTGGATGTCATAAGGTGAATGCACCAATTTGTAAGTCGCTCTGGATAAGAGCGTCTGCTAAATGACTTAAATGTAAAATAAGGAAAACGGTGCATCCCTCACTCACTACTGGATATCAATCCGCTAGCTTGTGCCTACCAAAATAGTTTGATTTTTCACTACAGCAAGAACTAGGGTTGACACACACACACACACACACACACACACACACACATACACACACATACAAAAATGTACCAATGAATCATAATAGTGGTAACAAATGCTAAAAGAGTACCAATGAATTCCCATAGCGGATGCGAGCTAAATGCTAACAAGCGCAAGGTAACGTAAAAAAAAGTTCTACTTCATGTAATTGCAATATCTCAAAAAGGTTTGCCGCACACACAAAACAAATATCAGGCAGCAGGGATCTTGATCCATGAGGGGATTGTCTCTGCTGCTGTAAAAAAAAAAGCTTTATCTTGCAAACTAGCCACTTATAGCTAGCAGGTAAGCAAACCAAATGCATAACTGGAGCCATCCGCATGACACCTTTTATAAGCTAAATTTAAAAGATTATATGAACAACATTTAAAACGCAACAATTTCACTGAGTTACACTTCATACGGAAATGAAGAGGGAGGGAATGGTAGTGAACAGCATTTCTGCCTCTGAAATATTCAGGGCACCAGTCAATGGACAGTAAACAGGAGCAGGCGCTGAGGTTTCACTCTGCATTCTCTAGGTTTAAGAGGCTTTCAGTGAAGAGGGAGTGTGTGTGTGTGTGTGTGTGTGTAATGCACTTGTGTATATTCCCACACACAGCAATGTTTCCTCACCATTATTTACCTGGTTTAAATCGGGGTCAATGCAAATAATCAAAGAGGTCAGCTAACACCACCAGAGAGCTAGGCTCATACATGCTACGACTGACCTAGTTTCACTGAGTGTGTGGTGTGCGTTTCTATATAAAGCGCCCACTGAAAGAGAAGACTTAGCAGTACCCCCAACCCCTTAGGAGTTTGGGCCGGCACGATACTGGGCAAAGGGTCCTGCCCCTTATCAGGTCAATGGTCCTTTGTATCTCAGTTGATAGAGCATGGCGCTTGTAACGACAGGGTAGTGGATTCAATTCCCGGGACCAGCCTTACGTAAAAATGTACGCACGCACAACTAAGTCACTTTGGATATAAAACACAAAAGCCTATTATATTTAGCAACGTACATGTACCGTCTGCTATACACTTAAGAAGTTACCCAGTTACAAAATCGCCCAAACAATGGGTAAGACACATTCACATACTAACAATACAGTTCACTTAAGGATCAAATGGGTCAAGCAAGAATCATACAAGAGCAATGCATTTATTACCTGTTGTTCTTAGGAAAGCAACATCGTCAGTATGTTGGTGTGCTTCTGGTTCAAAGATCAGTACAACATATGGTGTGAGTCTGAAACAGATAAGAGGTAGAGTTATCAAGCAAACAGTAGAGAGAACATTCTCATTTATGCTGCTGCTCAGATTTTTCACGAGTGGCACGTGTAGCTTATTTTGTCGGCCAATCACAAGTCAAAGTGGCACTAGTCTCTGGGTGCCGTGACATGCATGTTGGAATTAAAATGACACAGTTAAAAGTGAAATGACAGAATTGTCTACAACAACCATGAGCCAACAGGTAGCCTGCTGCTTAATATTTAGAATAGAGTTGTTGTTGTAATTGTGTAGGATGGGGACGGGTAGCGTAGCTGGGTTTCTCAACTCCACGATATACAGTGCCTTGCGAAAGTATTTCGGCCCCCTTGAACTTTGCGACCTTTAGCCACATTTCAGGCTTCAAACATAAAAGACATACAACTATTTTTTTTGTGAAGAATCAACAACAAGTGGGACACAATCATGAAGTGGAACGACATTGGATATTTCAAACTTTTTTAACAAATCAAAAACTGAAAAATTGGGCATGCAAAATTATTCAGCCCCTTTACTTTCAGTGCAGCAAACTCTCTCCAGATGTTCAGTGAGGATCTCTGAATGATCCAATGTTGACCTAAATGACTAATGATGATAAATACAATCCACCTGTGTGTAATCAAGTCTCCGTATAAATGCACCTGCACTGTGATAGTCTCAGAGGTCCGTTAAAAGCGCAGAGAGCATCATGAAGAACAAGGAACACACCAGGCAGGTCCGAGATACTGTTGTGAAGAAGTTTAAAGCCGGATTTGGATACAAAAAGATTTCCCAAGCTTTAAACATCCCAAGGAGCACTGTGCAAGCGATAATATTGAAATGGAAGGAGTATCAGACCACTGCAAATCTACCAAGACCTGGCCGTCCCTCTAAACTTTCAGCTCATACAAGGAGAAGACTGATCAGAGATGCAACCAAGAGGCCCATGATCACTCTGGATGAACTGCAGAGATCTACAGCTGAGGTGGGAGACTCTGTCCATAGGACAACAATCAGTCGTATATTGCACAAATCTGGCCTTTATGGAAGAGTGGCAAGAATAAAGCCATTTCTTAAAGATATCCATAAAAAGTGTTGTTTAAAGATTGCCACAAGCCACCTGGGAGACACACCAAACATGTGGAAGAAGGTGCTCTGGTCAGATGAAACCAAAATTGAACTTTTTGGCAACAATGCAAAACGTTATGTTTGGCGTAAAAGCAACACAGCTCATCACCCTGAACACATCATCCCCACTGTCAAACATGGTGGTGGCAGCATCATGGTTTGGGCCTGCTTTTCTTCCGCAGGGACAGGGAAGATGGTTAAAATTGATGGGAAGATGGATGGAGCCAAATACAGGACCAAATACAGGACCATTCTGGAAGAACCTGATGGAGTCTGCAAAAGACCCGAGACTGGGACGGAGATTTGTCTTCCAACAAGACAATGATCCAAAACATAAAGCAAAATCTACAATGGAATGGTTCAAAAATAAACATATCCAGGTGTTAGAATGGCCAAGTCAAAGTCCAGACCTGAATCCAATCGAGAATCTGTGGAAAGAACTGAAAACTGCTGTTCACAAATGCTCTCCATCCAACCTCACTGAGCTCGAGCTGTTTTGCAAGGAGGAATGGGAAAAAAATTCAGTCTCTCGATGTGCAAAACTGATAGAGACATACCCCAAGCGACTTACAGCTGTAATCGCAGCAAACGGTGGCGCTACAAAGTATTAACTTAAGGGGGCTGAATAATTTTGCACGCCCAATTTTTCAGTTTTTGAAATGTTAAAAAAGTTTGAAATATCCAATAAATGTCGTTCCACTTCATGATTGTGTCCCACTTGTGGTTTATTCTTCACAAAAAAATAGTTTTATATCTTTATGTTTGAAGCCTGAAATGTGGCAAAAGGTCGCAAAGTTCAAGGGGGCCGAATACTTTCGCAAGGCACTGTATACCTTCGGAGTTAGGTTGCACAAATGTGGGCGGAGTGTACCTTCAACTACAGAGTCGCTGTTAGTCGATACAACCACCGACGGTTTCCGCATATTTGATTAAATAGTACATTTTATTAAATAATTTCCACAAGGAAAGAAAGGCAGGCAGCTACAGAGGACATAGGTAAGTGTTTAAGAATTATTATTATTTATTTAGTATCGCCTGACAGCGGCTCGATGTAGTCGGAGATACAGTCCACACACTCATCTCCACGCAACTCCATTGATGTACATTGTGGCGTTGAGAAAAACGTGGCTAGGGAAAGCGCAGCCTATGTAGCCACAAATAGCCAACCCAGCTAGCTAGCTTAACGAGCTTCTCTTCTCTGTCTGATGCAATCAAAACAGGTACCATGTCATCACACTGGATGATGAATAACCTACAGTAGTTACAGTAACTACTGCGTGTCAGTTTGGCTGCCGTGGTCTTTCAATCTCGCCACTCAGACACACAGCCCCTCCCCCACCTGCTGATCTCTGTGTGCGCATCAACAGCTTAAGTTAATAACAATATTTTTTTATTTATTATTCTGCCGCTTCCCTCACTTGGATCAGATCTAGACACAACCGGGTCTATACGGGGCCAGGTCTGGTTGTCCTTGGGTCTGTTCGGACTGGGTTTCCAGATTTTAAATTGTTATTGGAGTAAGACTCGGGTCCATTTTGGAACAGGTTCCAACTTGTTGGACCTGAGAAGACCTCAGAGAAAACAACACATGGAATGATGCAAATTGAGTGTGTGAAACACAAGACAAATGTGAACCGATAGTATTCAGCAGCAGACATGGCTCCCAGTTGAAGTTGCCCTGAGGCACAGATCTAGGATCAGCTTACCCTCCCTGAAACGTCCTTTTCCTGTTGAAAAGCGATATCCCAAGTATAAACACAATGAGGTGCACACACTAAAGGGTAAAAAGAGAAAGTGTTTTTTTAGACAACTGCCAACTTCAAGGAGTAGGGCATTCAAGAAGTTGGCTTGATGGGAAGTCATGTCATCGGCCTCCCCCTTGCTTGAGGAACAATAAAGGAGCAATAGAGAACAAACGAGGGGAAAAAAACGAGACATCTTAGTCGGACTGAGAGTGGAATTTTTGCATATGCACCACGGGTTTTGAAACTCAATTTGCTATAGAATTTGTTATATTTAAATGGTTTCAGGTTTAAAATATCACCCTCAATGTGAATGAAGTGGACAGGAAAGTGTGTGGTGTGTGTTTGGCAAATATGGAGTTGTAGGTTAATATTATTCAGATTCATAAAACATACACACACCAACATGCCCACGCACACACAGGGTCATTTTTGTCAAAAGTGTATTTTCATGAGAGAGCATCTTTACATAAACACAGAACTGTCGGTCAAAGAGGCTTTTCAGATGGGGGCTCTTTGCACATCACGCACACACTTAGAGATAGAGTACACACACACATACAAACAGAGAGAGAAAACGCTGACACACTGAGCACTTTGCTGCACGGCCCAGGCCAAGGGAAAGCCCATGAGGCTGGCTGTCTGGTTTATGGTTTCTCCATTTCCTCAAGACCGGGGTGGGCTGTGGAGCTAAATAAGCCACTTTACCCTGGAATTAGTGGGAAGACAGGTCTCTCCCTCACACACAGAAACACACGCATGCGTAAACACACAAACATGCATGCACACAATCTCTACAAAACAGATTTAAAAAAATAATAATCTTGTTTTCGAAGATCTCAGCTCAGGTTTAGAAACCAAATCAATAACTTTTACAGTATCAGTAATAGAGCCCTGCTTTTTAAACATTGCATACAACGCTCCTCATTCCAATTAAGGGCACACCTGTAGATTTATATTCCAGACTGACATTCCTCATTCTAATATGGAGTATAATAGAGTACCACAGTATGAGTCATAGTACCCATAAATGGTTCCAATCATTTTTTCACCACTCCCTTTACCTCAGAGGATTTTATAAACACTTCAAATAAAGGTCTGCGTTTCATATAGGCTTATCCTGGTTTGACAATGAGAATGGGGGCGTGCTCGGTCCTCATTTTCCTGTAGGCTACAATCCTCTTTGTCTTGATCACGTTGAGGGACAGATTGTTGTCCTGGCATCACACAGCCAGGTCTCTGACCTCCTCCTAATAGGCTGTCTCATAGTTGTCGGTAATCAGGCCTACCCCCGTTATGTCATCGGCAAACTTGGTGTTGGAGTCGTGCCTGGCCATGCAGTCGTGGGTGAACAGAGAGTACATGAGGGGACTGAGCACACACCCCTGAGAGGCCTCCATGTTGAGGATCAGCGTGGCGGATGTGTTGTTCTCTACCCTTACCACCTGGGGGTGTCCTGTCAGGAAGTTGAGGATCCAGTTGTTTAGTCTGAGGGTCCTTAACTTAGTGATGAACTTTGAGGACACTATGGTGTTGAACGCTGAGCTTTACTCAATGAATAGCATTCACATAGGTGTTGCTTTTGTCCAGGTGGGAAAGGGCAGTGTGAGTGCAATAGAGATGGCATCATCTGTGGATTTGTTGGAGTGGTAAAACTAAAATAATGATTATATAAAAAATATAATTTTAAGAAGTCACATTTGCGAGAAAGATTTACACAGTTATCAAAATGTCACACCAGGGTAAACCTACACCAAACAGTCCTTATTTTAAGTGTTTCTAAAATCCCCTATTGGAAAAATGGTGGAAAATCGATTGGAACCATTTCCCTGTTATTATGACACCTCCACTGTGGGGCTCTATTGCTTTGCATTGTTAGGCATTACAGCACTGTTGGCGCAAGGGAAATAAGCATTAACGACACCCGCGATAACATCTGCAAAACGTGGGTACGCAAACAAGGACATTTGATTCCATACATCCATCTTAAAGCTACAGTATAAAAAAGGTATTCAAATAAGAAAGCGACAATGAGATTCCACATTCCTATGACGGAGCTGATACCCATATGAAACTGAAAGCCAATAGACCCCGAAGCAACAGAACAGCTTCCACCCCCAAGCCATAGGACCACTAAATAGTTAAGCAAATAGCTACACGGACGATCTGCATTGACCCTTTTTGCACCAACTCATCAGGAGTTTTTTAGCCGTCACTTTATTCCTAGTTAGTGGGGCAAAAAAGTATTTAGTCAGCCACCAATTGTGCAAGTTCTCCCACTTAAAAAGATGAGGCCTGTAATTTCCATCTTAGGTACACTTCAACTATGACAGACAAAATGGAAGAAAAAAAAAATCTAGAAAAATCACGTTGTAGGATTTTTTAGGAATTTATTTGCAAATTATGGTGGAAAATAAGTATTTGGTCAATAAAAAAAGTTTCTCAATACTTCGTTATATACCCTTTGTTGGCAATGACGGAGGTCAAACGTTTTCTGTAAGACTTCACAAGGTTTTCACACACTGTTGCTGGTATTTCGGCCCATTCCTCCATACAGATCTCTTCTAGATCAGTGATGTTTGGGGCTGTTGCTGGGCAACACGGACTCAACTCCCTCCAAAGATTTTCTATGGGGTTGAGATCTGGAGACTGGCTAGGCCACTCCAGGACCTTGAAATGCTTCTTACGAAGCCACTCTTTCGTTGCCCGGGCGGTGTGTTTGGGATCATTGTCATGTTGAAAGACCCAGCCACGTTTCATCTTCAATGCCCTTGCTGATGGAAGGAGGTTTTCACTCAAGATCTCACGATACATGGCCCCATTCATTCTTTCCTTTACACGGATCAGTCGTCCTGGTCCCTTTGCAGAAAAACAGCCCCAAAGCATGAGGTTTCCACCCCCATGCTTCACAGTAGGTATGGTGTTCTTTGGATGCAACTCAGCATTCTTTGTTCTCCAAACACGAGTTGAGTTTTTACCAAAAAGTTGTTTTGGTTTCATCTCCCAATCTTCTTCTTGATCATCCAAATGCTCTCTAGCAAACTTCCGACGGGCCTGGACATGTACTGGCTTAAGCAGGGGGACACGTCTGGCACTGCAGGATTTGAGTCTCTGGCGGCGTAGTGTGTTACTGGATGGTAGGCTTTGTTACTTTGGTCCCAGCTCTCGGCAGGTTATTCACTAGGTCCCCCCATGTGGTTCTGGGATTTTTGCTCACCGTTCTTGTGATCATTTTGACCCCACGTGGTGAGATCTTGCGTGGAGCCCCAGAGCGAGGGAGATTATCAGTGGTCTTGTATGTCTTCCATTTCCTAATAATTGCTCCCACAGTTGATTTCTTCAAACCAAGCTGCTTACCTATTGCAGATTCAGTCTTCCCAGCCTGGTGCAGGTCTACAATTTTGTTTCTGGTGTCCTTTGACAGATTTTTGGTCTTGGCCAGAGTGGAGTTTGGAGTGTGACTGTTTGAGGTTGTGGACAGGTGTCTTTTATACTGATAACAAGTTCAAACAGGTGCCATTAATACAGGTAACAAGTGGAGGACAGAGGAGCCTCTTAAAAAGAAGTTACAGGTCTGTGAGCCAAAAATCTTGCTTGTTTGTAGGTGACCAAATACTTATTTTCCACCATAATTTGCAAATAAATTCATTAAAAATCCTACAAATGTGATTTTCTGGATTTTCTTTCTCATTTTGTCTGTCAATAGTTGAAGTGTACCTATGATGAAAATTACAGGCCTCTCATCTTAAGTGGGAGAACTTGCACAATTGGTGGCTAACTAAATACTTTTTTGCCCCACTGTATATGTACAGCACATACACTACATGACCAAAAGTATGGACACCTGTGCGAACATTTACTTTCAAAATCATGGGCATTAAATTAAGTCGCCCCCTTTGCTGCGATAACAGCCTGCACTCTTCTGGGAAGGCTTTCCACTAGATGTTGAAACGTTGCTCCGGGGACTTGCTTCCATTCAGCGACAAGGGTGTTGGTAAGATCACGCAATTAGGCCTGGCTCGCAGTCGGCATTCCAATTCATCCCAAACGTGTTCGATGGGGTTGTTGTCAGGGCTCTGTGCAGGCCTGTCATGTTCTGAAATGTGATTTGATTTTCATCATCTCTAGCACCATACCAGTATCCACATTTGTGAAAACAGCATGTTTCTACATTTTGTAGTTAAACATTTTTTGCACATCAAGTCTTAACATTTTAAAAACAATGATATTCAAAGACAGATTTATGGTGATGTGGCGAGTAAGAAAATACCCTCCCTCTGGCTAGAAACTGGTTGCACGTAATTAAAAATTTAAAAAACTCAGCCACAGATCATAGAAACTGTGTTTTCACATATATAGGCACTGGTATGGTGCTGGAGATTGAGAAGTGGTGGAATTGCCCTTAAGGGCAAATCAATGAATATCCTGCGAGAAACAAAGGCTTATCTCGTTCGTTATCCAGTCCAACACATGAACCCAGAACCCTATGAGGAAGATGTCCTTCTAACGTTTCTATGACAACCACGGAGGAAGGCAAGGCACACACACACGCGCACGCGCACACGCACACGCTGTCGACAGACAGGGATGGATGCACGCAAAAGACAACTTCCCTCATGAAGACAGAAGGGGGGGGTGGGGGTGGAATTGAGGGTATGAAAAAGGGGAAGTAGGCCAAATATAGGAATAGTATAATGAGCTGGGTTCCTATCGTTACATGTCCTCCTCCACTCTATCCCATCTCCCATCTTTCACTTAATTCAACCAGTCGACGGCAGAAACCCTCATTTTACCCCACTGCTAGATTTCCCAGAGGCCCGAGAGGAGCAGTTTCTGTCCTCGAGTGTGTAGGTATGCCCTGTTCGAATAGGCTACTTGTAAAAATGCATCTTCAGCTCCTCCCCTCACTTGAGGGCATCACCATGTAGGCCTGGCCATCTACTATCCTTGCTTTCATCAATCCGATAGTGTGAGATCAGTGATGACCTCAAGGACGGAAGGGAGGAAAGATGGAAAAAGGAAGCATTTTAAAAGTATCAGAACAGGGCCTCTTGCTTTTTTTTCCTGAGTGAATTGAGTGGAGCAGGTTGAGAGTCACTTTATTGCTGTGTTAGTCATGGACACGTTTGAAGTGGAGCTGAGGCAAAGGCGTCACAACAACAGAGCTGATTGCGTCAGAGAGCAAATCGATAAGGAGGCTCAATCCATCTCACCAAACAGAAGGCTAGTCGCTAGGCTACGTACATCTGGGTCGAGGGTCAGGCTAAGGACTACCACTGAAGAGCAGAACAGATGTGGAATCATGGATAGAAATAGAGCGGATTGATTGAAATAATGAAATGGATAAGTAGATCTACATTCTCCATTCTATTTTCGAAAATAAATGAATGTCTCTCCCTCTCTCGCTTTTAATATACCTTTGAAGCAAAAACATTTTTTGAACCAAGCATCTCGCCAAATTTATCTGGAAGTCTATACTTTTTTTCCCCGGCCAAACGAACTAATCACGATTACGGTCAAGTTCTGCCTATGGCTTAGTACATAGCCGTAATGCTGAGGCAGCATTGGCACACACACACACCAAAACTTGTTTTCAACCACTCCACAAATTTCTAGTTCTTAACAAACTATAGTTTAAGCAAGTCGGTGGGGACATCCATTTTGTGCATGACAAGTAATTTTTCCAAAAATTGTTTACAGACAGATTATTTCACTGTATCACATTTCCAGTAGGCCAGAAGTTTACATACACTAAGTTGACTGTACCTTTAAACAGCTTGGAAAATTCAAGAAAATTAAGTCTTGGCTTTAGAAGCTTCTGGTAGACTAATTGGAGGTGTACCTGTGGATGTATTTCAAGGCCTACCTTCATGACACCATGGGAAAATCAAGAAGAAATAATCCACCAAGACCTCAGAAAAATAATTGTAGACCTCCACAAGTCTGGTTCATCCTTGGCAGCAATTTCCAAACGCTTGAAAGTACCACATTCATCTGTACAAACAATAGTACGCAAGAATAAACACCATGGGACCACACAGCCGACATGCCGCTCAGAAAGGAGACGCATTCGGTCTCCTAGAGATGAACGTACCTTGGTGCGAAAAGTGCAAATCAATCCCAGAACCGCAGCAAAGGACAGTGTGAAGATGCTGGAGGAAACAGGTATAAAAGTATCTATATCCACAGTAAGACGAGTCCTATATCAAAATAACCTGAAAGGCCGTTCAGAAAGGAAGAAGACACTGCTCCAAAACCGCCATCAAAAAGCCAGACTACGGTTTGCAACTGCACATGGGGATAAAGATCCTACTTTTTGGAGAAATGTCCTCTGGTCTGATGAAACAAAAATATAACTGTTTGTCCATAATGACCATTATGTTTGGAGGAAAAAGGGGGAGGCTTGCAAGCCAAAGACCACCATCTCAACCGTGAAGGAAAGGGGTGGGAGCATCATGTTGTGGGGGTGCTTTGCTGCATGCACTTCACAAAAAAATAGATGGCATCATGAGAAAGGAAAATGTGGATATATTGAAGCAACATCTCAAGACATCAGTCAGGAAGTTAAAGCTTGGTCACAAATGGGTCTTCCAAAATGGGCAATGACCCCAAGCATACATCCAGAGTTGTGGCAAAATGCCTTAAGGATAACAAAGTCAAGGTATTAAAGTGTCCATCACAAAGCCCTGACCTCAATCCTATTGAAAATTTGTAGCAGAACTGAAAAAACGTGTGTGAGCAAGGAGGCTTACAAGCCTGACTCAGTTACACCAGCTCTGTCAGGAGAAATGGGCCACAATTCACCCAACTTACTGTGGGAAGCTTGTGGAAGGCTACCTGAAACATTTGACCCAAGTTAAACAATTTAAAGGCAATGCTGCCAAACACTAATTGAGTGCATGTAAACTTCTGACCCACTGGCAATGTGTTGAAATGAATAAAAGCTGAACTAAATCATTCTCTACTATTATTCTGACATTTCACATTAAAATAAAGTAGTGATCCTAACTGACCTAAAACAAGGAATTTTTACGGGGATTACAAGTCAGGAATTGTGAAAAACTGAGTTTAAATGTACACTTCCGTCTTCTATTGCATCCATACTCAAAGGTTTGGAGTAACTTACAAATTCTTGTTTTTGAACACATTTTTTGTCCATTAAAATATCAAATTGATCCGAAATACAACGTATTTCTTTTTTTTTAGGTGTTTTCTACCTAGGCGTAAAGGGGCCCATTTTTATTATTATTAATTTTTTTTACCTTTATTTAACCAGGCAGTTAAGAACATATTCTTATTTTCAATGACGGCCTGGGAACAGTGGGTTAACTGCCTGTTCAGGGGCAGAACGACAGATTTGTACCTTGTCAGCTCGGGGGTTTGAACTCGCAACCTTCCGGTTACTAGTCCAACGCTCTAACCACTAGGCTACGCTGCCGCCCCATTATCAGCAACCGTCACTCTTGTGTTCCAATGGCATGTTGTGTTAGCTAATCAAAGTTTATCATTTTAAAAAAGGCTAATTGAACATTAGAAAACCCTTTTGCAATTATGTTAGCACAGCTGAAAACTGTTGATCTGATTAAAGAAGCAAAAAAACTGAAGATCTCATAAAACACTGTACTACTCCCTTCACAGAACAGCAAACTGGCTAACCAGAATAGAAAGAGTAGTAGGAGGCCCCGGTGCACAACTGAGCAAGAGGACAAGTACCTAGTTTGAGAAACAGACGCCTCACAAGTCCTCAACTGGCAGCTTCATTAAATAGTACCCGTAAAATACCAGTCTCAACATCAGTAAAGAGGCAACTCCGGGATGCTGGCCTTTTAGGCAGAGTTGCAAAGACAAAGCCATATCTCAGACTGGCCAATAAAAAGTGGGCCTTTGTAGATAATTAAAAAATGAAAAACATTCTAGCTGCTATAGTCATTTACAACATTAAATGTCTCCACTCTGATCAATTTGATGCCATTTCAAAATAGACCCCCCCCAAAAAACATTAAGCTTTTCTTTAAAAAACAAGGACATTTCTAAGTGACCCCAAACTTCTGAGCAGTAGCACACACACGTTAAAAGTTGACACCTACTCATTCAAGCGTTTCTTTATTTTTACTATTTTATACATTGAATAAATGACATCAAAACTATGAAATCACATAGTAACCAGAAAAGTATATAAAAAAGTAGCTACAGTCATGGCCAAAAATTGAGAATGACAAATATTAACTTCCAAAGTTTGCCGCTTCAGTGTCTTTAGATATTTTTGTCAGATGTAATTATACTTCAGTATTCCATAGTAACAAGCATTTCATACGTGTCAAAGGCTTTTGACAATTACATGAAGTTGATGCAAAGAGTCTATATATTATTATATTATATTTGCAGTGTTGACCCTTCTTTTTCAAGACCTCTGCAATCTACCCTGGCATGCTTCTGGGCCACATCCTGACTGATGGCAGCCCATTCTTGCATAATCAATGCTTGGAGTTTGTCAGAATGTGTGGGTTTTTGTTTGTCCACCCACCTCTTGAGGATTGACCACAAGTTCTCAATGGGATTAAGGTCTGGGAAGTTTCCTGGCCATGGACCCAAAATAGATGTTTTGTTCCCCGAGCCACTTAGTTATCACTTTTGCCTTATGGCAAGGTGCTCCATCATGCTGGAAAAGGCATTGTTCGTCAAACTGTTCCTGGATGTTTGGGAAAATTTGCTCTCGGGGATGTGTTGGTACCATTCTTTATTCATGGCTGTGTTCTTAGGCAAAATTGTGAGTGAGCCCACTCCCTTGGCTGAGAAGCAACCCCACACATGAATGGTCTATGAATGCTTTGCAGGACTGATGGTAGCACTCACCTTGTCTTCCAGAAAACACTTTTTTTAGTTACTACATGATTCCATGTGTGTCATTTCATAGTTTTGATGATGTCGTCACTATTATTCTACAATGTAGAAAATAGTAAAAATAAAGAAAAACCCTTGAATGAGTAGGTGCGTTCAAACTTTTGGCGCACACAAACATTTCAGGCTAACATAAGTGCATCTGATTAATGAACAAAAATGTGTGTTGTGTTATTTGGGTAGGGTGTGTAAATTGATGAGGGGAAAAAAAAGAAAATTTGAATAAGGCTGTAACGTAACAAAAAGTGGAAAAAGTCCAGGGGTCTGAATACACGTGACCAATAAGGCCTAAACTATAGCTTATAATCGCATCAATAAATCTGTTACTCTGAACACCTTAACAGCAAAATGGATGCAGATGACAAACTCGAAATGGGGTAATGTTTGGTTGTGCAGGAGGTAAAAGGTGGGAAGTCTCTAGAAATATCTAGTTAACAGAAGAAAGGAAGACAAAATAAGGACAAAAGGACAGAAGAAAAAGGAAAAGAAAGAGGACAACAAAGTGAAACAGTCAGCACTTCTATTGCAACTTCGTATTTCGTCGTCCTAACGTAGTCTACACCGCTATCTGCCCAGCAGCTAGCCAGCTAGCAAACGTCCACCGTCTGCCACTGCCAGCTAGTCTACAAAGTCAACAACGCAGCCACTGCCAGCTAGCCTACTTCAGCAGTACTGTATCATTTTAATCATTTTAGTCAATAAGATTCTTGCTACGTAAGCTTAACTTTCTGAACATTTGAGACGTGTAGTCCACTTGTCATTCCAATCTCCTTGCATTAGCGTAGCCTCTTCTGTAGCCTGTCAACTATGTGTCTGTCTATCCCTGTTATCTCCTCTCTGCACAGACCATACAAACGCTCCACACCGCATGGCCGCGGCCACCCTAATCTGGTGGTCCCAGCGCGCACGACCCACGTGGAGTTCCAGGTCTCCGGTAGCCTCTGGAACTGCCGATCTGCGGCCAACAAGGCAGAGTTCATCTCAGCCTATGCCTCCCTCCAGTCTCTCGACTTCTTGGCACTGACGGAAACATGGATCACCACAGATAACACTGCTACTCCTACTGCTCTCTCTTCGTCCGCCCACGTGTTCTCGCACACCCCGAGAGCTTCTGGTCAGCGGGGTGGTGGCACCGGGATCCTCATCTCTCCCAAGTGGTCATTCTCTCTTTCTCCCCTTACCCATCTGTCTATCGCCTCCTTTGAATTTCATGCTGTCACAGTTACCAGCCCTTTCAAGCTTAACATCCTTATCATTTATCGCCCTCCAGGTCCCCTCGGAGAGTTCATCAATGAGCTTGATGTCTTGATAAGCTCCTTTCCTGAGGACGGCTCACCTCTCACAGTTCTGGGCGACTTTAACCTCCCCACGTCTACCTTTGACTCATTCCTCTGCCTCCATCTTTCCACTCCTTTCCTCTTTTGACCTCACCCTCTCACCTTCCCCCCCTACTCACAAGGCAGGCAATACGCTCGACCTCATCTTTACTAGATGCTGTTCTTCCACTAACCTCATTGCAACTCCCCTCCAAGTCTCCGACCACTACCTTGTATCCTTTTCCCTCTCGCTCTCATCCAACACTTCCCACACTGCCCCTACTCGGATGGTATCGCGCCGTCCCAACCTTCGCCCTCTCTCCCCCGCTACTCTCTCCTCTTCCATCCTATCATCTCTTCCCTCTGCTCAAACCTTCTCCAACCTATCTCCTGATTCTGCCTCCTCAACCCTCCTCTCCTCCCTTTCTGCATCCTTTGACTCTCTATGTCCCCTATCTTCCAGGCCGGCTCGGTCCTCCCCTCCCGCTCCGTGGCTCGACGACTCATTGCGAGCTCACAGAACAGGGCTCCGGGCAGCCGAGCGGAAATGGAGGAAAACTCGCCTCCCTGCGGACCTGGCATCCTTTCGCTCCCTCCTCTCTACATTTTCCTCCCCTGTCTCTGCTGCTAAAGCCACTTTCTACCACTCTAAATTCCAAGCATCTGCCTCTAACCCTAGGAAGCTCTTTGCCCCCCCCTCCTCCCTCTCTGCAGATGACTTCGTCAACCATTTTGAAAAGAAGGTCGACGACATCCGATCCTCGTTTGCTAAGTCAAACGACACCGCTGGTTCTGCTCACACTGCCCTACCCTGTGCTCTGACCTCTTTCTCTCCTCTCTCTCCAGATGAAATCTTGCGACTTGTGACGGCCGGCCGCCCAACAACCTGCCCGCTCGACCCTATCCCCTCTCTTCTCCAGACCATTTCCGGAGACCTTCTCCCTTACCTCACCTCGCTCATCAACTCATCCCTGACCGCTGGCTACGTCCCTTCCGTCTTCAAGAGAGCGAGAGTTGCACCCCTTCTGAAAAAACCTACACTCGATCCCTCCGATGTCAACAACTACAGACCAGTATCCCTTCTTTCTTTTCTCTCCAAAACTCTTGAACGTGCCGTCCTTGGCCAGCTCTCCCGCTATCTCTCTCAGAATGACCTTCTTGATCCAAATCAGTCAGGTTTCAAGACTAGTCATTCAACTGAGACTGCTCTTCTCTGTATCACGGAGGTGCTCCGCACTGCTAAAGCTAACTCTCTCTCCTCTGCTCTCATCCTTCTAGACCTATCGGCTGCCTTCGATACTGTGAAACATCAGATCCTCCTCTCCACCCTCTCCGAGTTGGGCATCTCCGGCGCGGCCCACGCTTGGATTGCGTCCTACCTGACAGGTCGCTCCTACCAGGTGGCGTGGCGAGAATCTGTCTCCTCACCACGCGCTCTCACCACTGGTGTCCCCCAGGGCTCTGTTCTAGGCCCTCTCCTATTCTCGCTATACACCAAGTCACTTGGCTCTGTCATAACCTCACATGGTCTCTCCTATCATTGCTATGCAGACGACACACAATTAATCTTCTCCTTTCCCCTTCTGATGACCAGGTGGCGAATCGCATCTCTGCATGTCTGGCAGACATATCAGTGTGGATGACGGATCACCACCTCAAGCTGAACCTCGGCAAGACGGAGCTGCTCTTCCTCCCGGGGAAGGACTGCCCGTTCCATGATCTCGCCATCACGGTTGACAACTCCATTGTGTCCTCCTCCCAGAGCGCTAAGAACGTTGGCGTGATCCTGGACAACACCCTGTCGTTCTCAACTAACATCAAGGCGGTGGCCCGTTCCTGTAGGTTCATGCTCTACAACATCCGCAGAGTACGACCCTGCCTCACACAGGAAGCGGCGCAGGTCCTAATCCAGGCACTTGTCATCTCCCGTCTGGATTACTGCAACTCGCTGTTGGCTGGGCTCCCTGCCTGTGCCATTAAACCCCTACAACTCATCCAGAACGCCGCAGCCCGTCTGGTGTTCAACCTTCCCAAGTTCTCTCACGTCACCCCGCTCCTCCGCTCTCTCCACTGGCTTCCAGTTGAAGCTCGCATCCGCTACAAGACCATGGTGCTTGCCTACGGAGCTGTGAGGGGATCGGCACCTCAGTACCTCCAGGCTCTGATCAGGCCCTACACCCAAACAAGGGCACTGCGTTCATCCACCTCTGGCCTGCTCGCCTCCCTACCACTGAGGAAGTACAGTTCCCGCTCAGCCCAGTCAAAACTGTTCGCTGCTCTGGCCCCCCAATGGTGGAACAAACTCCCTCACGACGCCAGGACAGCGGAGTCAATCTCCACCTTCCGGAGACACCTGAAACCCCACCTCTTTAAGGAATACCTAGGATAGGATAAAGTAATCCTACTCACCCCCCCCCTTAAAAGATTTAGATGCACTATTGTAAAGTGGCCGTTCCACTGGATGTCATAAGGTGAATGCACCAATTTGTAAGTCGCTCTGGATAAGAGCGTCTGCTAAATGACTTAAATGTAAATGTAAGTCAGAAGTGTAGGATAAATTTGACTAATTGTGGAAAATACTGGATCAAGAAAAAAAAACAACATTGGTAAAGAGCAAGCGTAGTTCATATTATGCATGCCAAACAGGTCCGGTTAGATTACAATAGCCATTTTTCTGACCATGGGGAACAAAAAATAAATGATAAGCGTAATAGAGAGCATTGTAATGTTTTTGTTTTTTTTGGGGGGGGGGGCCTTTATTACAGCAAAGACTAAAAACTAGCATGAATTTGGGAATGCAATTGATGACATGGAATTGTTTATGCCAATTGTTCAAGGGTCGGTTTGTTATTTTATACTTAAAATGCTTGATTGCATTTCAAATCATGAATGACTCATTTGCTGTGTGATGACATGAAAAAAAGGAATGATTGACACAGTAGCCTATAGAAGTATTGAAATATAGGCGTAAGTAAGTTACAGTATAGAGACTAAACAGGATGCGCTCTATGGCCTACAGCTCAATGGTAGTTATACAAGTCTGCTATACTAAGCCTACTAATGATAACATTACTTATAATGATAACAAGGAGATCAAGAAAATGTGGGGTTTTCTGAATATAAATTTGTCAGACAGTTTGGAAGTGTAAACTATAAATAAAATATGCAATACCAGAGAGGCGGTTCTAACGAAAAGCCTTTATTACAGCATAGCAAAGATTAAAAACAGCCGACGTGGTTGAATGGGGTTTGGTGCTCACGGAATCAGTAGGCTGTGGTCCTTCTGTGGCTCAGTTGGTAGAGCATGGCGCTTGTAACGCCAGGGTAGTGGGTTCGATTCCCGGGACCACCCATACGTAGAATGTATGCACACATGACTGTAAGTCGCTTTGGATAAAAGCGTCAGCTAAATGGCATATATTATTATTATTATTATTATTATATTATTATTAAACAAACACTCACCGGCAACAAGCAGGATCTGTCTAATTTGTGTAGATATATAAAAGACAGGCGCAGTTAACAGTTAGGCTGTTGATGGCAGACATAATTAAGGAGGGGTTTCCGCTCTCCTCACTTTTCTTAACAGCCCTTGCCTTCATTTTCTCGTCTCCTAACTCCACTTCTGCCTCCAACATGCTGGGTAACTTTGCTTTAATGCACATAGCAACATGGTCTAGGAAAAAGGCACCATTTCAACAGCGCACTGACGTTTCAGAACCGTGGACAGCGACCGCTAACTAACACAGGAGAAGGCGCATTTCTTATGTAATATAAGCAATATACAATATGCTTATTTCAATAGCACATGTCAGAGTGATGGACTGTGCGACCCACACAGCCTCCACAATGGATTAGTCCCCCCAAACAGGAACAAAATCAGACCGGTGTCTTGTACACCATTTTATTTATTTTTTGCTTCTGCTTGACTAAAGAAATCTCGGTCGACCAACAGCCTATCGACCAGTCGATTAAAATGGGATCATTCTTAAAGAAAACTATTCATTTCATGTGCATGGCACAGTCAAGTAGCATAATTAATCTAAAAAATATGCCTTTCTATTCTTCTGAAAATACATTAATACTTATTTGTTTTAGGCAGGTCCTAAGAAACACTAATGGATTTCTTTGTGATGTGTATATTTAATGGATTTATTCAAATAGACATCCAGCCACTCCTAAACGTGCCTGCACGGGAGACATAAAAGGCTTATCCTGCAAGAATGTGGTTATAAATTGGGTTCTAAAAAACATTGCCAGATTACACGTGGGAATACTTGGAAACAGATGCTCAAATAAAATCACTTAAGAGCTGATATCCTGGTGTTTTTTCCCCCACCTGTTGGGAACACTGCCGTAAAGTCTGAAAGGGTATAAAAATAAACTTGCTTGAGAATCTTCTACATGACAGAGATTCCAGGGCAATTAGCCTATATATTCCCCCCAAATGTAAACTACACTATTTTGCCATGGGGGGTGTTTGGAGCCAAGATGGTGGCTTTAGTTCACTCTATTCTGTCTATATGGCTCTGCACCACCAAGCCACCAGTGTTGTTTCTTCAAGCTTTCTGGCTCCGGCTCCCTGGAGATTTAGTGTCTTAAATCCCAGAGGGATTAGAGAGATTTGGGGATCTGGGGCAGTGGCCCAGTCTGAACAGCCTCACTGAGACTCAGTCAACTGAATGAAATAGGACCAGTTAGTTATAGCGGTGAGAGGGTAAAACATTAAAAGGCCAGCCTAACAACCTCCATGGTACTGCCCTACTTATATAGATTTACAGTTGAAAACATGTCACCTCTAGGAGAGGCACATTCCTACACTGAAAAGAAATGTCCTCTTCTCCCACTCTTTCAAATGTCTTCTGGATGATATCAACCAGGCATTTATAAATCCCCTCCATTTACAGGCCTACTCCATCTTAATTCTCATCCTTCACTAGGCCGTCAACTATACATCTAATCTCTTATGCTAAAACGTTTATTCTACTGCAATTTACTTTGTGTTGGTATTCTTTTCTTACTGTTGCATTGTCGAGAAGGAACCAGTAAGTAAACATTTAGTGGACGATGTACACCGTGCATATCCAGTACGACTAATAAAATGAAAGTAAAAATAGTTTAGTTTAAAGTGCTACTCACAACAAAAAGTGGCTGTACTTTAATAATTAGACAACTTTTACTTCACTACATTCCTAAAGAAAACACATTTACTTTTTTACTCCATACATTTTCCCTGAGACCGAAAAGTATGTTTATTTTGAATGCAAAGTATTAGCAAGTCATCCCTACTGTTGCTGATCTGGCAGATTCACTAAACACACATGCTTCATTTGTTAATGATGTCAGTGTTGGTGTCCCCCCCTTGCGATCTGTATAAAAAAATATATTTAAAAAAATAAAGTGCCATCTGATTTGCTTTATATAAGGAATTTGAAATCATTTACATGTTTACTTTTGATACTTAAGTATAATTAAAACCAAATACGTTGACTTTTACTCAAATAGTAGTTTACTGGGTGACTTTCACTAGTCATTTTCTATTAAAAAAAATATATAAAAAAGGTAAATTTACTCAAGTATAACAATTGGCTACTTGTTCCACCACTGAAAACATGAAACTATTCCAATGCTTTCACTCTATAAATGCAGCCTACTGTAGGGCTGACCAAATTAAGCCGACAGGCTGTTGGTCGACCAAGATTGTTTTAGTCGAGCAGTGGCACATTTTTTAAATGAAATGTTATGGCACACGAGACACTTGTCTGATTCATGCCTGTGAGTGGACTAATCCATTGCAGAGGCCACAGGGATGGCACACCAGAAGTACATTTACCATTAATTACCGTCATTTCTAATCTACAATGTTTGGTTATGGTAATTTCTGTTAATGTATTCATCACCACCACAGTTACCATTGTCATAGTGGGCGTGGACCCTGTTTGCAGACAGCACAACCCAGGTTACACTTGTGAGGAAAAAAGGTTTGGGTTTATTTCAATCTATTTTATAAGCTGTACATTTATTAATTGTCTTTTGTTTGGAGTGCTCCTGTCAATCTTGAGTAAGGACACTGTACTGTTGATTTTATTCAAACATAGGTTGTGTCGATATGGAAAAATACAAGTTTAAACATTTCGATCAATCGATTGGTTGAAAGAACGGACGACCAAGATTTGTTGTTGATGTTGTCGTCGTCGTCAGGGACAGCCCTAGCCTATTGTCAACCTCCATCCATCTACCTCAATCTTGCTCCTTCCATCCAGCCTCCCCAGGCCAGCAGCAGTGTCCTGTGCTCTCCTGTAGATAAAAGGTGACCCTGCTTGGCTGAAATCAATAGGTTTCCTTCCTGAATTAGTCAAGGTCCCAGTGTACGGCGGAACTCTAAAGAGAGTGCAGGACGTGTGTGTCTGACCCATTACTTTGAAGAACGCTTTTGAGTACGTAGGGCTACATAGTCCTCTAAAACAAAAGCAGCAATACATACCTATTTGAGCTGCACCAGCGACCATTAAGGCCTACAGTGCCACCATTTAGCAGAGTGAGTCTATAGAAAGTCTATCCAGATGGGTTGTCTCTTCACAGGAATAACGTTATCGAACACCATAAAAACCGCAAACAAGTTTTCCCCTCAACACAAAACTGACAATACATCCAACCTGAAACACAATGCAACTTGACACATTACATTTACATTTAAGTCATTTAGCAGACGCTCTTATCCAGAGCGACTTACAAATTGGTGCATTCACCTTATGACATCCAGTGGAACAGCCACTTTACAATAGTGCATCTAAATCTTTTAAGGGGGGTGAGAAGGATTACTTTATCCTATCCTAGGTATTCCTTAAAGAGGTGGGGTTTCAGGTGTCTCCGGAAGGTGGTGATTGACTCCGCTGTCCTGGCGTCGTGAGGGAGTGTGTTCCACCATTGGGGAGCCAGAGCAGCGAACAGTTTTGACTGGGCTGAGCGGGAACTGTACTTCCTCAGTGGTAGGGAGGCGAGCAGGCCAGAGGTGGTTGAACGCAGTGCCCTTGTTTGGGTGTAGGGCCTGATCAGAGCCTGGAGGTACTGAGGTGCCGTTCCCCTCACAGCTCCATAGGCAAGCACCATGGTCTTGTAGCGGATGCGAGCTTCAACTGGAAGCCAGTGGAGAGAGCGGAGGAGCGGGGTGACGTGAGAGAACTTGGGAAGGTTGAACACCAGACGGGCTGCGGCGTTCTGGATGAGTTGTAGGGGTTTAATGGCACAGGCAGGGAGCCCAGCCAACAGCGAGTTGCAGTAATCCAGACGGGAGATGACAAGTGCCTGGATTAGGACCTGCGCCGCTTCCTGTGTGAGGCAGGGTCGTACTCTGCGGATGTTGTAGAGCATGAACCTACAGGAACGGGCCACCGCCTTGATGTTAGTTGAGAACGACAGGGTGTTGTCCAGGATCACGCCAAGGTTCTTAGCGCTCTGTGAGGAGGACACAATGGAGTTGTCAACCGTGATGGCGAGATCATGGAACGGGCAGTCCTTCCCCGGGAGGAAGAGCAGCTCCGTCTTGCCGAGGTTCAGCTTGAGGTGGTGATCCGTCATCCACACTGATATGTCTGCCAGACATGCAGAGATGCGATTCGCCACCTGGTCATCAGAAGGAGGAAAGGAGAAGATTAATTGTGTGTCGTCTGCATAGCAATGATAGGAGAGACCATGTGAGGTTATGACAGAGCCAAGTGACTTGGTGTATAGCGAGAATAGGAGAGGGCCTAGAACAGAGCCCTGGGGGACCTGACTGATTTGGATCAAGAAGGTCATTCTGAGAGAGATAGCGGGAGAGCTGGCCAAGGACGGCACGTTCAAGAGTTTTGGAGAGAAAAGAAAGAAGGGATACTGGTCTGTAGTTGTTGACATCGGAGGGATCGAGTGTAGGTTTTTTCAGAAGGGGTGCAACTCTCGCTCTCTTGAAGACGGAAGGGACGTAGCCAGCGGTCAGGGATGAGTTGATGAGCGAGGTGAGGTAAGGGAGAAGGTCTCCGGACAATACATGACATTTACATTCAGGTGGCAAGCTAATAATAGAAACATGGCTTCACAATTCATTTACCATTATCATACTAGCATATGGATTGTCATGTTTAGCACTGCCAGTGACTGTAATTAAATAACATCTTTCCTCTGTATCACACTATAAAAGGTCTGACCTCGATCCTTCTCCCAAATGAAGCAAGAAAGTGAATTAATGAATAAACCGGGGGGGTGCTCCATATTCTCTGAACCCGGTGCCCGCCTCACTACTACAGTGTCTGGGTGGAGGGCCACAGCCTACCTGGATGCCTGTGGTACCTTCTGCAGCTAATGACATAAAAACAGAGAAGTGGTAGCTTTTCAACACACACCACCCCCCCAGCAAAATGAATCTCCCTCGCTCACCCACCCACACTTCCGTGTACACAGAAGAGTCAGTGCTAATTGGGATGAAATAATAGGGCTCGACTGGCACAGTGGTCCAAGGCACTGAATCTCAGTGCAAGAGGCGTCATTAGTCTCTGGTTTGAATCCAGGCTGTATCACATCTGGCCGTGATTAAAGAGTCCCACAGGGTGGTGCACAATTGGCCCAGCAACATCCGGGTTCGGCCGTCATTGTAAATAAGATTTTGTTCTTCACTGACATGCCTAGTTTAAATAAATAAAGTAGTTTTCATAGAGCATTATACAACAATATGGAAACGCAAGTGCACCAGCATAGAGGTCGCCTGGATGGGAGCACACACACACACACTTTTGTTTTTTAATACCTTGAAGTCTAATACTGAGTTTTATGTTGATCTGTTGATTTCTTGAACATTATTAGGCCCATTTCACAGGAAATTAAGATTCTAGCCAAGATTCTCTTCCTGTCTAAATCCAGTCATGCTGTAGAATCAAGTCAATGTAGTAAGAAGCCGTCAATTCTTTCCTTCCATCTCTTTCTTCCCTCCACCCCTCGCAGTCTTTGTAGCAGATTAGACAGGGTGCTAGGCCCAGACTAAATCAAAAGCCCTTGATGGCTCCACTGTAACAGGATGTCACCACACACACGGGCTGCTATGGAGTTCTGTAACATGTGTATCCTGTAGTACTGTGTGTGCGCGCACCGACTAATGTAGGCTAACATGTGGGGAAATTATTAATGGGCTATTAAATGTTGGCTAGACACCAAGACGTGTGTAGACTATCCCATCCAGGCGACCTCTATGCTGGTGCACTTGCGTTTCCATATTGTTGTATAATGCTCTATGAAAACCACTTGGTTCCTTTCTATGGGCTACCAGTAACTCCTGTCAATACAATGAGCCAGTCAAGGCAAAGTGGCACAGCATGACCCATGCCCAAAGACAAACACCCCGTCTCATTCACTCTCCCAGACAGACACCCACCCACTCACGCACTCTGCTGTTTCTCAGAACTGACAACCATCTATCCAATGACCCAGGGTGGCCTTCGTCTTAAGTTTATTTTCTTCATCCCTCTATGCTTAACAATCTCATCACCATCTTTCACTCTGCCTCCCTCTTTTTCACCTAGATTGTTCCGTTACCCAGTAAACGGCACCGTACCGACAAAAAAGCTTTTAAACGATGCAGAATAATAATTATTTTCCTGATACTTGTCATAGACCCATACAAGATTACTTTGAATATAGCCAAAGGGAGCATGATAAGATCATAGTTCGAGTCCCTTTTTGACATACCGGGAGGTAATTCTGACCTCTCGAAAGAACTGTTAAATGCATCTAAGCGCCAGACGAGAACGCATCTACATATAGTCACTCTTAGTGATTATGTCCGTCAAGGCATTATTCCACCGGGACGGAGGTGGCAAAAAGAACCATCATTGGGACAGCGCACAGATGATTTCTGTGAGCGCTGGTGTGCCATCCTGAACAACATTCTCTATTGATTTAATGACATGAATTGTTGACCAGTTGAAAAGGAATTTTATTGACATGGATAACACAATTAAAAGACAAAACGCACAGCTCTACAAATAGCTGTTAATGGTGATGGCATATTCAATGAACTGATGAAAACTAACCAAGCGCTCCAGGACAAGTTGTCTACAGAAATAAAGGAACTTTTTTTTTTAAATCAAGAAATTAAACCAAGACAAAAAAGGCAGAGGATAAAGTCTACTTCTGGAGAAACCCTGACAAGGGAGGTCCTGCTCCTCCTCTCCATGGCAGACGCAGGAGGGATGCCGCTTACTTCGATCCATCAAAGCTCTTACAACCAGCGCCTCGTCTGCTTCCAGTGGTAGTTTTTTTATTCAACGAGAGACTGGACAGACGGAAGGGCGGAGGTGGCCGCAGGCACGCGCATCGACGAGATGCCGCACCCGACGGGGTAAGAAGAAACGACTATCAGAGGTAGAGGAGACTGTTCACACGGTCCCAGAACCCACAGGACTGAGTGTCTTTAGTTTATCAAGCAAGATATTGAGCCCTGCCCATGTCTCTTTGCTTAAAAGATAAGTCTCTAATGTGTTTTCGGACCTTCCCTTGGTCGTATTCTCCCGGGGCAGAAATCTCAGAGACCAATTGGTACGCTCTGATTTACCACCCCAAGAAATTCCTGAACAATGTCTATTTGCGCCCCTACTGGATGGAAATTAAAAAAGTGGCTGTGCTCAATGCAATGGCAGTTAAACGTAGATCCTTCAAACACCCACAAACAGGGAAATCGATCCCAATCAAAGGTGTTATTACGTGCTCCACTAAGGCAGTTATTTATCTTATAATTTGTCCTTGTGGTAAAAATTGTGGGTAAAACAAAGCACGTATCTCAGAGCATCGTAGCACCATTAGGTGTAAAAACTTGACTTACCCAGTTGCGGCTCACTTTTTGGGGGCAGGCCACTCGATTGTCTCTGCGTTATACTGGCATCGAACATGTCACCCTCCCTAGGAGAGGGGGTGACCTTGATAATTTGTTAAAACTAGAGGCTGCATGGATCTTTAACTTAAAGAGCCTTGTTCCCTTCGGTCTCGACGTAGACATTGATGTGAAGCCATTCTTGTGATTGTGACTTTGCCATTGTAATTGTTTTTAAGCTTGTGTAGTCTAAAATGAAACTATGGTCGTATGCTATCCATTTGTTTGCTGTTTTTTGCATGCCATTTTAATATTTGATAATTAACCAATGATATTAGGCCACTCTTGGCCATGATTACAGACACCTGTGTCTTATGACAATATAAACGAGTCATTCCGCAGTGTTTGTGATTACACCCTGATGAAGACAGCTTGACTGTCGAAACGTTGGTAATTACATTTTGGCATCTGAGCTCCTAGAGTGTGCGGCTCTTTTATTTTCAACTTTTCTACTCCGCCAGCCAGCACCTCACCTAAATAGCTGTGCGTTTATTTTTCTTCTATAGTGTTTAAGTTAAACGTCTAAAACCAGACTTAAAATATAATTGAGCCATCTTATTTGATTAGATCCTATTTGAGAACTAACAAATCACCAAAATAAAAGCTAGACCGTCAAGGAGAATGTAAAATAAATTACGTTTCATTACATGACACCATTGATTTTGATTTTGTTTGAGTGACTCAGATAACCCTACGCAAAAGACATAAGCCACGGCAAAATATGAATAATTGCAGGACACTAGCTTTAGAAGTGTTAAAACGTTATCTTGCCCCATGACAAAATCTGTAGTATTACAGGAGATTTTCTTTAAAAACAAAATGTTCTGTGGCCAAGAGGGCCTCACACCCCCCTCCCCCACCTCAGTTTACTCACCCAACATCCAAAACCTTATTCCTTAGGGTGGTACAGCACTAAATTGACCTTATGACAGTTTCCCTAGACACTGGACTCTTACGGACATAACTGGAAAAGCCATCAGGCGTCAAACCACATGGAACACACAGACCACATACTGTATGACCTCACTGGATCACAGGACAGCTCAGTCTGTCTGTGGCAGCCAAATACAGACACATGAAACCACACTGTAATGAATGAACACACCCCAGACATGGCAAACCACACAGACATGAAGTATAGCCTACACAAAGGATCATCAACTAGTCAGCCGCGGGACAATTTCTTTCTTGGGGGGGGGGGGATTATCGGGGTTGCAGGAACATAATTGAAAATCATTGGGCTTCTTGCAGTCAAAAGAGACAAGTTTTAGTAAAATATTCCAGTAGATCAAACCTGGCTTACATTTGTATATGATCATGTGTCTAATATGCGTAGAAATACTTGGATTTTAATTTGGGACATCTGTTCCCAAATTAAAATCCATTGGAGCGGATTTCCTGGTGTTTTGACAGTTCATGTCCAATAATGAAATTCACCCCCCCCCCTAAAGGGGAACAAATAAAACCACATTGGGGAACACTGGCTTACACAACCACACACTAGAATTGGATCATACACACAATTATGTGTAAGCACACATACACTCTAAAAGTCCCCTTGAACACCCAGCCAGACAACGACTCACCACAACATGACAAACAAGGATGGGGGAAACCTGACCGTCTGTCATCTAAATGCAAATGAGAAGTGCCGTCACTCGGCTCACTCTAAAGACAGATCTTGATTCTCTGGGAATGAGAATAAATAACTTTAGAGAAGATGGGGGACACAAGACACCAGTTTAGTCTTGCAGCCACCTACGCTTCTTTGTCAAATCACCTGGTATGAAATATTGTGCCCATGTTAAAACACATAGTGAATATAGAGATGCAGAAACAGAGACCGAGTGAGAGGAGAGAGAGTTGTCTGAACACCTATGATTGTTGAGCGTGTGTGCCACCAAATGCAAACATTACCCCAGATATAAGCAAGTCTTTTTGAGGAGGAGAAAAAAAAAGACGTGTTGACATAATTATTCCACCAGGGCTTGTATGCTAGCACAGCAAGCGGGAAAAAAGTAAGTATGTAAAACAAAAAAACTAGCTAGAAAATCATACCATCTTGGTCTACCTTGAAAGAAATTCATACGTGTCAGGACTTCCACTGTTCAAATATCACAGGATTTTTGAATGCACGTGGAAGGTAACAAATTAAATTGTATTAACGATAGTGTTTTCCACAAGCACATAGTATTGTCATACTTTTATTTTGAAGGCTAACCGCAAAGTCCACTATTGTGGCTAATCCTTATTGTGGCTAGCTTCACAGATGGGTTCGACAACCATTAATCAAATAAGAACGGTCTAATAAATTAGGGTTATTTTAGATGACGACAAGCTATATAGTTAGTAAGTTAACTATAGCTACTGAAACGGATGTAGTGTTATTTGACACGTCAAATAGTGTTATTTAACGTGTGATCTTTTGACACAAAGACCCAAACGGCGTACCATATAAATCCTGGTTGAAAATTAAAACAGCACAGCAACTAAGTGAAATAGGTTTTGATTATGTTTTACTGGTAATGGAGACATGCATAAATACCAACAAAATAAAGTTTGTCAGTGGTGTGTCCTTTAACTTGGCAAGTCCTTTAATGACGGCCCGGATGACGCTGGGCCAATTGTGCGCCGCCCTACGGGACTATCAATCACGGCCAGAAGTTATACAGCCTGGATTCAAACCAGGGACTGTAAGTGATGCCTCTTGCACAGAGATGCAGTGCCTTAGACCGATGCGTCCGTGTGTGTTTTAACAATGCAACTGCACTAGAATACTTAAACACTGCCGCAAAAAAAAAGATATATATATAAAAACATTTTTTTTAAAAGGTCAAAATCAGATATAGGTATCAGACAAAAATGTCATACCGGTGCATCACTAATTAAAAGGGATACTTTGGTATTTTGGCAATGGGTCTCTTTATCTACTTCCCCAGAGGCAGATTAACTTTGTGTCTCTAGTATCAACCTGCTCCACTGCAGCCCCATCGATGAGAATGGGGGTGTGCTCGGTCATCATTTTCCTGTAGTCCACAATCTCCTTTGTCTTTATCACATTGAGAGGTTGTCCTGGCACCACAAGGCCAGGTCTCGGACCTCCTCCCTATAGGCTCTCATCGTTGTCGGTGATCAGGCCTACCACTGTTGTGTCATCGGAAACTTAATGATGCCGTTGGAGTCGTGCGTGAACAGTGAGGACAGGAGGGGACTGAGCACGCACCCCTGAGGGTCCCCCCATGTTGAGGATCAGCGTGGCGGACGTGTTGTTACCTACCCTTACCGCCTGGTGGCAGCCCGTCAGGAAGTGTTTAGTCCTAGGGTCCTTAGCTTATTGATGAGCTTTGGGGGCACTATGTTGACCTGTAGTCAATGAATAGCATTCTCACATAGGTGTTCATTTTGTCCTGGTGGGAAAGGGCAGTGAGGAGTGCAATAGAGATTGCATTTGTGGATTTGTTGGGGCGATATGCAAATTGGGGTGAGTCTAGGGTTCCTGGGATAATGGTGTTGATGTGAGCCAGCCTGTCAAAGCACTTCATGGCTACAGATGTGAGCGCTACGGGTTGGTAGTCATTTTAGGCAGGCTACCTTAATGTTCTTGGGCACAGGCACTATGGTGGTCTGCTTAAAAGAATTATGTTGGTATTACAGACACTGACAGGTTGAAAATCTCAGTGAAGACACTTGCCATTTGGTCAGCGCATGCTCGCAGTACACATCCTGGTAATCCATCTGGCCCTGCAGCCTTGTGAATGTTGACCTTTTCAAAAGGTCTTACTCACATTGGCTGTGGAGAGCGTGATCAGTCTTCTGGAACAGCTGGTGCTCTCATGTATGTTTCAGTGTTTGCCTCAAAGCGAGCATATAAGTAGTGTAGCTCGTCTGGCAGGCTCGTGTCACTGGGCAGCTCTCGGCTGTGCTTCCCTTTGTAATCTGTAATGGTTTGCAAGCCCTGCCACATTTGCCGAGCGTCAGAGTCAGTGTAGTAAGATTCGATCTTAGTCCTGATATTGAGGCTTTGCCTGTTTGACGGTTCGTCTGAGAGCATAGTGGGATTTCTTATAAGCTTCCAGGTTAGTCACGCTCCTTGAAAGCGGCAGCTCTAGCCTTTAGCTCAGTGCTGATGTTGCCTGTAATCCATGGCTTCTGGTTGGGGTATGTACGTGCGGTCACAACGTCAGAGATGCACTTATTGGCTTTATCAATGACTGATGTGGTGTACTCCTCAATGCCATCGGAGGAATCCCAGAACATATTCCAGCCTATGCTAGTGACAGTCCTGTAGCTTAGCATCTGCTTCTTCTGACCACCTTTTATTGATCTAGTCACTGGTGCTTCTTGCTTTAATTTTTGCTTGTAAGTAGATTTACAGAATTATGGTCCGATTTGCCAAATGGAGGGCGAGGGAGAGCTTTGTATGAGTCTCTGTTTGTGCAGTAAAGGTGGTCCAGAGTTTTTTTTCCCCCCTCTGGCTGCACATTTAACATGATAGAAATTTGGTACAACGGATTTAACCTCCACGAATGTCGTCGATTTTATTCGACAGAGATTGCCCATTTGCTAGCAGAATGGAAGGAAGTGGGGGTTTATTCGATTGCCTACGAATTCTCAGAAGGCAGCCCACTCTGGCCCCTTTCTCCCTCCTCTTCACGCAAATCATGGGGATCTGGGCCTGTTCCCGAGAAAGCAGTATATCGTTCACGTCGGGCTCGTAAGACTCGTTAAAGGGGGGGGAAAAAACGACTGCTAGTCTGGTGAGTAATCGCAGTCCTGATGTCCAGATGTTATTGTCGGTCATAGACAGTAACAGGAACATTATGTACAAAATAGGTAACAAAAATAAAGTCAAACAAGGCAAATAAACAAACAAAAACAATTCGTTTGGGGACACGTAGAACGTCAGACTTCTTCTCTGGCGCTATTTTTACAGCACCACTGGACTTTATATTGAAAACTAAAATATCTTCTTTTGTATTTACTTGTCCCGATGCATAACATGGACATATAACTAGGTTGTATGATTTCTAAATGACAACATGATAGACTTTATTCAGTCAGTTCAACACCATTTATAAACCAGTCAAGCTTTCTGATCGTCAATCAAAGCATAGTAAGCCTATGAGCCAGCACTTCTTGGGCGGCATATGAAACATGCGACAGAAAATCACTTCATGTGCCAGAAAACAGGCTAAGTAGATGTCAACTCATTGTTACAACATTATATGGGACGTGCAATTTGACTCACAGACGATGGAGCATCACTCGCTCTCCCTCCATGTAAAGAAGTTTGACTGCAACCACAGCGTACAACACACCTACCCACCCAGGTACCGGGACAGACAGCACTGTCAAACCAGCAGTGTTTCCCCATCGTCGCTCACTGTGTGGCTGACAGGCATCTGTCATATCAAGAGATCACTGGAAGATGCATCTCACTTGTGAATTGTGTAACCGGCTTTATAGCAGACAGCCGGCACAAGTAAAAAAATTTAAAAATTAAAATAGATATGCTCATCTTTAAAGTGCTTCAGTTTAGTACTAGGCGGGATAGTTGCTGGTCTGTCAATTGAACCCCTCTCATTAACACATTCGCATAACTTTAGGTCATTTATCACGAGGGAGAGAAAGAGGGGAAGGGGGAGAGCATGGACGAAAGAGTGAAACTAGTCAGAAAGACCGAGTTAGAGAATAAGAGTGAGTAGATGAGAACATTTGAGATTGAGAGAACATGAAAGACAGAAGAAAATGCAAGAGAGATGACCAGAAATGAGTGAAGCGAAAAAGAGAATTCATGCTACAGGCAAGTGAGTCGGGTGGCATGAGAAACGGAAAGAGGGTGAACTATTGTTGTGCATTGAAAGGGCGGGGTTGTGGTATGATGTATGAACTGGCTGAGAGGAAGGAAGAGCACAATAAAAAGACAAGAGTATGAGAGCTGAGGGTGTTGAGACAGGGAGAAGACACTGATCGAAATTTGTAGTATACAGAGAGAATGAAAGAATACTAGAAAGAAAGAGCGAGAGAGAAAGTCAGACTGACCATCTTTCTTTAATGAGACGTGCTCATTTGTTTAAAAACACCACAGATAGAGCCAGACAGAGAATAAGACATGGGAGCGAGAATGAGAAATTAAGGCACAAAAGAGGGGGAAAGCAGGTAAACAGTCAGATTGCCCTGGGGAGCCTCTAGTCTTCTCTTTCGTGACTGGCTGGGCAGATCCAGCAGACAGATTAAGGACCCCGTCACCATGGTGTTGGATACCTCCTATTCCTTCCCCTCTAATCCATTCCACTTTCATTCCCCCCACACTGAATAGTCCAATTAAAAAGGGTGGCACCTGGCCCCCTCCCTGAGGACCCACAGTACCCAGATGTTCAGTGTCTAAACCCTCCCTGGCCAATGACAGCCAGGTGTGCCAGCCTCTGAACCCAAACACAGGGCTTTGACAATGCAACCTTCCCTCCTCCCTTTGAGGGAAATCATATGAATTGACAGGTGGATGCAAGGACTCCCACAGAAAAAGGAAAATACACATTTCAAAGCATTTAAAAACAGGCCAATGCCAAGTCTAAATATTATTGCTTTAAACTTTCCTTCGTGATCACCAATACTGAGAAATTGATAGGTTTCCACCATCTAGACAGGCCTATTGCGTTCACACCGACAGTCAAATTCTGACTAGTAGTCTAGTAATGTGTGTTCTTCCACCTCAAAAAGCACAAGAAAGAATATTGACACCCAGATTGTTCTGTAATCCTTTCTAGTTAGAAACAAAATGGTACGCATTCCTGAAACATTTTGTTGAAGTACAATAAATAAACAAACAAAAAAAGAATCCCTTTTTCAGGATCCTGTCTTTCAAAGATATTTGGAATTTTATGAATTATCTTCATAGATCTTCATTGTAAAGGGTTTAAACACCGTTTCTCATGCTTTCCCACAATTAATGAACATGCCCCTGTGGAACGGTCGTTAAAACACTAAGCTTACAGACGGTAGACAATTAAGGTCACAGTTATGAGAACTAAGGACACTAAATAGGCCTTTCTACGGACTCTGAAAAACACCAAAAGAAAGATGCCTGCTCACCTGCGTGAACGTGCCTTAGGCATGATGCAAGGAGGTATGAGGACTGCAGATGTGGCCAGGGCAATAAATTGCAATATCCATACTGTGAGACGCCTAAGACAGTGCTACAGGGAGACAGGACGGAGAGCTGATCGTCCTCGCAGTGCCACACCACGTGTAAAAACACCTGCACAGGATCGGTACATCCGAACATCACACCGGCGGGACAGGTACAGGATGGCAACGACACCTGCCCGAGTTACACCAGGAACGCATAATACCTCCATCAGTGCTCAGACTCTCAGCAATAGGCTGGAATGAGGGCTTGTAGGCCTGTTGTAAGGCAGGTCTCACCATACATCACCGGCAACGTCGTCGACTACGGGCACAAACCCACCGTTGCTGGAACAGACAGGACAGGAAATAAGTGCTCTTCACCGACGAGTCTCGGTTTTGTCTCACCAGGGATGATGGTTGGATTCACGTTTATCATCAAAGGAATGAGCGTTACGCCGAGGCCTGTACTCTGGAGTGGGATCGATTTGGAGGTGGAGGGTCCATCACAGCATCATCGGACTGAGCTTGTCGTCATTGCAGGCAATCGGAACGCTGTGCGTTACAGGGAAGACATCCTCCCACTTCATGTGGTACCCTTCCTGCAGGCTCACCCTGACATGACCCTCCAGCATGAAAATGCCACCAGCCATACTGCTTGTTCTGTGTGGGATTTCCTGCAAGACAGGAATGTCAGTGTTCTGCCATGGCCAGCGAAGAGCCCAGATCTCAATCCAATTGAGCATTGAGGGCCATTCCCCCCAGAAACATCCAGGAACTTGCAGGTGCCTTGGTGGAAGAATGGGGTAACATCTCACAGCAAGTACTGGGGGGGAATGGTGCAGGCCATGAGGAGGTGCACTGCAGTAGTTAATGCAGCTGGTGGCCACACCAGATACTGACACATTCAATTTGTTAGTCACACGTCTGTGGAACTTGATCAGTTTGTCTCAGTTGTTGAATCTTGTTATGTTCATACAAATATTTTACATGTTAAGTTTTCTGAAAATAAAACGCAGTTGACAGTGAGATTTCTTTTTACTGAGATCATATTAATATGGGCCATTTTCATCCCATTCCTGGGTAGCTTATCAGAGAGACATAACTGAAAAGCACAAACAAAGCAAGATAAAAAAATACATGCATTCAGCAGTCCATTAAATCAATTGGTTTGCGCTTGCTGCAGGGTTAAAGCTACGAACCCATTGGCATGGCTCTCTCATCCCTTCAAGGCTTCTGGAAAGGTGGGTGGGCAACGAGCCTGTAATAGCAGATGTAAGCGATGTCCCCACGCTATCTGGCAGCTTTCATTGCTAGGATAGGTTCTTTCCTCTTCTGGCGCACAGCTTTAGGATAGTCCTCGTTGAGGTTGAACTCAGAAGAACCTAAGTGTTTCAACCAGTTCACAAATTTGTTGTTAACAAACTAAAGTTTTGGCAAGTCGGTTAGGACATTACTTTGTGCATGACACAAGTCATTTTTCTAACAATTGTTTACAGATTTCACTGTATCACAATTCCAGTGGGTCAGAAGTTTAAATACACTAAGTTGACTGTGCCTTTTAACTTATGGCTGCAGGGGCAGTATTGAGTAGCTTGGATGAAAAGGTGCCCATTGTAAACGGCCAGCTCCTCAGTCGCTAATATATGCATATTATTATTGGATAGAAAACACTAAAGTTTCCAAAAGTGTCAAAATATTGTCTGTGAGTATAACAGAACTGATATTGCAGGCGAAACCCTGAGGAAAATCAAAGCAGGAAGTGGCTTCTATTTTTTAAACTCCATGTTCCATAGCCTCCCTTTGCTCCATTTAAAGGGATATGAACCAGAATCCTTTCCTATCGCTTCCTCAAGGTGTCAAGTCTTCAGACAGTTTCAGGATTTTATTTAGAAAAATTAGCCAGAAAGATAACATCCCGTCAAGTGGTCACATGAGTTTTGCTCACGCAACAGAGTGGATAGGTATTGCTTTTCCCTCTCCTACTGTGAAAGACATTTGCGGTTGATATATTATCGATTATACATTTGAAAAACATCCTGAGGATTGATTATTTAAAAAAAAAACTTCTGACATGCGTCTGTGGACATGGAAACTGTTCTTCAGGTCTTGGCCCTCTGTGATCAGGTCGTCCATTCTTATTAGTTGAATCCACCAGTATTTGTTCAAAACACTTAGCCATTTTCTTGAAGTATCAACTGCTTGTAGAACTCTGTTAATTAAAAAAAAATATTTCACGTGTGATAGACACACCACTGTCCTCAATGGTACTCCAGCCGGCTTTGGTCTTGGTAGGTAGCAACGCAGGTTACGCTGTTACTCCTCCCAGTTCCAGAAAGGTCACAGGGGAAATTGAAAACAGCAGGGATCTAGATAGCCATAAACCTGGGACAATCCACAATGACTAACCTCATCGCAGGCTGCGTTCAAGCCCCCCAAAACAAAACACTAGCTTGATATGCAGCTAGGTAGCAACACTAAATAGGTGTTGGGTTGGAAGGATCACTAGACCGAGACTGGCGGGATCCAAACTAAAAAGTAAGCTAGCAAGAACTTTTTAAACAAAACCTAGCCCTCATTTGTAAGGATATATACACTCCCGTTCAAAGGTTTGGGGTCATTTAGAAATGTCGTTGTTTTTTGAAAGAAAAGCCACAAAAATAAAAAAAATTATCAGAAATACAGTGTAGACATTGTTAATGTTGTAAATGACTATTGTAGCTGGAAACAGCTGGTTTTGTAATGGAATCTACATTATAAGCAACCATCACACCTGTGCTCCAATGTCACGTTGTGTCAAGTTATCATTTTAAAAAGGCTAATTGATCATTAGAAAACCCGTTAGCAATTATGTTAGCACAGCTGAAAACTGTTGTTCTGATTAAAGTAGCAATAAAACTGGCCTTCTTTAGACTAGTTGAGAATCTGGAGCATCAGCATTTGTGGGTTCAATATTCAGGCTCAAAATGGCCAGAAACAAAGAGCTTTCTTCTGAAACTTGTCAGTCTATTCTTGTTCTAAGAAATAAAGGCTATTCCAGAAATGCATGGAATAGCCTTCACAGAACAGCACAAACTGGCTAACCAGAATAGAAAGAGTGGGAGGCCCCGGTGCACAACTGAGCAAGAGGAAAAGTACCTAGTTTGAGAAATAGACGCCTCACAAGTCCTCAACGGGCAACTTCATTAAATAGTACACGCAAAATACCAGTCTCAACGTCAACAGTGAAGAGGCGACTCCTGGATGCTGGCCTTCTTCGCAGAATTGCAAAGAAAAAGCCATCTCTCAGACTGGCCAATAAAAATAAAAGACAGGCAAAAAACAGACACTGGACATAGGAAGATGGAGTGCTTGACGCCATTAGTCAAGCATGGTGGAGGCAATGTGATGGTCTGGGGGTGCTTTGGTGGTGGTGGTGAAGTGGGAAATTTGTACAGGGTAAAAAGGGATCTTGAAGGAGGAAGGCTATCACTTGTTTAGAAGACAGGAGAATGTCTTCTAAACAAAATATAAGTGTTGCTATTACTTGGCAGAGGGAGATACTTCCACATTGTGGTTTGAAATACTTCTGATACCTTAAAACCTGTTGATCCTACCCCCTACTTTTTCGAACATTCTGTTAAAAATTGTGCAACATTTCAGCACCCTGCTACTCATGCCAGGAATATAGTATATGCATATGATTAGTATGTGTGGATAGAAAACAAAGAGACGTTTCTACAACTGGTTAAATCACGACTGTGACTATAACAGAACGTGCGTTTCATTGAAAAGCGCAGGAAAATCTGATCACTGAAAACTGGAAAATATATCAATGCGCCACTTGAATGTATTGTTGAATAGAAACCACATTACCTGGAGCCGAGGTTGCAATACCTACAGCTTCCACACGATGTCAGTCTTGTCATTTGCCTAGGATTTGTTTCTTGGTCAAACGGACAAGAGAAAACCCATTTCTTCCGGTCTCCAACCGGATATTTTGGTTGAGATTTACTCGGACATTATTTCAAGACGTACAGCTATAGAATATACATCGCCTCGTGATCAATTTGATCGATTATTAACGTTTACTAATACCTAAAGTTGCATTACAAAAGTATTTTGAAGTGTTTTGTGAAAGTTTATCGTCGACTCGTTTAATTTTTAAAAATGAAGTTGCGTTATAAAACACATTTTTTTTCCTTGATCACACAGTCTTCATAGATCGATATCTAGGCTATATATGGACCGATTTAATCGAAAAAAAGACCCAATAGTGATGTTTATGGGACATCTAGGAGTGCCAACAAAGAAGATGGTCAAAGGTAATGAATGTTTTATATTTTATTTCTGCATTTTGTGTAGCGCCGACTATGCTAATTATTTTGTTTACGTCCCCTGCTGGTCTTTAGGGGTGTTGCATGCTATCAGATAATAGCTTCTCATGCTTTCGCCAAAAAGCATTTTAAAAATCTGACTTGTTGGCTGGATTCACAACGAGTGTAGCTTTAATTCAGTACCCTGCATGTGTATTTTAATAAACGTTTGAGTTTTAACGAGCGCTATTAGCGTAGCGCATTTGCATTTCCAGATGTCTAGATGGTGTCGGGTGGAGGTAAGAGGTTAAAGACTTTTTCCTGGTAGATGTTATCCAAGACGCCTTTTCCATCTGTTCGACCAGAAATCAAAGCCTTTGCTTATCCCTAATGTTTTGGATGGAAAATGTAAATGCCATAAATTAAACACCATTTTTTTTGTTCCATATACAGTGTGATATATATATATATATATATATATATATACACATATACACACACACCAAAATTGACATGCTCCTATGAACTTCACACATTGGTGTTGATGGGTATTTTACATGTACAGTACAGTTGAAGTTTACATACACCTTAACCAAATACATTTAAACTCAGTTTCACAATTCCTAACATTTAATCCTAGTAAAAATTCCCTGTCTTAGGTCAGTTAGGATCACCACTATTTTAAGAATGTGAAATGTCAGAATAGAGAATGATTTATTTCAGCTTTTATTCCTTTCATCACATTCCCAGTGGGTCAGAAGTTTACATACACAATTAGTATTTGGTATCATTGCCTTTAAATTGTTTAACTCTGGTCAAACGTTTTGGGTAGTCTTCCACAAGTTTCCCACAATAAGTTGAGTGAATTTTGGGCCATTCCTCCTGACAGAGCTGGTGTAACCGAGTCAGGTTTGTAAGGCCTCCTTGCTCGCACACACACTTTTTCAGTTATGCCCATACATTTTCTATAGGATTGAGGTCAGGGCTTTGTGATGGCCACTCCAATACCTTGATTTTGCTGTGCTTAAGCCATTTTGACCCTAAGCATACTTCCAAAGTTGTAGCATTGTCCATTTGGAAGATATTTTTGTAACCAAGCGTTAAAACCTTTCTAGGGCAGGCGATCCACTAGTGGAACCCCTCGACAACATTCCGCTGAAAAGGCGAAATTCAAAAATATTTTTTTATAAATATGTAACTTTCACACATTAACAAGTCCAATACAGCAAATTAAAGATTAATAAGTTTATCTACCCATCATGTCCAATTTCAAAAATGCTTCACAGCGAAAGCACAACATATGATTATGTTAGGTCATAGCCAAGTCAAAAACACAGCTATTTTTCCAGCCAGAGATAGGAGTCACAAAAAGCAGGAATATAGATCAGATGAATCACTAACCTTTGATGATCATCAGATGACACTCATAGGACATCATGTTACACAATACATGTATGTTTTGTTCGATAATGTGCATATTTATATCCAAAAATCTCAGTTTACATTACTGCACAAAACGCGCCAATGTTTTTATTCCAAAACATCCGGTGATTTTGCAGAAATACTCATAATAAACATAGATTTAAAAAAAGATACAAGTGTTAATCACAGAATTGAAGATAACTTCTTGCGACTATCAAACCCAGATCCGGGAGCGTAATCATAGCCTCAAACGAATTAGCATAACGCAGCGGACAAATCTTCCTACAAAATCTTCCTATTCATGAAAATCACAAATTAAATATATTGAGACACAGCTTAGCCTTTTGTTAATCACACCGTCATCTCAGATTTTAAAAATATGCTTTTACAGCCAACGCTAGACAAGCATTTGTGTAAGTTTATCATGGCATAATGCTATGCTAGGCTCTGCTGGCAGCAGGCAACATTTTCACGAAAATAAGAAAAGCAATCAAATTAAATCATTTACCTTTGAAGAACTTCAGATGTTTTCACTCAGGAGACTCCCAGTTAGATAGCAAATGTTCCTTTTTTCCAAAAATAATATTTTTGTAGGCGAAATAGCTCCCGTTTGTTCATCAATTTGGCTGAGAAATCGACCGGAAAATGCGGTCACTACAACGCCTAACTTTTTTCCAAATTAGCTCCATAATATCGACAGAAACATGGCAAACGTTGTTTAGAATCAAGCCTCAAGGTGTTTCACATATCTATTTGATAATATATCCGTCGGGACAATTGGTTTCTCATAAGAAGCGATTGGAAAAATGGCTACCTCAATACTTTACGCAAGATTTTCTGCGGGAGCCATCATGTGACCACTTGCTCAATGTGGTCCCTTACGGCTATTCTTCAACATAAATGCGTAAAAAGACATTACAATGCTGTAGACACCTTGGGAAATACGTAGAAAATGTAAGCTCATTCGTAGCTCATTCACAGCCATATAAAGGAGTCATTGGCATGAAGCGGTTTCAAAAAAAATGTGGCACTTCCTGATTGGATTTTTATCTGGGTTTCGCCTGTAACAGTTCTGTTGCACACAAACAATATCTTTGCAGTTTTGGAAACGTCAGAGTGTTGTTTTCTATCCAAAGCTGTCAATTATATGCATAGTCAAGCAGCTTGTCGTGACAAAATATCCCGTTTATCCCAATGTGTACTTAACCATAAACAATGCCTTAAAATCAATACAAGTATATATTTTTAAACCTGCATATTTAGCTAAAAGAAATCTAGGTTAGCAGGCAATATTAACCAGGTGAAAGTGTCACTTCTCTTGCGTTCACTGCACGCAGAGTCAGGGTATATGCAACAGTTTGGGCCGCCTGGCTCTTTGCGAACTAATTTGCCACAATTTTACACAATTATGACCCAACATTGAAGGTTGTGCCATGTAACAGGAATATTTAGACGGAATAAACATTGTGTTTGCGGGGATAGTTTCCGGATTTGACCTTAGGTTCGCATTTCTGTGTGTTTATTATAGTTAAGTCTATGATTTGATATAGCAGTCTGAGGGGTGGTAGGCAGCAGCAGGCTCATAATCGTCAAAGGTATATATATATATATATATATATAGTTTAGAGAAATTGTTAACGTATTATAATTCCTGAAATAACTTGCGGCTGAACTTGAAAGGGGTTCCTTCGTTATTTTACCGTTCATGTCTTCCATCGAGAATGTCTTTATCTACTTCAAATAAGGTCTGTGTTTCGTGCAGGCTTAAACCACCTCTGCGTTTTGATACCCGTGTAAATCTCACTAGGATATGGTAACGTTTGTCATCATATTTTCATAAATCCACTCCACAAAAAAAAAGATCTTTGCTTATATTTAGCCAATATTGATCAGTTACCTTGTCCTATGGAGATCTACAGTTATAAAATTGGCAAGGTGGTGTAAGCCTACACGAAACACAGACCTTATTTTAAGTGAATCTAAAAATATAATATGACTCGCACTTTGGTAGTCAATTCTTACCATGTCCATTATTAAAAATAGGATTTCCTGCCTATAGAAATAACAGTTTTTGTTTTCAACATTCACAGGTAACATACTATTTTTATTCAAACAGTTGAGAGTATTTGTCTCCTAAAGCAGACTCTTCAGTATCATTGTCACTTCAGAGCTGTGTGTGTGTGTTTTACAGATGGTAGAGAAAAGCAGAACACCAGTGTGGGACTATTACATGGAATTGGCACCAGAGAAAGCAAGGTGTCTTATTTGTGATAAAGATGTAAGCATGAGGTCAGTAACGGCTAAATCAAAAAATACCACCAACCTGTGGAATCACCTTAAGAACACCCATAATATGTATTATATTGAGTTAAAATAAGTGTTCATTCAGTATTGTTGCAATTGTCATTACAAATATATATATATATATTATACACACACACATTTATAATTTTAAAAATTAAAAAGCTGATTAAAATCAGTATCGGATTTTTTGTCCTCCAATAAAATCGGTATTGGCGTAATAAATCATAATCTGTCGACCTCAACTTCAGACGTTTGGAAATTGCTCCAAAGGCTGAACCAGACAAATTTTTCTGAGGTCTTGGCTGATTTCTTTTGATTTTCCCATGGTGTCAAGCAAAGAGGCACAGAGATTAAAGGTAAGTCTTGAAATACAGCCACAGGTACACCTCCAAGTGACTCAAATTATGTCAATTAGCCTATCAGAAGCTTCTAAAGCCATGACATCATGTTCTGGAATATTCCAAGCTGTTTAGAAGGCACAGTCAATTTATTGTATATAAACTTCTGACCCACTGGATTTGTGATAGTGAATTATAAGTGAAATAGGACCCTAATTGAGTGCACCCAAATTAGCCCTTTTAAATGTATAGGATTCATATAATCTTCAATAAACAATATAGTACCCAACATATGATTTGGACCATAATTATTTAGAATGAATAAGACATGGGGAAATATATATATATTATAATATAATATATACACATATACACAAATAACGTCACCAAAGACACCCACACCAATCCCAGATCTCTATGCTTGACATGTAGTATGGAGCTGCATCTTCGAGTATTGCTTCTACATCCTATGTAAGGTAATCCCTGTTAATCTGGTGATGTTTCCCACCCTGTTCAGAGGAATTAGCCATTGAAGTTGCTTGCATTAGGTACTATAGATTAGTGTGAAAGTAACAGGTTTTTCCCACTAGATGCCACTGTTCCTGCTACACCCTTTTATCCACTTTGATCATGTTTATTAAAAGGGATCACACCATGTTCTTTGCAACTTTGGGTAGAAAGCCCTATGGTTTTTGCTCATGATGAAAATAAATGACATGTCTTCAATGAAAACTTGCTTGCAAGACTGCTGGTGCTGCTTGTTTCAGCATAAGGGTGGTGGAGGGGCAGGAGAGGAGCAGAGGCCAGTGTGTGTGGCACAGAGGGAAAAAGACTCATGCTAGTTAGACAAACACATTTTTTTATTTTATTTAACCAGGCACTGAAGGTAATTCTTGGTAAAGATAGCCACTCCCCCACCTTTGGAAGATCTGGCTATAACCTTTTTTGGCAAGACAGAAAGGTTAACATCAGTATTCAAAATACTCTTAACCACGTCTCAGTACTGACCAACATCTGGATTGGAGCTGGGAACCCACACTTTCATTTGATCCATTTTAGGTCAAAAGTTTAGTGCTAACGTGCAGAAAATCCAGGCTTTTACAAGAGCAGAAAAAAAGTGAAACAGTCAATTGGGGCTAGCAACAGTAGATGGGCCAGGGTGTACACCAACAACAGTAATACAATCAAGGCACGGCAGAGGACAGGGAGAGCACTGCAGAGGACAGGGAGAGCACTGCAGAGGACAGGGAGAGCACTGCAGTGTTGATTTATGACATTTGATGGCAACAGGTTCATATTGTACAGCAATTTCATCAAGTAACAGGAATACAAAGCCGGCGAGTGGTTAGAACAGGATGGGGGGGCAAAAGTATGTAGCCAATAGAGTCAGAGTCCCAAGTGTGGGAACAAACAGTCTGTCCCACGGTAGGGCAAACAAGAAGGTTCAGTCACCAAAGCAAGCAGGAGCCATAAGGCAAATAGCAAAGTGCACAAGAAAAAAAAATGCAACTTGGGGCTAGCCATTGTAAGTCCAGAGTCACTCGCCCCAACAGTGCCTGTGTGCTGAAGGCAAGTGAAAGCTTGGTAGGGAGGGGGGAGTGTGGTGGGGGTACCTGTACCAGACAGGGGAGACAAGCCAGGGCAGACGGTGAACAGATCACCAGGTGGAATCCAAGCAGCAGTGCAGTAGGCAGTGGGAGTAGGAAGCTTTACTTCTGGAGGCAGATTTCTTGAAGAAAATGCCAGTGGATGGCCCTGAACAGCAAGAGTGTGCTTCAAGGTCTCTGGATTTGGGAAGGGTAGCCTGTGAGACTCCTGCCATGTGTTTGGCTCAAAGGCTCCGACACTTCATGCCTAGATTGTAGGTTTGGAGTTTTGATCTGGAGTGAAGGTTATGCTGTGGACGGTAGCGTCAAGTAGACTAAAAAAAAAAAATCCAAAACTATCTTATTGTAAAAAACATGTTAAAGTGTGAGAGCTCACATGCAGCAGTGAGCCTTAACTTAGCATTCAGTCCTTTTAAAGTAAAATATATCATAGTAATGTATTTTCTTCTTGCCTTTTGAAAATAAGAAAGCTTCAGACTAGACGTCACACACTCAGCTTCAGACTAGACGTCACACACTCAGCTTCAGACTAGACGTCACACACTCAGCTTCAGACTAGACGTCACACACTCAGCTTCAGACTAGACGTCACACACTCAGCTTCAGACTAGACGTCACACACTCAGCTTCAGACTAGACGTCACACACTCAGCTTCAGACTAGACGTCACACACTCAGCTTCAGACTAGACGTCACACACTCAGCTTCAGACTAGACGTCACACACTCAGCTTCAGACTAGACGTCACACACTCAGCTTCAGACTAGACGTCACACACTCAGCTTCAGACTAGACGTCACACACTCAGCTTCAGACTAGACGTCACACACTCAGCTTCAGACTAGACGTCACACTCAGCTTCAGACTAGACTTCTGAAAAATGCAGGAGCTCATCTGCTCATGACCGCTGTGTAATAATAAATTATTACCATAGGTTATTTATCATACCATCTGGTAGTGCCGGTCTTGATTGAATCAAATCGTTGGAAAAAAAGCTAGCTAGCTACAGTCTCCAGTTAGCTAACTAAAGTAGCAAGGCTAATTGAGGCTATTTTGCTGCCCTCTCAGGTCCTTGTCTACAACAACTTCACAACAGCCTCCCTGTTGGTTGATCATTGTAGCCTACTCATCCTCATTTAGCCAATTTAAAAATTACAGAATTAAAGATTTTGAATCAATGCAAAATGGAGTTAATTTACTCTACAGAGCCTGACTGTAGCACCACTTTGAATTAACAAAAACAACAAGCTACACCTATATAGTGTGTAGACTACCTGTGCATCTTTTATAATGGGGCACACAAATACTGCAATAAAACCGCTATTTTATTTTTTTTAAATGCATGGAATGTAATAGTATATCCTTGTAGGCTATGTAGAAGTGTCACATAGATCATTTAACTTTAAACAGAGCAAAAATATTAAAATAAAAAGTCCCATGTAGCCTAAAGCCTAATCTGTTCAGATATTCGATACAACTGTGCCCATCCCTAACATGGATTGACTCTAGTATTAAGGTTGAGAGGGAGGAAAGTAATTAAAGAGATTTGAGACACTGATCAAATGCAATACTAGAATTATTTACTGGGAAAATATATTTTTTAAATACAATTTAAAAGTGACACACCACCCTTTCATCTCAACAAAGAGTAAAAAAGGTCAAACAAAAGTATACTCGAGATTCTGTCAGTACAGGTGTGTGCAAACAGAGACCACCACCATAATCCATGCAAATCCATGTCCTGCATGACACAGAACATGGTGTATCAGAGACACAATCAAGTAACCTTGTCCCACCATTTTGAGATGTGATATAATATATCAGTTGGCCATGTGAACGAGTAAACGAGGTGCCCACATGGTATGTACACAAAACATGGAGAGAAACACACAAGAGGACAAAAGAGTGAATACTCGGCTATAGGCAAATGTTACAAGAGCTTTTCCCTTCGTGGAGCAAATATAATCACTGTCCTGACGTAGGATTAAAGTAAGTGACTGACATCCGGCCAAGGAAGAAGACGTCATTATGAAACACCGGTTTGCCAGCCAATGTAATTAGATTAGAACCAGATAATCACTATGAAATTAAAAAAAGAAACCAACCTTCGAGTAATAGGTTATTGTCTTGAATGATTATTCAACTAAAATCATTGGTTTACCTAGGTTACCATTAGACACACTAATTGAAAACACCTGAAACTGATATTAAAATATATTTTAAACTACAAATAAGTAGCCTGCATATTCATAGGTTGTCGAGTGTACCAAAATAACCTCATCTATATACACACATTGTTATTCTTTGCAGAATTTCTCTGTAGCCTAAACGAGCGCTTTCCATTTTGAAGGCACGTAAACATTGGAACAACACTCACCGTCGAGAAGTCAACTTCAAAGCGACAATTGTGAAGAATGTCAACGCCAGGACACTCGCAAAGTTCTTTCGCGTACAAAAAACCCGCTTGATATTGATAAAATGTTACCGATAAAATTGTAACAACCCACCGCATTCGTTTCTTTGTTACTTCATAATCGCTTGAGCACACAGAGGCAGGCCTAATCTCAATTTTAATTTCCTCGCGTCCTCGCTCGTCACCTCCTTCTCAAAACCAATTGGATGAGAAAGCCAGAGGTCCCGCCCCTTTGACCTTCTCCTCCAATGAGTTTTGAGAAGGAGGCTAGGAGAGAGGACGCGAGTGAGGACATTTGAGAAAAGGCCAATTTCTCAAAGGCCAAGTCAATGAGATTTGAATGGGTGTCAATATTCATTCAATTGTCCGGGTAAGTTTTGCATTGGGGGAAAGTTGATTGCATTAAGTTTTGGACCTGGGCTGCCTACCGGGCGTGGGCAAGGTGTCGGTTCAAAGCCCACGGCGAAGTTGGTTCAAAACAAAAGTGAGGTAATTAGCACATGGAGTAATGAGTATGATTCTTTGTTTTCTCATGCAAAAGTACTTTATCTGCCTTCCCAATGAAAACTAATTTTAATTCAAACATTTAATGGGAACGTGATGTATGTTTCTGGACGATGCACCATATGCTGCCTTGTTGACAATATGACCGAGTGTAGATTACTATTCGATTTGAGATGGGCGCTCGTCGACGCTTTGTCGTAAATACGGAGCCACCGAGGAATGCATTTGAAGCAGTGTGTGGATGCTTGTATCGCTTTATCATAAGTATATAATCAATGACGTCAAAAGCTTCATTTGATCACGTGATTGTTCAAACCTGCTCGTTGCAAGATTCAGATTTCGCAGTGGTTCTGGTGCTTTCTTCGATTCCAAGCTGCTTTCAAACAACGACCTCCACTGGACACCGTACATACACATATATAAACACAACATGCAACGATTTTACTGTTACAGTTCATATAAGGAAATCAGTCAGCTGAAAATAATTCGTTAGGCCCTAATCTATGGATTTCACATGACTGGGGCGCAACCATGGGTGGGCCTGTGAGGTCTGGCAGAGACCAAACAAAGGAAATCGGTGTCTTTTATATTGTTTTGAAAAGTAGGGAGACAAAGATCTATGATTAATTCATTGATCTTCAGAACCTCTTCCATGGTTGTGTGGATGACCTGACGGCCCATCGCTCGGGTTGGAAGCGTACATCCTCTTTGCATCGAGTTATGGCTAAAGAGAGCACCACTGAAGCCTACATAGTTTACAGCGGGATTTACAGTGTACAAAACATTAGGAACACCTGCTCTTTCCATGACAGCCTCACCGGGTGAATGCTATGATCCCTTATTGATGTCACCTGTGAAAATGGGGCGGCAGGGTAGCCTAGTGCGTTGGACTAGTAAGCGAAAGGTTGCACGTTCGAATCCCTGAACTGCCAAGGTACAAATCTGTCGTTCTGCCCCTGAACAGGCAGTTAACCCACTAGGCCGTCATTGAAAATAAGAATTTGTTATTAACTGACTTGCCTAGTAAAATAAAGGTTTAAAAAAATCCACTTCATTCGGTGTAGATAAAGGGGAGGAGACAGGTTAAAGAAGGATACATAAGCCTTGAGACATGGAGTGTGACATTTGAGAGGGCAAGACAAAATATTTAACTGCCTTTGAACATGGTATTAGGTGCCAGGCGCACATGTTTGAGTGTGTCAAGAACTGCAACGCTGCTGGGTTATTCACACTCAGTTTCCCATGTGTATCAAAAATGGTCCACCACCCAAAGGACATCCAGCCGACTTGACAACTGTGGGACGCATTTAAGTCATTGGCCACCCTCTCTGTGGAATGCTTTCAACACCTTGTAGAGTCCATGCCATGATGAATTGAGGCTGTTCTAAGGGCAAAAAGAGGCGCAACTCAGTGTATACAGTCGTCATTGGCTTTGCCGACACCTTGTGGAGAAATGGAGTAGAACAGTGTAAAACAAGCTCAGAATAAAATGGCCTATAGAAAATACAGTCCATTTTTCAGAACAAACATGGCCTTTCTTTCCTGTGCTTCTAGGCCATAAAAAAAATGAATCAAGCAAGCAATGGGAGTTGCAATCTGGTTTTTATTGACTTTTGTACAAAAAGGAGGTATGATGATACATAGATGGCAAAGAATAGGCCACATTAATTTCACCAGCTTAAACCAAACAAATAGGAGGGGGGTACTGGCTGATTTAAGAGGGAAAACAATCAACAAAACAACATTCCAAAAAAATCATTTCACTGAAATGTTTACATATAGTAATCACATTTCTCCTTGAAGTATTGAGTCAGGCAAAAACATGGACATGAATGAGTAAGCATATTTCTCTAGCCCAGCTATACATTGGGCAGCATGGTAGTCATGTCAACCTGGACCCCTATTGACTACGAAATAACATTGATAGAGAGCTGACAAGTAGATTCTTGAGTTACTAGTTCTCCAGTACCGTACTGTAAAAATGTACGCCTACTTTTCCAAACTGTGTAAACTGTATCTTGGCTGTGTAAAATCTGTATACACTCCCTGGCAGACTCCGGTTTTTCCAATAGAGAAGCCATATGGGACCCACCATGATGGCATCCACAGTGTTAAATGGATTAGTCTTTAGTGACATGGTTGAGGTATTGCCAACCTACTAACCCAAGACTATGTGGGGATAAGTGATGAAACTGCAGACCTGCTGGTCTGTGTAGTGTGTTTTGTTTTCAAACAGAGCCGTCTTGAGTGGAGTGGAAACGTAGTGGCATTGAGCCCCATCTCTTAGATAGCAGCACGGGGCAGTCACTAAAGTCTAACAGATCACCTTATATGCAAGTCTACACTCCACTGCAAAATACATCAGTTATGTACTGTATACTAGTTATTCAAGTCACAGTATGACTGTCAGGGCAACGATAGTAACAAAAACAGCTAGGCTATAGTCTGTGGGAAAAGGACTCCAGCATATTCACAGTACAGTTGTTCTATACAGTATGCCAGTGGGTAGGAAAAAAGACACTTGAAATTGGCCTGACAAAATGAGCAACTACCATAGGCAGAGGCCTCGGGTCAACACTTCAATGTACAGAAGGATATTTACAACCATCTAAACGATGCGCACCATAATCCAATGTAGCCTCTGCACTGTCGGAAAGTCTTCAGTCATGAATCCAGAGCCTGAATCAGTTTAAAATAGTTCCGGGTGACTTGAACGCCAAAACATCATCTTGTCATAATATTGACATTAATATAATATTCATTTATATTACGCTCCATCACACTGTATTTTTCCCTACTGAATGCCAGATTGAGAATTTGTAACAAAGACCAGATAGGATGCAGTAGCCTACACAGATATACAGGATACTATCGCTTGAAGATGGCTGGAGAGCTAATTCAAATGTAAAAATCAGATTGAGGGGAATTTACACACACACAAAAATATATAGAATTCTGAAAAATAATACTTTGACATAAAATCAAAGACTTGTCTTTCAGCACCAAGGCTTGCATGATGTAAAATGAAATACAAATAGTATAATATAAAAATTGAACAAAATAAAAATATGTCAACACACCATGTTGCAACAGGTTCAAACATCTTACAATTGTACACAAATGCAGTCAAACAAATAATTTGCAACTATAAACTACAGTATAATAACACATGGACCTAAGCAAAATACACACAATAGTTGATATGCATATGTATTATATACACATGAATATCCTTCACAAGATGAAGTACTCTGAACTGTACAGTATCTGCAATGGGAACTGCTGAGCAAAACACCGTTTTTGCATATACAGTAATACTATTCTGATAATACAAGATTAAAATGTCCACACAAGAAAATGTTAAGCACATAACCCAAAAGGCCACAAAAAAAGTGTATAAAACTTCAGTTGGGAGCCACTGGTAGGGAAGGGCTACCGTGTAGCAGCTGGTGTGGCTCACTGCTTTGCCTTGCTCCCAACCGCAGTAATCTACATGATTTAACTTTTAGTGGAGGGCACTCACTACCTCTGGAGTAGATATCAGGGCAGTTCGCTTTCACCTCACACACACACACAAACACAGAGTCAAATGCACATCGACCCACAGTCACCATCCAAATCTCACACGAAAGGTTGGGAAAGATGATGGAATGACATTGACACTTCCTGACTTCCAACATTTAACAAATTGTCTTCAAGTAGCGGCGTCACACCAGTAGACAGACCTCTAACCAGCTAAGTGTTGGTACCTGTTGGAAAGACTCGCACCCTATCTAGATCAAAGAAATCCTGTGCACTCACGAGAGACAACTATGTCCCTCCCAATGACTATTATCAGAGAAACAATACCATTATACAAAACACTGGATAAGCGTCTGTGGCATGTGTTGTGATCAGCGGCGATCCCTAGTCTTGTGCACCATATGCATTGCTTCAGATTATAAGGGGTAACTCTGGCCTTCAGGGGAATGCTTGAAGACAAACTCGTTGCAGGACATGAAATGTTTGCTTGCTATTCTCTTATCATATAGCTAGCTAGAGATCTTAAATGATCTGGGGGGGGGAGAAAAACAGCGCCTAAATCATTTTTTTAAGAACCATCTCTCTATATATGTATTTTGTTTTTACAATGGCATGTTATAGAAAGATACAGACACTTTTTGTGCTATTTCACTTGTTTTTGAGAAACGTAGGCCAACCAGTGAGTCACTTCCTCATTCATATTGTGCAGTACGGGGGCTCTGAAAAAACATGAACAAAATACTCCATAAACACCCAAATATGTCATTTTAGAAATGGAAATGCTCTCAGTAGTGACACAGGTCTTTAGATGTTGTACACATGAAATTGTCATTCCGAACATCTATAACGTTATAATCCATTTATTGTGACTCAAGCCATACTTATCCATCCATTCTAGCAGCAGGCTACCAAAGAATGGAACAGCTGGATAGGGGAAGCAGCTCGAGTCGCCGCAAAGTGGAATATAACGTTGCAGATAAAGTTTGGAATGAAAATGACGTATTTGGATGTTTTTGGAGCATTTGTTAATGTTTTTTTTCAGCGACATTGAGGAAGTGACACTGGCTGGGGGTAAGTTTCTCAAAAACAAGTGAAATCGCCAAAAAAGTGTCTGGATCCTTCTATAGCGTACCATTTAGAGATGGTTGTAAAAACGTAAAATTGTCCTTTAAAAACAACTTCCCTCGCCAATGTTTGTTTGACATTCCTTAAACACCAAGCTTGGGTTCAAGCTGCTGAAACAAAGCATGCACAGCTTGTTTCAAACATGAGCTTGCATCAGGGATGGACAACTTTTATGGGGGGTGGGAGCTACACAAAAAAATTGTGTAGCGGTTGGGCTGCAGTTGCTCACAGGTCTGCATACCCACATATACACATACGTATACCCATCCCCCCCCCGTCACTTTGCTAGCATAACATTTTAGCAGCCCCCCTCTTGACAGAGACTAAGTTTTAGAGTACTTTTTTTTGCAACTTTATAAACTATTTCATGCCATTCTAATCATCTTGCCATGAGGCGGAGGAAAATGAGCCGTTTTACACCCCATTTCCTGTCATTCTACACATTTGGCCATGGTGTGTAGAGAAATGTTATGAGTGAAACTGAGAGACCAGCACCATGCCCAGACCGGACGTGTGAGTGCGCCATCGTGCGCAATTGATTTTGTCCCCCCCACACCAAACGTGATCACGACACGCAGGTTGAAATAACAAAACAAACTCAACCAATTATATTAATTTGGGGACAGGTCAAAAAGCATTAAACATTTATGGCAATTTAGCTAGCTAGCTTGCTGTTGCTAGCTAATTTGTCCTGGGATATAAATGTTGAGTTGTTATTTTACCTGATGCACAATTAATCCACACATATCGGTCAACAGAATCGTTTCTAGTCATCTTTCCAGGCTTTTTCCTTCTTTGGACTTTATATGGCAATTGGCATCTAACTTTCATAGTATTACCATGACCGACCGACCTCAGTTCATCTTTCAATCACCCACGTGGGTATAACCAATAAGGAGATGGCACGTGGGTATCTGCTTCTATAAACCAATGAGGAGATGGGAGAGGCAGAACTTGCACCGCGTTGAGCGTCACAAATAGAACTGACTTCTATTTTAGCGATTGGCAACGCAGACGCTCGTTGGCGCGCGCGAGCAGTGTGGGTGCAATGATTGAATAACATGTATGTGTAAATTTATTTTGCAATGCAAGCAGTGTGGTCAGCATGTAACAAAATCAATGCGGGCCCACCAGCCGCTCGACTAACTTACTATTCAAAAACATTTTTCGCTGACATGGATGGGCTAATTGACTGACATAAGAGAAACTGCTTGATGCATTTTGAAATTGCACCTTGTGTATTCTGCTATTCTAACTTGCAACAGTAAGTTGAGACCCCGACTGAGTTCGGGGAAGTTGATCCAAGGGCCGCCAGTTGCCCATCCCTGGCTTATATACTGAATCCTAGGGGAAAAGTGCTAACCTAATCAAATAGAACTACTGGTGGAACATTTTGCAATAAACATTTTCTATAATGTTCAGTGTTGTTATGACACCTGTTTTTTTTTTAATCGATTGTTTTCTTGCATTCCCCTTTTCAGATTGTCATCTCCGTACAGGCTAAAGCAGATTAGTTTCATTCTACAGAGAGACAGACTAAACTCTTTAAGGCCACAAAATTATTTCCGTCTATCTTTGAGACTGTTTGACAGGCTCTGTAAAGGACTGACCCAACGGTCTTTCGCCGTCCCTCTCTCTTCTTCCCACCCCATCCTTTCTCTATCATCCCAGACCATAGCGCCCCCTTGTGGGGTGGCCTGTAGGCTTAGGGGGGTTGAGGTTGTTGGTGGGGAATTAGTGGGGGCGCTCTTCTTCTTTCTTCTTGGTTCTGGTCAGTATCGGTTTTCCTTTGGTCTCCATCTTAGATATCCCCAACCAAGTCAGTCACTTCCTACTTCCTCTCCACACAGGAAGGGGAGGGGCTAGCGTTGGAGCAGGTAGACCACCATCTCGTAGGTGGACATCATTATAGCGGTGTTGGGGATTTGGCGGACCAGATGGGTGGTGAGACCGCGGTACAGGGCGCGGTAGCCCTCCTCCTTAGGTACTGTCAGCAATGTCTGGAAGAAGGAGCGGTACTTGCTGCCCTCCTCTCGTAGCCGGGTGCGGATCACCTCTACAAAGGAAGAGGCAAGAGGGGGTAGAGAAGAGGGGACTAACTTAGAACATGGACACAACAGTATAGAAATTCCGGACGGATACGATAGACAATATTTTCTAAAACATGATGAATGTTACCAATACTAATATGGAAAAAAAATAAAAAATAACTTTTCCTCCCCGTGAGATGGGAGCAACAACCAAATTATGTATTAATAACCATGATTCGTTTGAACTTTTTAAAATAATAAAACAGAATCAAAGATATGATCAGAATACATTGTCTTAATTTGTTTTATCTTTTAATTTATTATTTGAGGTCACATAATAAATAGAAATGGAAGGTGTAGGTGCATACCGTGGGGGTAGGCGATGGAGGTGGCGCAGGTCTTGGACGTGGCGGCTGCCAGCATCATACCCACAAAATCTGAGGCGTCTTTCACCGACTCATCCTCGTCCTGATCCATGCTGGCCTGGGCCTTGGACTCCATCAGCTTGCGCTTGATGCTCTCGTAGATGACAAAGTGGATGACTGTCTCGGAGATGCCGGCGTACGAGGCAGACATACCGCGGTAGAAGCCCCGCCAGCCCTCCGTCTGGTAGACCCGCCGCATGCACTCGAAGGCATTCATGCGCCGCTCGCCACGGTTCCTGTGGTAAAAACATGTAGCGTGTGAGTAAATGTAATAGTTGAACATAGCAAAAAAGGTATGCAAAAGGTATGCAAAAGGTATGCAAAAGGACATTTGATCATACAGCAAACAATTGACAGGTAATAATTGAAAAGGGATTTGCAAAGTCCAATAAAGTATATGCAATACTCAGACTAACACCCTTTCCCCGAGTACCATAAGTCAATGCAATATGAAACTAGTCAAATAAGCATGACAACCCATAACATAGTTAGAGAACCAGTAAAATATGAAACAGCTGGGGAATAACATAAGCTAAGGGGAAAACTAAATTTGTAAAAATTTAAATCGGCCGATGGCCTAGATTCAGACTCCCTGCTAAGTACTTACCTGGAATCCAGTTGCAACCGGGTCTTTATCAGCCAGATAGGATTGGTTGCAGTGATAGCAGTGAACCCTGGGAAGAAGAGTTCAGAGGTTCAGACGGGGAGAGTGACACAGTGTGAAAGACAGCCTATCCAAGGACAAAGATGTACACTGGCCTACGGGTGGGGGGGTATTTCACAAAGCACCAGCAAGGAGTTGGCCAGCTAAGAACATTTCCTTGATTTCCTGGATGATAAAGAAAGAAAAACTTGAATATCGGGAATGATATTACCGACTCAATACCCGCAGTAACCCAACCGAATGACATAAACTTCAGCTGGCTTTATGAACGAGAAAAAGTACGAGTTAGAACTGAGTGCTGGCCAATCTATCGATCCTGCGTTTGTGAAATACAACCCCGGTGAATTCTACACGAAGCTACTTTCCTTCTCAACTGGCCACAGTGTGTAAAAGCATTGTTGACATCTTTAAGCTGCGTTTATGAGCCGTTTGTTTACGTCTCGTAAAACCGTTCCTTTATCCCCGGTATTCCGGAAATCAGGCCAGAGATTATGTCATCATCATTCATTCAGTCGGTCTTAATCATCGTTCGATTAAGGCAGACGGTTTGTCCTCACAGGATTCCTCAATCAAGATTGTAATACAGCACGGACAACAAAAAAACTCAGCTTAAAGATGTAGCCTAGTCAAAGTATCTAACATTCTTCATTATCATATCTAGAAGTTGTAACACATGTATCTAAGATTTGGCTGTAATTTAATCATAAATACTATTCTTAATTATGTATAAACAAGGTGGGCCTGAATGTCATGTACAGAACAGGCACTATAGAAGTATAATAGTGCTGTTCTATTGTTCCGCCTCCTCAATTCATATTATTATTATTCACTCTGGTTAAGAGTGCCTGATAAAGGACTACCGTATAAATGAGTCAATTAATTTTGTCAAATTTAATGTGAACATTAGTAGCTAGCTCCCAGATGGGGAGAGCTCAGCCTTACAGTAGGCCTACATATAAATAACAAGTAACTGTGCTGTGTCGTCATTGTTTGAGCCTCAGTTGAAGGCCTCATCGGTTGCCACGGACCATGAGGAAACAAAATGGAGTCTGGCTTTCTTGAATTATTAATGAGGACCGAAGAGGAATAACTGATTATCTCTGAGTAGAGGAGGTAAAGTGGTATTTCCCAGGGGAACTAGGCGTGCGTGTATATACACACAGTGCATTCGGGAAAGAATTTAGACCCCTCAACTTTTCCCACATTTTGTTACAGCCTTATTGTAAAATGGAATAAATTGTTATTTTCTCCACACACACACAATAACAAAGCAAAAACAGGTTTAGACATTTTTGCTAATAAAATCACATTTTCATAAGTATTCAGACCCTTTACTCAGATCCTGAAGCACCTTTGGCAGCGATTAAAGCCTTGAGTCTTCTTGGGTGTGACGCTACAAGCTTGGCACACCTGTATTTGGGGAGTTTATCCAATTGTTCTCTGCATATCCTCTCAATCTCTGTCAGGTTGGATGGGAAGCATCACCACACATTCAATCTTGGTTTCATCAAACCTGAGAATCTTGCTTCTCATTGTCTGAGTTTTTTGGGTACCTTTTGGCAAACTTCAAGTGGGCTGTCATATGTGCCTTTTACTGAGGAGTGGCTTCCGTCTGACCACTCTACCATAAGGGCCTGATTGGTGGAGTGCTGCATAGATGGGAGAACCTTCCAGAAGCACAACCATCTCCACAAAGGAACTCTGGAGCTCTGTCAGAGTGACCATTGGGTTCTTGGTCACCTCCCGGAGGCCCTTCTTCCCGGAATTCTTGGTTTGGACCTGAGCTCAATTGAGTCTCATACAAAAAGGGTCTGAATACTTATGTAAATAATGTATTTGTTTATACATGTGCAAAAATATTTGTAAAAACACTGCTTTCGCTTTATCATTATGGGCTATTGTGTGTAGATTGAGAAACTTTTGCTTTAGCGATTTTAGAATAAGGCTGTTTAACGTATCAAAATGTGGGAAAAGTCGAGGGGTCTGAATACTTTCCGATTGCAGAGTACATACAGTACTAGTCAAAAGTTGACACAGCTACTAATTCAAGGGTTTTTCTTTATTTTTACTATTTTCTACATTGTAGAATAAAAGTGTAGACATCAAAATTTCAAGAAGTTTTTAAAGTTTCTTCAAGTGCAGTCGTAAAAACCCATCAAGCGCCATGATGAAACTGGCTGTCATGAGGACTGCCACAGGAAAGGAAGAGCCAGAGTTATCTGCTGCAGAGGATAAGTTTATTAGAGAGTGACCAGCCTCAGACATTGCAGCCCAAATAAATGCTTCAGAGTTCAAGTATCCGACACATCTCAACATCTGTTCAGAGAGATTGCATGAAATTCATGGTTGAATTGCTGCAAGGAAACCACTACTAAAGGACACCAATAAGAAGAAGAGACTTGCTTGGGCCAAGAAACATTAGCAATGGACATTAGAGTGGTGGAAATCTGTCCTTTGGTCTGAGGAGTCCAAATTTGAGATGTTTGGTACCAACCGCCATGTCTTTGTGAGACGCAGAGTAGGTGAACGGATGATCTCTGCACGTGTGGTTTCCACCGTGAAGCATGGAGGAAGAGGTGTGATGTAGGGGTGCTATTCTGGTGACACTGTTGGTGATTATTATTCTTTTTACTCAAGGCACACTTAACCAGCATGGCTACCACAGCGTTCTGCAGCGATACACCATCTCATCTGGTTTGCGCTTTGTGGGAGTATAATTTGTTTTTCAACAGGACAATGATCCAACACACCTCCAAGCTGTGTAAGGGCTATTTGGCCAAGAAAGAGAGTGATGGAGTGCTACATCAGATGACCTGGCCTCCACAATCACCCGACCTCAACCCAATTGAGATGGTTTGGGATGAGTTGGACCGCAGAGTGAGGGAAAAGCAGCCAACAAGTACTCAGAATATGTGGGAACTCCTTCAAGACTTACTTTGAAGAATCTAAAATATATTTAGATTTGTTCAACACTTTTGTTTGGTTCCTACATGATTCCATATGTTTTATTTCCTAGTTTTGATGTCTTCACTACTATTCTACAATGTAGAAAATAGTAAAATAAAGAAAAACCCTTGAATGTCTAGTTGTGAGCAAACTTTTGACTAGTACTGTATATAAGTGATACCAAAATATGTATTATTTTTGTGTTATTAATAAGTTGCTTATACTAATTTGGGTCTGAATGAGTTTTCAATCCGAGAGACCAATTTTTATTTTTTATTTTACCTTTATTTAACTAGGCAAGTCAGTTAAGAACAAATTCTTATTTCAATGACGGCCTAGGAACAGTGGCTGCCTGTTCAAGGGGCAGAACGACAGATTTGTACCTTGTGTCAGCTCGGGGGTTTGAACTTGCAACCTTCCAGTTACTAGTCCAACGCTCTAACCACTAGGCTACCCTCCTCTGACAATGCATCAAGTCAGTATGTTACTTCAGAAGTGAGTGTTATGTCATACACTTTACTTTACATCGCGTGTGCTTTGTGCCGTTGTGGTCGAGGCACTGTAATCTCTAAACAACAAAGTCAAACAAGGCCATTGGAAAACGAACAGAAGTATACATATGCGCTACGTTGCGCCAAGAGCTAAGATGGACGATAGCATCTTCTCTAAACAAGTTCTACAGTACAGTCTCGATCTAGAGCCTCTACTGTCTCAAGGGACACAGTCCTAAGGCAACTGCGTGAAGAGGATGAAAAGTCTGCGGAAGAAGAAGTAAAAGAAGAGGAAGAAGAGAGATAGCGTCTATGGCGTGTACTCACAGAGTAGGGGCAAAGCTACTCCGCCTCACAGCTGCAGCTAGAAGCCTGCAGATATGGGGGGGGGGCTGAGGTGGCTGGGGCTGTCCCCCCCCCTCACGCAGGGGTGAAAGCTACAGTAAAGCCCTAAAATAGACACAGGCTTTTCTGTACCACAGTCACACACAGGCAGCAGACAACCAACCAACCCACCCACCCACAAATGCATAGATGGGAGAGGATATTTACCAATCCTACCTAATCCCACTTTTTTTTTCAACAGGAAAAATAGGAGGACAATGCATCACTCCCAACCCACTATCCCCCAACCCCCCACACTTTTTATATAAACAGGTAAAATCCCCCTAAGCCTCCCCACTCCCACATTTGCACTAGAGGTCGACCGATTAATCAGAATGGCCAATTTAATTAGGGCAGATTTCAAGTTTTCATAACAATAGGAAATCGGTATTTCTGGGTGCAGATTTGCCAACTTAAAAAAATATAAAAATGTTTTATACCTTTATTTAACTAGTTAAGTCAGTTAACAACACATTCTTATTTTCAATGACGGCCTAGGAACGGTGGGTTAACTGCCTCGTTCAGGGGCAGAATGACAGATTTTCACCTTGTCGGCTTGGGGGATCCAATCTTGCAACCGTACAGTTAACTAGTCCAACGCAATAACGACCTGCCTCTCTCGTTGCACTCCACAAGGAGACTGCCTGTTAAGCGAATGCAGCAAGCCAAGGTAAGTTGCTAGCTAGCATTAAACTTATCTTATAAAAAACAATCATAATCACTAGTTATCTAGTAATATCATCAACCATGTGTAGTTATTATCTAGCGTGTCCTGCGTTGCATATAATCTGACTGAGCATACAAGTATCTAAGTATCTGATTGTGCGGTGGTAGGCAGAAGCAGGCGCGTAAGCATTCATTCAAACAGCACTTTTGTGCGTCAACCATTGCGCTGTTTATGATTGCGCTGTTTATTAACTCCCGAGATGAGGCTGGTGTAACCGAAGTGAAATGGCTAGCTAGTTAGCATGCGCTAATAGCGTTTCAAACGTCACTCGCTCTGAGCTTTGGAGTGGTTGTTCCCCTTGCTCTGCATGGGTAACGCCGCTTCGAGGGTGGCTGTTGTCGTTGTGTTCCTGGTTCGAGCCCAGGGATGAGTGAGGAGAGGGACGGAAGCTATACTGTTACACTGGCAATACTAAAGTGCCTATAAGAAGATCCAATAGGGAAATAGTCCTATAATTCCTATAATAACTACAACCTAAAACTTCTTACCTGGGAATATTGAAGACTCATGTTAAAAGGAACCACCAGCTTTCATATGTTCTCATGTTCTGAGCAAGGAACTGAAACGTTAGCTTTCTTACATAGCACATATTGCACTTTATTGCACTTTTACTTTCTTCTCCAACACTGTTTTTGCATTATTTAAACCAAATTGAGGGGCTAAATTGATTTAATTGAAGTATTATATTAAGTTAAAATAAGTGTTCATTCAGTATTGTTGTAATTGTCATAATTACATTATAAAAAAAATTAAAATTAAATCTGCCGATTAAATCGGTATCGGCTTTTTTGGTCCTCCAATAATCGGTATCGGCGCTGAAAAATCATAAATCGGCCGACCTCTAATTTGTACCCACCATTTTGTTAAACCAACAACTAAAGGTGAGAGAAGAAAGGGGTCACACAACATCTCTTCCCCTGACCCCGTGACCTTTCCCGACCCACACCTGTTTTAAATGCAAGAGGACGTCTCGTGTCGTTTCTCTCCCCTACGTTTTGTCAGGTATGTCTTTCTTGGTAAGGGAAAGAAAGAGAAAAATGCAAGTCTGTCGTAAACAGAACATCAGCCCTCTGGTAGAATTCAAATGATGTGCAGGACAAAAAAAATAAACATGCGAGGTACACAATAAGAATCCAATATTTTCTTTCAATTATTTTCTTAGCTGATGCTACAGGTGCCATTCCTTGTGTACCATCGTATCATTACCATAATCACTTTTATTGATTCTAAAACAGGAGCAATGGGGTCACACACAAAAAAAATTGGGGACACCGTCAATGCTGTCCTAATAAAAATAGGTCAAGTAGTGCAAGAGAGGGTTGAAATGCTAACCTTGTCAAGCTGGTTTATAAAGAATGGCATAATATCATATGTATTAATATAGTCTATAAATGACTTAACTTAGAAGGTCTGATTAGCAGTTTTGTGATATGCCAATTCAAGAATACCACCAATCGGGTCTGATTAGTATTTTGGACAAAGGATTGTGTGGTGGCCTGACCTCGCAAACAGTCATTTTCCTTTTCTTTTTTTCTGGAGTGTTAGTCAGCCTTTTCCTGCTGGGCCCCTTTGTTTCATATCTAAACAAATGCAATGGTGTGGCTTAGTTCCAGTGTTATTACTGCAGTCATCTGCTGTAATGCAGTGTGCTTTTAAACTGAATGGAGCCCTCTATTAAAATACATGATCGAGGAGGAGAAGGTATCCATCCATCTGTCTGCACAAAGAGGGTCACCAATGCCGCATTCAAAACATCTGGGAACTCTGGGGGTGAGCTCCGACTGGGGGAAAAAGCACTGAACAGTCATCCAACTCGAAATTCTCGGGAACTCAGACTTTCCGACCTGAAGGTAACTGACATGATGATTTGTCCTCGTATTGTTTTTTAACGCAGCAATATTATTGTCGAGGGGGTCAAATAATCTACAACCTAGTTTAAGGCTATCATTTCAGATAATCCTGAATGAATTGTGAATAATGATGAGTGACAAAGTTAGAGTCAAAGATCATAACCCCAAGACATGCTAACCTCTCACCATTACCATAACCTCCCCTGTTATTGTAATGGTGAGAGGTTAGCATGTCTTGGGGTTGTGATCTTTGACTCTAACTTTGTCACTCATCATTACTCACGATTCATTCAGGATTATCCGTACTCCTGGTAGCATTCACATTAATGTAGAAGTGGTTAGAAATCATTTATTTTTTACAATAAAAGTGACTCCAAAATAACACAATACAGTATTACAATTAATTTCTATTGGTCACAAAATAATCTGAAACGCAACCGAAACAAACAAGCAAATGCTCCAAACAAATTGGAAGCAAGCTTGATGTAGTAATTGTGTGCTAGGAATATGTAGCCAAATAATACACTTCTGACTACTTTATTTATAATAATATTTATGGGTGTCAATTTCGACCCCTACCTTTTTGAGTATTACTTGGTTAAAAAAAAAAGACTCAGCAATTGCATATTTTTTAGCATACAATATAGCGTACAGTATTTTAATTATTTATTTTACAGTCATAATTGCTCGTCTATATCAAGGGTGTCAATCATTTCGGACCCCACCGTACAAGGGTGCCATATTTTTAAGGCACTGAAGGCACAGTGGAGAGCTCCCGTTAGCCGCCTCCTTCAAAGGCGAGGGCGGACGTACATAGCTGAACCACACGTGAACGACAGATTTACTACGTCTGCTGTGTTCGCTGTTCAAGACTAACGATGTTGAATGGACAAGCCAAATAAGGACACTCAAACCTCTAATAGTGACATGGTTAGCATTTCCCTTCATATGCCGATTTAAAGGAAAATCAAAGTGTGATGTTCATTTCCTTTTTACAGTGGGGGGCGGGGGAGGGTGTAACAGGCTGGTAAAAGGGGGAGGGGGGCAGTGTATCAAGGCGGCGCAATCACATTAAATTTACAGGAGATACGAGAGCTGCAAACCAGCTGGCCGTGACCTATCATCAGCATCATCATTATTACTAGCATCAATATCATCATCATCATTAGCATAATGGTCATACCAGTGAAAGGAAATGGGGTGCTACCTGAGGCGTCCGCCCAACAACGTCCGGCCGACGTGTAGCCGCGAGGCGAGGAGACCTCCCGCAGTGAGGCCCCTGACATGTTAGCACCCTGGGGCCCTTTACTACTGTACACACACACACACACACACACAGCACAGACAGCGTGTGAAGGGCCACACTCACTGTTTAGCAACCAACTGGTACGTCAACACGATTTAGGGTCCTCCGAAGAGCCTCAAAAGAGACGACAAATGAAGAAACGGGGAAAGGAGAAAAATAACTGGGGGAAGTGGGGGTGGGACAGAAAGCACAACCCAAACTTTGAGGATGTTTATTTTTTCAAATTGCTGGACCAGCCAGCTACTGGTAAGTATTATAGTGGTATGTAGTGAAATGTTGAGCCTCTGCCATGTTGGCTGTATATCATTGTAGGTTAAAGACAAAGCAGTTGTGGGTCTATTCGCTGAGTGTAAAAGCTATTGAGAGAGAGAGAGCAGTTAAATATATGAATAGAGGCAGTTCGTACAAAATGCAACAGTTAACTGTGTGCTTTGTCCTTTTCACACTTTTTTTTTGTATTTTCTAAGTGCTTTGACAAAAGGTTTCTTTTCACATCTTAACTTAAGAACTCCAATATTGAAGAGCAGAATAAACCGTAACCTCTTCACTGTCACTATAAATATAAAATGGGGTTTGACCGTTTGATCCTGAAAGTCTTCAATTGTGCTTTCGGACAAACCATCTGTGGTTGATATTCAAAACACAAGAAAATGTCCACAACAAGGTATGCCATATAGTGGCAATGTCTAGCACATAGCCGTAGCTGGATATAAGCGAGAGCAATGTTTCTAAAACATTTAATTATCTTCAAATGAAAACAGCAACTCCGTACACCCCATAACACAATGTAAAAACAAAAACAAAAAAGAAATATTAAAAAATAAACAATATCCCCTTGATGTTTCTATGTAATCCATCAAAATAAAATAAGTTGCTGGAAATCAATTGTCTAAGCAAGTGAACTTTGAAAGCAGCAACAACCAGTAGAAACTGCACTGACCAGATGTTATAGACAGCCGGGGGGGGTTGTGGAACGACTGTTACCTGCTAGGCCTGCAGACACCATGTGAACTTGCGTGGAGTCAGCCTCAAACACACCGTTCAGCTTCTCCTTGGCAGTGGAGTAAGCTGCAAAGTAGATGGCTCTGTGGAAACAGGAGGAAATTGATGGGAGCTAAGGATACCGTGAATCAAACCGGTAACACCGGAACTCTGGGCCGTTTCCAATAAACAATATTTTCTTGGGTCACGATAGTCCATACCAACACAGTAAACTAAAAACGTTTCCTTCTTGTGAGATTAGGGCAAAATGGCACAGTATAAATGACAGGCAGCGTCCCCTCTGTCCAAATTGACACGGAGTAAATGGCCTGGGACTGATGACATGAGCGATTTCCACTGAAATCAGTTGCCTTCATTTGGGTAGTTGTGTCTGTGTCCCCATGTCACCAACCCACATTAAACCTCCATCTAGGCCCATGTAATGGTCCATTAGGAGGGTTCCTGCGTAGCGCGTACATCTCCACTCCCAGATCACATGCCCTGCTCTAGCTGGAGATTTATTGCCCTTGCAACTCCTACTCTCTCTACTTAACTCAAATCACAGGATTACTCAAGTAGACATTTCCACTGTGGGGGTTTACAACTAACAGCGTGCACTTGGCTCGCTCACGTCGCCCTCAGTGTGCGTTTGTCAGAGGGTAAGCATTACGTAACAGCCGACCTTAGTTATGGTGAAATGGACTGATTTAAAGCCCGTGATGCTGAGTGTGTGCTGTGCTCTGGATGAACAGCTGACTGCCCAGCCAACCATCCAGCCATGCTCTAATGGCCAACAAGATGCTCAGCTCGACAGCCCGCTGCCAAGGGGAGGCAAATCAGCCATTATCTGTCCACAGCTAGAGCACACAGCAGCAGTGTTACTGTAGGCAAAGCCTGGTTAGATGAGGTGTCCTGCTGTGTTACTGTAGGCAAAGCCTGGTTAGATGAGGTGTCCTGCTGTGTTACTGTAGGCAAAGCCTGGTTATATGAGGTGTCCTGCTGTGTTACTGTAGGCAAAGCCTGGTTAGATGAGGTGTCCCTGCTGTGTTACTGTAGGCAAAGCCTGGTTAAATGAGGTGTCCTGCTGTGTTACTGTAGGCAAAGCCTGGTTAGATGAGGTGTCCTGCTGTGTTAATGTAGGCAAAGCCTGGTTATACGAGGTGTCCTGCTGTGTTACTGTAGGCCAAGCCTGGTTAGAGGTGTCCTGCTGTGTTACTGTAGGCAAAGCCTGGTTAGAGGAGGTGTCCTGCTGTGTTACTGTAGGCAAAGCCTGATTAGAGGAGGTGTCCTGCTGTGTTACTGTAGGCAAAGCCTGGTGGGAGGTGTCCTGCTGTGTTACTGTAGGCAAAGCCTGGTTAGAGGTGTCCTGCTGTGCTACTGTAGGCAAAGCCTGGTTAGAGGAGGTGTCCTGCTGTGTTACTGTAGGCAAAGCCTGGTTAGTGTCAAGTTGCTGGTGGGCAGTATTGGGTGAAGTTTTTTTTTTTTTTTTCAGTCCCAGTCCAGCATTGAGGAACCCTGCAGTTTTATTTCTCTCCCCTTGCATTTCTCACTCTTTCCTCCTCAGTATTTTTCCAAGGCAGTCTGAGCTCAGGTCAGTCTTTCACCTTTCTCTCACTACCTCCCTTTCTCCTGTCCTGCAGTGCTAGCAAAGGCGTGTGCGTGCTCAGGTTTAGTGTGCCCTGCTGTTGGTCTCGCTCTGCTGCAGTGTTGAGGCAGACTTTACATAACGTCCCCTCTCTTCCCTGCCCGTCACGAGGCAGCCAGCCGCCACAGCTAGGGAGAGTAGCTCACTCCACAGAGGACGGGAAAACACACACACACTATTCAGACTCTGCATACTCACAGGCACAGCCTAGACAGACAAAATACACAGCCGGAAACAGGGCAGACTGTCAAAGGGCATATAACGCCGCCACAGAGAAGGTGAGAAAAACAGAATGCGAGAGACATAATCTACATGCAGAAAGGTAAAGGAAGAAACGCAGATGGAGAAATATACAGAGATAAAAAATAAATAAAAAATGTGTAAGATAAACAGAGACAGAAAGAACCATCTCACCCAGGGAAGGGGGGATTAACACACAACAACAGAGTGGGCCAATGGTGCCGCGGCATTGCGATTGCTTCGGCAGCGACACCCTCAGTCACATGACCCAGCAGCAGCCCCGGTGGACGGCCGCTGCTCTGCTCACAGTGACTCTGATTAACAGAGACTGGACCCCGGAGGCTGCTGTTGCGTAATATGGCTCACACATAGAATGGTCTCCTTTCTGTCTGGGTTCTACCACTAGGGAGAATGAATAATGCCCCGGTGGAGGCGGAAAATGAGGACGGGGCAGGAGCGGAATTTTACTGAGATTCGGTAGCAATCATGTATTGTTCTTTTCATGGAACAAAGATTATGTTCTGTGTGGTGTAATGAAAAATAACGTAAATTGTGGTAATCATCTTGTCCTCCGATGAGGGTTGTGGTTTAAAACAAAAAAGGATTCTGAAGCGGAGGTCAAATGATGGAAAACCAAAGACAAACGTAATTATCTCTGTTTCTCAGCTGAATAGAATATAAAATCTACATCGCCACCCACGTTGAAATCTGCAGTTGCTATGGAAAAAAAGCTCCATGAAGTAGCCTACACAAGAAAGACAGAAAATAGCAGCAGAAGTCACAACAGGAAGGATAATTATTGCACAAGTGAGGTCATACCTGGAAGGAGCCACACCCACCAGGTTGGGCCCCAGCCCTCTGAAAAGCGAACGGGGTCCCTCCTTCTCCAGTATCAACCTGTAGAGGGAGGGAGAGAGAGAGGGGCGTTTGATTTAGCACTATGCTAACTGACGAGCTAATTATTCATTATGCTGAAACATAAGAAAATATGGATTTCAAGACAGTGCTCCAGTCGTGGGCTAGTGCCAATGTGTATAATCAGACTGCCATGACCATAGCACATCGGCCTTTGCCTAAAATCTTAACTAATATACCGATGCATTTATGTCCCATTTTACAATAACACACAGCATCAGGAAATGGACCATAAACACATCTGTGTATTACAATATTAGTCACAAATGGAAAGAACCAAAAACGTGTAAAAACAGATCAATATAACTGATGACACAGTCGATTAGATGACGCATCTCAGCATTCGTCTGTGGGAGTTTGACATTGGGACATTATGGGGATTTAAAACGAGAGGAAATGTTCTAAAGGGCAATATACCTGATACGTAACGCTGTGTCATCGGCGACAAGCAATAAGAGAGTAGCATTAGGCGGCTTGCCAAACAGTGAAGATAGATGGCAGGCCTCCAATGGAGACAGCATGACATTATGAGGGCACGCAGTGCGAGTAGCTCCTCTATGTAACATGGTAATGGCTGAGGATTGTGCTCATGCTGTGTTTATAGTGTCATTAGCCTATACACTGAGTGTATAAAACATGGACACCTTCCTTTCGCCCTCAGAACAGCCTCAATTCGTCAGGGCATGGAAATCGTTCCACAGGCATGCTGGCCCATGTTGACTCCAATGCTTCCCACAGTTGTGTCAAGTCGGCTGGATGTCCTTTGGGTGGTGGACCATTTTTGATACGCACAGGAAACTGTTGAGCATGAAAACCCCAATAGCTTTGCAGTTCTTGACACACTCAAACCGGTGCACCTGGCACCTACTATCATACCAAGGCACTTAAATATTTTGTCTTGCCCATTCACCCTCTGAATGGCACACACACACAATCCATATCTCAACTGTCTCGGGGCTTAAAAGTCCTTCTTTAACCTGTCTCCCCCCCTTCATCTACACTGATTAAAGAGAATTTATCAAGTGACATCAAGGGATCAGCTTTCACCTGGATTCACCTGGTCAGTCTGTGTCATGTTTTGTCCACTCAGTGTATGAGCTCCATGACAAAATGTTACCCCATTTCCTGACATCGCTGCTACCCTACACCCTAGGAATCACTAGCCTGAACTCAAGCCAAGGTTATTCCACTCTTAACCTACTCCACCGAGATAGCACAAGCGCACTGCTTTGAAATAGCCTTGTATCAAGGATTAAGGACACGAGATTCAACTGTGAATTCAACTATGAACACAGTTCTAGAAGACTTCCAGCGTCTTCCCTCATATCTACGCAGCCACAGAGCTCAGCTCATTTGGCCAGCGCTGCGTACGCTGCTGACCCACTTCGGCAGGGTTTTTCTCCCTGTGCTGCCTAGTGGTGGTGTTGGGTTTCAGCTAGTGCTTCCCGAGGGCGGAAGCATGGAGGTTGACTGAGGGAAAGACGGGAGAGAAGCAGGTCCAAGAACACTGCAGCGGAGCTGTGATAAGACGGAACCAAGCCTCCAGCTAGAGATCTGGGTGGGATGGATTTATTCATCCTGCTCCCGCCCGCAGCTTTCCATAACGCACCAGCTGGCTTTCTGTCCGACTCGCTACCGCAAGAACTGGTCGCGAACCCAATCGCAGTCCCGCAATGTTATTTTAGGCACCTGTGACACAGCTCACTTGGCAGCCATAGTCCCAGCAATTTTGTGCCCTGTAGGCAACATCAAAATGAGCAAAAATAACCATAGAAATAGGTTAAATTACCAGAAATTCTCGTGGCCAATTATATTAGGCTGTCGGTATTACTGGGCTATATCAGAGAATAGAGGGGTCATAATATTTTGTTGGGCAAAACCGTTCGGGCGCTAAAGGATGTCTCATGGTCCGACAAAACACCGCTGTAGCTCTGCCACCTTTCACCGCAGATGCGGAAGGGCAACATCGGCGGATACGATCGTTTGAGACTCATCCAAAATGCAATCTCTAACTTAAACAGACAGATATTGATGTTTTTTATTACGCCAATTGGAATTCAGCGGGGCCGCGAAATAGACTCAAAAGGGTTTAAGAGACTTGCAATTTCTCTTGAGCTACGTTTGATTTATTCAGACCAAGACAAATCTGGGTGATCAATTATTATTTCTAGGCAATGTAGTCAACTATCGGCCAATCGTATTTAGTAAGTACAATTCCTTGAAAAGATAACTGTCCCGTGCCTCTTCGTCCACCCGTAGGCTATAGCCTACTATTTAATTGAGACCACACACGCGCACATGATCTTGCACATATAGCTTCTGAACTTGAAGCAGCAAGAATGATGACAGCACACACTTGCACCTTCCCTTGAGCTACGCTTTGCATATAGGATATAGCCTGCATTTAAGAAGACGATTTGCAGGCAGAGACAAATAAATGGGAAATCAATATTTCCTGAAAATGAAACGGCGCAACGCTCACTCATCATAGAAACCTAACCTATGTGTGCACGTTGTACCTTTTTTCTTTTCAATTTTTTTTATGTTTTGTACCTCGACTCACGTTGGTTGAGCACCCTCCACATCTTTATCAATATTTATTTACAGACACTGTACTAAACTAGTGTAATATTTAATTTCCTTGAAAAGATAGATTCTCTGACAATGTATTTGTCACGCTGTTACAACTTCCGCCGAAGTTGGCTCACCTGCCTGTTCGGGCGGTGCCCGGCGGTCGTCGTCACCGGCCTACTAGCCGCCACCGATCCCTTTTTCGTTTTCTGTTTGTTTTGTCTTATTAGTTGCACCTGTGTCTATTTGTGTTTGCCTGATGGGCTTCCTTATTTAAAGCTAGTATACCCGCCCTTGTTTTGTGCGGGATTATTCTTGTGTTACGCGTTTGTGTTGTTAGGTGCGTTCGTGCTCCGGACCTGGTACCCTGTGTTTTGGGTTGGTCCATATTTTTTTGCGCCCTGTGTTGTGGGCATTGCTTTTGGTGCCATATTAAAGTGAACTTCTTCCTATGGAACTCTCTGCTCTCTGCGCCTGATTCTTCCCTCACACACCTAGTCCCCGTGACAAACACCCTGGCCATAGAGGCTTTTATTCTCTATTTTGGTTAGGCCAGGGTGTGAGTAGGGTGGGCATTCTATGTTCATTTTCTATGTTTTGTATTTCTTTGTTGTTTGGCCGGGTGTGGTTCTCAATCAGAGGCAGCTGTCTATCGTTGTCTGAGAACCATACTTAGGCAGCTTTTTCCCACATGGATTTTGTGGGTAGTAGTTTTGTGTTTCTGCACCTGACAGGACTGCTTCGTTTTTGTTCATTCCCTTTGTTGTTTTGTTTGCAGTTTAAATAAAAATAACATGAACACTTACCATGCTGCGCTTTGGTCCACACCTTCTCATACGACGACCGTTACAGTATTTCATTGAGACCCACAAATACAGTTAATTTGGAAAGTATTCAGACCCCTTCCTTTATTCCACGGTTACGTTACCGCCTTATTCTAAAATGGATACATTTTTTATCTGTCTACACACAATACCCCAGAAAGACAAAGTGAAAACAGGTTTAGACATTTTTGCAAATGTATTAAAAATAAAAAACAAATACCTTATTTACGTAAATATTCAGACCCTTTGCTATGAGACTCAAAATTGAGCTCAGGTGCATCCTGTTTCCATTGATCATCCTTGAGATGTTTCTACAACTTGATTGGTGTCCACCTGTGGTAAATTCAATTGATTGGACATGATTTGAAAAAGGTACACATCGGTCTATATAAGGTCCCACAGTTGACAGTGGGTGTCAGCCATGAGGTTGAAGGAATTGTCCGTAGTGCACCAAGACAGGATTGTGTCGAGGCACAGATCTGGAGAAAGGTACCAAAACATTTCTGCAGCATTGAAGGTCCCTAAGAACACAGTGGCCTCCATCAATCTCAAATGGAACAAGTTTTAAACCAAGACTCTTCCTAGAGCTGGCCACCCGGCCAAACTGAGCAATCGTGGGAGAAGAGCTTTGGTCAGGGAGGTGACCAAGAACCTGATGGTCACTCTGACAGAGCTCCAGAGTTCCTCTGTGGAGATGGGAGAACCTTCCAGAAGGACACCCATCTCTGCAGCACTCCATCAAATCAGGCCTTTCTGGTAGTGTAGCCAGACAGATGCCACTCCTCAGTTAAAAAGGCACATGACAGCCCCCTTGGAGTTTGATTCTCTGGTCTGATTATTGTTTTATTTAACTAGGCAAGTCAGTTACAATGACGGCCTACACTGGCCTAACCCGGAAGACGCTGCGCCAATTGTGCGCCGTCCTATGGGACTCCCAACCATGAAACCAGGATTTAACCGTTTGGTCTGAATGCCAAACGTCACATCTGGAGGAAACCTGCCACCATCCCTATGGTGAAGCATTTGTGGCAGCATCATGCTGTGGTGATGTTTTTCGGTGGCAGGCACTAGGAGACTAGACCGGATCGAGGCAAAGATGAACAGAGCAAGGTACCGAGAGATACTTGATGAAGTCCTGAGCACTCTGGAGCAGGTTCTCAGATTGGGGCAAAAGTTCACCTTCCAACAGGACAATGACCCTAAGCACACAGCCAAGACAATGCAGGAGTGGCTTTGGGACAAGTCTCTGAATGTCCCTAAGTGGCCCAGCCAGAGTCCGGACTTAAAGCCAATCGAACATCTCTGGAGAGACCAGAAAATAGCTGTGCAGCAACGCTCCCCATCCAACCTGACAGACCTCAAGAGGATCTGCAGAGAAGAAATGGGTGAAACTCCCTTAATACAGGTGTGCCAAGCTTGTAGCGTCACACCCAAGACGACTTGAGGCTGTAATCACTGCCAAAGGTGCTTCAAAAAGTACTGAGTAAAGGGTCTGAATTTCAATTTTTAATACATTTACAAACATTTCAAAAAAACTGTTTTTGCTTTGTTATTATGGGGTTCTGTGTGTAGATTGATGAGGGATTTTTTTGGGGATCCATTATAGAATAAGGCTTTAATGTAACAAAATCTAGAAAAGGTCATGATGTCTGAATACTTTCCGAATGCACTGTATGCCCATACAACTACAAGGTCTATGGCCCAGTATTTTTAGATAACACGCTCAAGCCTCCATTACCCCTCACTTACTGTATGCTCCCTTCATAACGCCAGTTGTGAAACAGGTTGTCACTCCAGGCCCTTCGGTGGGGTATATTTAAGATGAGGGCATGTTAACAGCTGTCGGTATAAGCAAACCAAAACAGAACCACACTAAGCCTCTCCCCCTTCTGTTCTCCTATTTTTACAAGTGAGCGAGAGGCAGAATTAAGTATGCTATGGAACAACTTGTTCTTGTCCAATATGATAAGGGATATTTTTGCCTTATCGGAAATGATGAAAACAAGGCTAAATCCCCAATCTGAGATGTGTTTTACCAAAATAATGTCTAGAAGCTATTCCCGCTATGTGGTTGTGTGTGGGCAGGGTCCAAAGTAAACTTTCTCTCACTGGCCTGGCCAGAAATCTACTTGCCCAAACAGAATTTCTACTGGCCCGGACATGGTGTGGTTTTAATTGGGATCATACAGAGCCTATAGGTTGGCATCCTTTCTCTCAATATGCAGCTATTAACATGCAACATTTGGTTATGTATTAAAAAGCTGTGTAATATAATTTAGCAAAGTCATTACTCCATTCTTTACAATTGCATTGTATTCATTATTGTTTGTAAAGTATGCCATTTTGAAAATATTTTTATTTGATCTAAAAATAGGACGCTGCCCCTTTTAACTGCGTTCCAAAAGAGATAGCGACCTGGCTACAGTAGGCTAGCCAAGACTAATGCTAAAGTGTCTTTTTGGAACATTCTTTTTGCAGACAATCAACAGTAGCCAGCATATTGCTAGTATGTTCACAATTCATTTTGTAAATCACTTTCCTTAAAAAAAATAATAAGCTCAGCGAGTTGATTGATGGGCAAGTCTTTTTGCTCTGGACAGCTTGAGTGTGCTGTGTGAACGCATTCATTTCTGTACTGCTTGAGTGCTCGAGCAGTTGACTGCGGGAACTTGGTGGAGCTTGAACAAACGGCCAATCGTATTGCTCAAATTCAAAAAGCATGACTGTAGTCTTCAATGGTAGACTGCGACAGAGCAGGTAAATGTTGAACTGGAATGCAAAAATGCACCGACAAGATCCACTGGCCCGACATGTTCTTACTGGTCCCGGGGCATCGTTAATGTCGGACACTGTAAGGGAGATCCATATTCCTGCGATCAAAATGCTGAATGCAGGTGAAGATTCAGTCATAACATAGTATGATGAAAGCAGGGAAGGACTCTCCTAGATGAATAAAAACAATTTAGACAGGGTAAAGTAGGCTCTTTCATAAAAGATGGCCGCTCAGTAACCATGAAAAAGGAGAAGTTGAAACATGTTTCTGTCTGGTAACACTCCCGTCTACAGTAACTCATCTTTGAGTCATAGGGTGTTCGGTAATGGTATTAAAGGGCAGGTACGATACTGTAGGTGGCCTTGACAGTGAAACAGCCAGATATAAACTCTTCCCGAGAGGGTCGGCGATCGTTTGATGATGGAGGAATGTCTGCTGTTGATTTGCCAGTTGCTGGTACAAGGGTTAGGATGATTTCTATTTTAACTCCCATTCCGTTGTGAGTTTTCAATTGATTAATTTAATTGATAAGAGATCAGATTGACAATAAATGTTTGGGTCACGGAAACCCTGCACTGATGTCAACAGAGTTTATCAGGTTACACGTGAACGTTTTGGGTCGGAATTTGACCCACATGGTTTTTGTCTGTGCAATGTCCATAAACACCCACTCATCCCAAGAATAGACTGGAACTGAACTAAACTTCAAAGAATTGACTCCAACCTCACTGAGTAGACAGTGTGTATTCTCTGTGGTATGTGCAAACATTTCAGTTCATCACCTGAATAGTCTGGAACTGAAATGAAAATAGAACTGACCCACCAAACCCTGTAAACTCACATAATGTGTAGGATGTTCTCTGTTACCCCTGTGTGTTGGTGAACTTACTTGAGGCAGTGCAAGGGTCCCGGGGGGGCCATGCGGGCCACACTGGCCCCATTGACGGTGTTGAGCTGCACCTCAGAGATGTAAAAGGTGACATGAGAGGACTGGAGTCTGGTCTTCACTACTTCCAGCGGACAAGTCAGAATAGCACCCACTGTGCCCCCACACCTAGATGGGGAGAGACAAAGAGTAGGGGAGAAAGATGGTCAGAATAGCCAAAAGTACAGTAAATACTGTGCTAAACTTTACTTTATTCCCATGTTATAGGCCTAACTACTTTATTCCCATGTTATAGGCCTAACTACTTTATTCCCATGTTATAGGCCTAGCTACTTTATTCCCATGTTATAGGCCTAGCTACTTTATTCCCATGTTATAGGCCTAGCTACTTTATTCCCATGTTATAGGCCTAACTACTTTATTCCCATGTTATAGGCCTAACTACTTTATTCCCATGTTATAGGCCTAACTACTTTATTCCCATGTTATAGGCCTAACTACTTTATTCCCATGTTATAGGCCTAACTACTTTATTCCCATGTTATAGGCCTAACTACTTTGTTCCCATGTTATAGGCCTAACTACTTTGTTCCCATGTTATAGGCCTAACTACTTTATTCCCATGTTATAGGCCTAACTACTTTATTCCCATGTTATAGGCCTAACTACTTTATTCCCATGTTATAGGCCTAACTACTTTATTCCCATGTTATAGGCCTAACTACTTTATTCCCATGTTATAGGCCTAACTACTTTATTCCCATGTTATAGGCCTAACTACTTTATTCCCATGTTATAGGCCTAACTACTTTATTCCCATGTTATAGGCCTAACTACTTTATTACCAAGTTATAGGCCTAACTACTTTATTACCAAGTTATAGGCCTAACTACTTTATTATGTGCTGTAATTGAAAGTGCTACCAAACAAACATTTATATTCTAGTTTGTTGCTTGTGGGGGGGTTTTAACGTTGTGAAGCTTTGTGATACTAAGACGGGCATAAAATCTCCTGAAGTGAATGGTGGATCATTCAACTCCCGATTTTATTGGGGCCAACAATGCCGTGGAGAAGTAGAGTAAGAACCACCCACATCTAGACCTGGTATTTCTGGAAACAACCAGCTGATTTTCAATGCTAGCAGCAGCTGGATCTGGGTCAGGTTCAGCCTATTGACACACATTCAGCTTGAATTGAACATAAAAACGTGCAACTGTAAATAGTCTCTAACCGTTATGGCCAGGGGCCAACCCACTGCCTGTGAGACTTTGAACTGGACTAACTTGTCTGTGACAATGTGCAAACTGAGGTGCTGGCCCTTTTGCCTGTAACACCTTGACATGGTCTGTCTGCCCCCCCCCCCTCCCCCCTCCCCTGAGTTAAGAGGGTTACTATTCATGTGTTGTGACTCCTGTGTTTGCTAGGTTACAAGCTTTCCCAGCTCCTCTTTCAAATAATATTCGTCAAATGAACCTCAACATGGGCTCAGGGCTGTGTAGAATGCGCACTACAAGGCACAATTATAGTGAAATGGTTCCTGAAAATAGTCACCATTGTGTATATAATCTGTAGGTTAGGTTTATTGAATGTGCGTATCATGCATGGTGAGTACTGACTGGCTTCTACAGGCTGAGCTCTCTGTCAGACTAACCCACATACAGGCAAGAGCGACCTTTGGCCTAGATTCAGAAGGCTGTTCCGTGTGTGTGTGTGTGTGTGTGTGTGTGTGTGTGTGTGTGTGTGTGTGTGTGTGTGTGTACACAACAGGCAGTAAGAGTTAACATGCACAGGCCTTGAGCCCTGTTGTGAGAAATATCAATTGCTTCTCGCTGAAGTAACTTTGTCACAACTTGTGCCCCTAACATTGCGTTTTCATAGCCCAATGAAGGAGATACAAAATATTCTGGTTTGGCAAGATAGGCCTTACATGCTGACATTTTAAAAGTTTGCAGAGTGCCTGAAAGAAAAGAAGAGGCTGACGGACAAAGTAAACAACATAAAAAGGGGAAAACAAAGCTAAGAAAGAAAGAGGAAATGAAGAAAACTATTCTGGCACTACAATGGAATCAAGCAGCATCTTGTCTTCCTCTGAATGTGTCATCCAAAGACTTGCGCCTAAAACCATACTAGAATTAGATTTGCCGTGATAAGTAGGCATATTTAGTGTCCAATTGCGAGAATGGCTCTAATAACCAACTGGTCATGTTTCAATGCCCCTAAGCACATTGGTGAAATCTACAATCTCAATTTACTTGGAGCAGTCTGACATGGAATCAACACAAATAACAAGTCAATTTTCCACAGCCTAGACGACAGACAGGTGCCCTTTAACCCTTTCAACTTCCCCTGTGTCAGCATGATGTATTGAGTGTAAAGGTCTACTACAATGTAGCAAAGCTAGAAAATTAGTGACACATATGTCTCCAATAATATACACTACAGGAACGGAAACACGCAGGTAGTATGTTGACGACGTTTACAATTGAGACATTCTTACAGTTTTATTTTAGACAATGAGAATGACACTTGAAATAAACACTGGGAGATCATCCGCTGATGTGAATTACATTGTGGCATTGAGTTTTACTTATAGCCTACCGTGTGTGTCAGTCAAACGAACATATTGTAGCCTACCTAGGGGCGTATTCATTTCGCCAATTTTGTTGCAAAACGTTTTTTAAACGGAAGCAGATGGAACGAAACGGGGAGGGACCTACCTGAATTTGTCCAATAGAAAACTATCGTTTTAGTTGTAAAACGTTCCAACTGTTTGGAATAATGTAATCATTATAGTGCAATCATCATTATTCCTGTTCGGATTAATGATTACAACACTGTTTTGACCTGACCTTTTTCTCCAGTCTATGGAATGGTGTGGCAGCAGTTGATACAGTGTATGAATCCTGTAGGCCTGGGCATATTCTCCGTCTTTACAAATGTGTGTTTTATACAGGTGTTTTGTCGGTGTAATAACATGCTAAATAAATGTGTCAAGAAATGTAATCATGATGTTCGGCGACATAGCGATAGCTAATCGGTCAACCGCTGCTCCAGAACAACAAAGGCTCGTGCGTCATGGATGTTTCATTCACGAGCCTTCTCATCTGTCAGGGCAAACCACGACCACTGTGGAGGAGTGTGATGCGTGGGTGTCAACCTGTTTTCTGTCAAATGAAATAATTGTCGTGTGTGATAAAAGTCAACATCGGACAGTACTGCAATGTCTCTGATGTGTTGACACTAGGCTACAAAAGCAGTGGCCAGCGCCTAGCTAGCTAGACCATGGTACCTACTTTGATACTGGCTAGCTGCTGCCTGAGGATGGGTCGGGTAGTGCAGTTGCTAATGTAACATGCACGAGCGCCTGGGAAAATGGCAATGTTGGGAATAAATTGGTGTTATTTTCACCAAGATAGCCATGCAAGCTAATTTTGACTATAAATCGGTCACGAAATGTTGTGTCGCCTAGCTAACTTTATTCCCAGCAAATAATAGCTACTCACCCTCCGGCAAACAAATGAACCAAGGTATCCCTTTGACTCATTCTTTAGCATTCTCTGAACCAGTACACTCTTCGGACTGCGTCAAGGGGGAAGACAGGGTTGGATGGCGAACTGTCGACCACCCCGATTTCGAAGACGACTTGCGCACGTCGATAAATCAGCGACGTCGATTATCAATCAGTAACAGTTAGAACGGTGATTCAGTTTTGCCGTAGCAACGTTAGCTAGACAGCTAGTCAACTTGCGTGCTACACAAACCCTTATCTTCGTTTCGAGCAATCCCCTCTTTGAACAGACCTTATTTGATTCTGTAGAGCGTTATACTACAAAAAAAGAGAACTTCAAAAGGAAGATTGTTTTATGTATTCTTGCTTCTATCAATCGCTTTTTTTGCAACAGTCCCCCTAGCTTTCGTTTCTCAACTGTTCACCGCTGCAGTGAGAGGCGACAGGTCATATCCCTAGTATATAACTACTGTAGAATCATATAGGCTGCAAAACAGCGTCCGCTATTGGACAGTTTGCCTTATTACGTCAATTTCTCCGCCCGATCACGCAAATTTCACATGAAACCTTTATACAATATTTCACATGATCAGCTGTAGCACCCTATATAAAAAGGGGCAGTTTTAGGTCCTTACATGTATAAATAACTAAATTAACTTATTTTTTTGAACAAGTAATGGTTATGAGGATATGACATGTGGTCATATATGTCTATTATATTTTTTGCCGGTGTTTAACCTATGAACACGATGTCATATGCACATTGCATGAATGGATTTGTTCTTTTTAATTAGGCAACGGTTGGGTCTAATCCCGAATGCTGAACGCTGGTTAAACCGCATTCCAGCCGGTGTCTAATTCCACACGTTACCACCAGCTAAATCCAGGGGTATAAAGTACTACTTAAATCGTTTTTTGGGGTATATGTACTTTACTTTACTATTTATATTATTGATGATTTTTACTTTTACTTCCACTACATTCCTAAACTAAATAAAGTACTTTTTACTCTTTACATTTTCCCTGACACCCAAAAGTACTAGTTACATTTTGAATACTTAGCAGGACAGGAACATTGTCTAATTCACGCACTTATCAAGAAAACACAATTTGTTGAAACCTTACTGTCTGTCTCTCCGACATTTGCAACATTGTTTCAATATTCAATTTCCATCTCCAGCTGTCCAATAGTAATGAGCGAGTCGGGACGAGAGACAGGCAGGCAGCGTTTCTCAGCCAGTCGAACTCATGAATCAGTTTGCATCATTTTTATGGATATATACCAAGAAATGCGAATTGAAAAAAGGTACAACTAAACGAAGTGCAGCTACTGTAGTTTGCGGTCTTTCCAGCTTCAGTTTGAAGTGATTGTGTTAGCTGTGTTGTAGGCTAGCTCCTCTGAACAAGTGTTCTGACGAGTGAGCACATGTTCTATTTCAGGCGAAATCGCGCCTCATTAGCTCATTGTTATGGAAGTCACAATAAATGTCACTAGAAAACAGCATAAAAAATGCAAATACAACTACAGTTGTTATTCTGGCTGCACTGTTTGACGTGACTGTAAATTAGCCGTAGTTGGCTAGCTGGCAAGCAAGGGATAAGAACCTTTGCCAGCTAGAATCAAAATGAAACATTTACAACGAACGACTGGGTCGAATCTATAGGTACCGAACAAAAAGACTGAACGGTACCTATGGACTCGACCCAGTCGTTCAGTCTTTTTGTTCGGTGCCTATGGACGCGACCCAGTCGTTCAGTCTTTATGTTCGGTACCTATGGACTCGACGAGTCGAGTCCATCGGTACCGAACGACTGGGTCTCGTCTCTGGCCGTCTCTATCCATACTGCTTCGGTAGCAACCCCAGATTTGTGTCGGGACTATATCTTGTGGAAGGATGAAATAGTATGAATTAATTAATCTAAATAACGTTTCTAATGAAATGTCAATCATTATTTGAATATGTTGGTAACCCGTTGCATAAAAGTGATAATGCCCGCGAAGCCGGTGTTTGGAGGATATATTGGCACGGTTTGCTGGCCCGGGATGAAACAACACCCGCACAAATATATCCTCCAAACACTGGCGTCTCGGGCATTATCACTTAATTATTCTCCTAGTCACCTATTACATATTTATAACTACGTGTCAAGTGTTTTGGTTTATGTACACTGCATTTTCAATTTACATGCCCATTTTGTGCTTTATGGGATGCCGTGAAATACAATTAGGTTGCCAATTTAGTGAGGAGAGGTCACCTCGTATGTACAATGAACTGTGAAAAACGATATATGGGGGGAAACATTTCTGTTACTGGAACAGGAAATAAAAAAAATATATACAATTGTGGCATGGGAGTCTAAGCCCAATAGTCCTAAAGCAGACTTGCTACAGACTGGCAATGATGTGAAACCAGACTGAGGTCCATGTGAGAGCAACCAGATCAGTTGAAAGAGATTGTAACATCCATTATGGGAAATGTGGTTGGCTGAGCTAATAGGGGATGAATGGACCTCTTGGTTTCCTAATTGGAGGCACAATTTGACAAGTTGAAGTCATGTGCATGGAGGCTAAAGTTATTTATGACTGTCCTGGTAGACTAAAACGAGATCGGCAACTCAGGAAGTAGATTATGCTCCCATGATGTATAACTGTCCTGTAAGACTGTAACAATGAAAATACGCATTACTTTATTCATGTAGCACTTTCCCTTCGAGTTAAAAATAAATATGAAAAGAGACCCGATCAGTTAGGTCCTATGTGAGGAAGAATTAAGTAGAGAGAAGAAGCTTATAGTTTGCCTGGACACCAATCTCTTAAAACAGTAGGGTAAATCCATATGAATTCCATCACTTTTTGACAGCATCCCTTTTATACATGTTTGCCCATGGAAGAAATGGTCAGAAAGTGACCTTTTGGACATTTTATGCCAAAGCAATGGCATTCAGGGATAGGCCCATTCTACAACATAAGTGAATATGGAGAAAGAAAATAGGAGTTTACTTGTTTTTAGATAATTGACATTTAAAGTTATAACAAAATTACGATATTTATAAAAAATATTTAAAAAATACAAGAAATTATAAAACAGTTTGAAAACTCTGTTTGTAAGCTTTTAAATTATATCAAACACAAACATTGATCTTTTTCAGGGATGAAGACATGGATGTCTTATGGTATGGTATGCAAAACAGGTCCACTTTGAGCACCTTTATCACTTTAATGTTTTGGCATTCAGGTTCCAAAAGTTACTTTCTGAGCACTTTTACAATTGGCAAATGTGTATGGAAGATTTTGTTTAAATCAGAAGGGGTGTTGTCAAAAAGTGATTGAATTCAAATGGATTTACCCAATATCCAGCTCCCTTTGTTGTTATCTTGCACAAGTAAATCAACAATGGACACTGCAGTACAGTGATAGCGGAGAAACTGGCAACCGCAATACAGGACATGGAAAAAGGGTAATGATTAGCTATTGACAGTTGAGATGACGAATGATGGTACTGGACTGGCAAACAGTGGCGTGGGACGCACCCACGCAGCCCTCCCCCAGTTGCCAGTTCAAAACCTTGGTTATAATTCTGCATTTACCCACCCAAATGAGGTTCTTGGCATGAGCTAAAGTGATCATGGTTTGGCATGAGCTAAAGTGATCATGGTTTGGCATGAGCTAAAGTGATCAAAGTAAGTTATGTAAGTCACCTTGCCACGAGGACGAGAGCACAGTAACTTAATGAAATATAATTACCGCATTTTTTTCCACAAAGTTTGTCTGCGGTTTCTCAAACTAACAGTTTAAGAGGATCACGAGATTGCAGCAATGGGATTATGCTGCACGCCATAGTGCATTATTGAAATGGGGAGGAGGTGGGTGCACACGGTGAAGAGGGTCAAGAGCTTCAAGCCTCAGTGTCCATCTCACCAGCACAGTCGTGAAGAAGGCACGGCAGTGCCTCTTCTCCCTCAGAAGGCTAAAACGATTTGGCGTGGCCCCTCAGAAACGTTCATAGCTGCACTATCGAGAGCATTCTGACTGACTGAAAAATTCTCAAAGACTCCAGCCACTCGAAACATGGACTGTTCTCCATGCTCCCGTCCGGCTGGGGTTACTGGTGCATCAAGGCTCATACCAACAGACTCCTAAACCACTTATATCCATAAGAATGTTAAATGCCTAATAACTACTGCTCTCCCACTCCCACAGACTAACCTACAAAAACTTTAATAATGTAAGTGTTACTTGCAGCTTCAAGTTTTTATTTGTAATTTATTTCAATACTAAATGGAAATTAGTTCCCGGCTTTAGTGTTTAGTTTGTGCCCATCCACAAGTCTCTACCCACTCAGATACAAACACCATCAATGTCACTCTTACTCACACACACACACGCCAACTCACATACACGTACTCAGATACAACCTCACTCACTACTGATGCCACACACACACTGCTGCTATAATGATTATTGATTGGATTTATTACTACCATAACCATTAGTATCTATCTATTTATCCTGCTACAGGTCACTATTACTCCTGTTTAAATGTACAGCTTCATTAAATAGTACCCGCAAAACACCAGTCTCAATGTCAACAATGAAGAGGATGCTGGCCTTCTAGACAGAGTTGGAAAGAAAAAGCCATATCTCAGACTGTCCAATAAAAAGAAAAGATTAAGATAGGCAAAAGAACACAGACACTGGACAGAGGAACTCTGCCTAGAAAGCCAGTATCCCGGAGTCGCTTCTTCACTGTTTACGTTGAGACTGGTGTTTTACAGGTACTATTTAATGAAGCTGCCAGTTGAGGACTTGTGAGGTGTCTGCTTCTCAAACTAGACCCTCTAATGTACTTGTTCTCTTGCTCAGTTGTGCACCGGGGCCTCCCACTGCCGCTGGGACGGCAGCGTAGCCTAGTGGTTAGAGCGTTGGACTAGTAACCCGAAGGTTGCGAGCTCAAACCCCCGAGCTGACAAGGTACAAATCTGTCGTTCTGCCCCTGAACCCACTGTTCCCAGGCCGTCATTGAAAATAAGAATGTGTTCTTAACTGACTTGCCTGGTTAAATAAAGGTAAAATTAAATTTCTATTCTGGTTAGGGCCAGTTAAGAACTCCTGTGAAGGGAGTAGGACACCGCGTTGTATGAGATCTTTAGTTTCTTGGCAAATTATCACATGGAATAGCCTTAATTTCTCAGAACAAGAATAGACTGGCGAGTTTCAGAAGAAAGCTCTTTATTTCTGGCCATTTTGAGCCTGTAATCGAACCCACAAAAGCTGATGCTCCAGATCTTATTTTACCTTTATTTAACTGGGCAAGTCAGTTAAGAACAAATTCTTATTTTCAATGACGGCCAAGGAATAGTGGGTTAACTGCCTTGTTCAGGGGCAGAACAACAGATTTTTACCTTGTCAGTTCAGGGATTCGATCTTGCAACCTTTCGGTTACAAGTCCAACGCTCTAACCACTAGGCTACCAGATACTCAGCTAGTTTAAAGAAGGCCAGTTTTATTGCTTCTTTAATCAGAAGAACAGTTTTCAGCTGTGCTAACATTATTGTAAAAGGGTTTTCTAATGATCAATTAGACTTTTAAAGTGAAACTTGGATTAGCTAACACAACGTGCCATTGGAACACAGGAGTGATTGTTGCTGATAATGGGCCTCTGTACGCCTATGTAGATATTCCATTAAAAATCATCCGTTTCCAGCTACAATAGTCATTTACAACATTAACAATCTCTACACTGTATTTCTGATCAATTTGATGTTATTTGAATGGACAAAAAATGTGTTTTTCTTTTCTTTCAAAAACAAGGACATTTCTATGTGACCCCAAACCGTTGAATGAGAGTGTACTTATACTGTATATTACCATTAGTATATAACCATAAGTATTTATATATTCCTGCTACCAGTCACTTTCCAGCCCTGTTTACTTTCCAGCCGCCTACACTCACACACTCTTGCACATACACAACACTCACACTAACACACACACACACACACACACACACTCACCACGACGCAGTACTTATGCTGCTATGATATTGTTTACTATAGTTTTTTTATTTGTGTTATTATTATTTATTCTGCTACCAGCCACTTTCTCCTAATCACTACCGACATGTACAAACTGTATGTACCTCAACCACTCCAGTATCCCTGCACATTGTACATTTGGTAGTGGCACCAACCTTGTATACAGCTTACATTCTCTAGTTATTATCTTCTTCTTCCCCTCTTATTTTTCCTGTCGTTTTTGTTCTAATATTTAGATATTGAATACTACACTGTTGGGAAGGGGTTCCAAGTTAAGCGTTTCACTGTACTTGTGCATGTGACAAATGCAACTTGAAACTTGTTATGCAACCAGTCTTTCCACAATTTAGTGTGGACGATGTGGAAACACAAGAACGTGTGTGTGTAAGTATCAGCTAACCACATCATACACTAGCAATCTGTCAGTCGATGACACAGTCGATGAGGTGGACACGCAACCATTGGTTGATGCATGCAACGTCTGAGCAGGGGAACGTGATCATTGTCACTTGGTCATGTTTACTTTTGGTTCATGTAGCTGAAAACAACTTATAAGTCATAGCTGAACAAATTCCATTCAAATGGCAGACTGACCGCAGACATTTTGATGGAGAACCAATCGTTCATGGGAACATTGTGACACAATGAAACATTAATAACCCAATCATAATGCAATTACTTTGAAGGTAATTTAAATGGGCAATCTGCAGTTAATACATCCATTTTGGGACTTATAAATGTAATTATATTTACCCATTGATTCTTGAAGAATATGCACTACATGAGCAAAAGTATGTGGACACCTGATGGTCGAATATCTCCTTCCAAAATCATGGACATCAATATGGAGTTGGTCCCCCTTTTTCTGCTATAACAGGCTCCACTCTTCTGTGAAGGCTTTCCTCTAGATGTTGGGACATTGCTGTGGGGACTTGCTTCTATTCAACAACAAGAGCATTAGTGAAGTTGGGCACTGATGTTGGGTGATTAGGCCTGGCTCGCAGTCTGCATTCCAATTCATCCCAAAGGTGTTCGATGGGGTTGTAGTCAGGGCTCTGTGCAGGCCAGTCAAGTTCTTCCACACCGATCTCGACAAACCATTTCTTTAAGGACCTCGCTTTGTGCACAGGGGGCATTGTCATGCTGAAACAGGAAAGGTCCTTCCCCAAACTGTTGCCACAAAGATGGAAGCACAGAATCGTCTAGAATGTCATTGTATGCTGTAGTGTTAAGATTTCCCTTCACTTGAAATAAGGGGCCTAGCCCGAACCGTGAAAACAGCCCCAGATATTTATTCCTCCTACACCAAACTTTACAGTTGGCTCTGTACATTGGGGCAGGTAGCACCCTCCTGTCATCCGCCAAACCCAGTGAGGCTGGTCGGCCATGGAAACCCATTTCATGACACTCCCGACAAACAATTCTAGTGCTGATGGTGCTTCCAGAGGCAGTTTGGAACTTAGTAGCGAATGTTGCAAAGAGGACAGGTGATTTTTATGCGCTTCAGCACTCGGTCATCCCATTCTGTGAGCTTGTGTGGCCTACCACTTCGCAGCTTAGCCGCTGTTGCTCCTAGACTTTTCCACTTCACAATAACAGCACTTACAGTTGACCGAGCAGCTCTAGCAGGGCAGAAATTGGGCGAACTGACTAGTTGGATAGGTTGCAGTAACCGTTGTGGCTGAAATAGCCAAATTCACAATTTGAAGGGGTGTCCACATTATTTTGTTTAAATAGCAAATGCCTCAATGAGCTTAGTTCAACTGTCGTACCCCATCAGAACCCAAAACACAAGCTTGTATTACTCCAATGTTTGTAAACAAAGTAAATGTAGCAAACACTATATAGCCTCAAAACATGGTTAAAACTATCCATTTGATATCAGTCCTTGCATCCACAGTGGTTACATTTCTCCAGCTCCATCCCAAAGCTTTTCCCCAAAACAGGGATTGTCAGTAAGAAAATGTTCTGTAGGTTAAGAAAATGCATTACACATTAGAGAAAGTGAGATGGTTGTGTTACACTCTGCTAATTGCTAACACACATCTCATGATATCCCACCAACACACATTGAGATTTTGTGCTTCAGTCTCATGACTCCCACTGGACTCTGATCGAGGAGACACCGTCTAATGGGAAGCACGCTTCAGATGGTGTTTATAGATTTAGCTATGTTAGCCAATGGGCGGTTGGATGACGGTGCCGTCAATATTAGTGACCTTTGGGCCTCTGTGTAACATTGGAGTAATTAATACTGTTATATCATGTGATTGAACTCATGATCATAGTATATTATGGACAGCCTTTGAAACGTTAAAGGAAAAGCTAATAATATTCATCTCCATCACCACCCCAACATATATAAAAACTGTGCACTTCTATGTTTTCATGCACACCAGTGCATCGTGTGATTTTGACCAATTTTGAGAAGGCATTGCCTACTAATTGGTTGATGATGTTTTTGGAAAAACTTAGAGAAAGATAATGCACAATTGGTCAAAATCACACAATGCACACCAGTGTCCTTGGAAACACTTGTCTTTTTTGACAGCAGAACATAGAAATGAACCATTTTTACATACAGTGGCAAGAAAAAAGTATGTGAACCCTTTAGAATTACCTGGACTTCTGCATACATTGGTCATCAAATTTGATCTGATCTTCATCTAAGTCACAACAACAGACAAACATAGTGTGCTTAAACTAATAACACACACATTATTGTATTTCTCTTGTCTATATTGAATACATAATTTAAACATTCACAGTGGAGGTTGGAAAAGGTATGTGAACCCCTAGGCTAATGACTTCTCCAAAAGCTAATTGGAGTCAGGAGTCAGCTAACCTGGAGCCCAATCAATGAGACGAGATTGGAGATGTTGGTTAGAGCTGCCTTCGCCCTCTAAAAAAACACTCCCAAAATGTGAGTTTGCTATTCACAAGAAGCATTGCCTGATGTGGAGAGGTAGGTAGCCTAGTGGTTAGAGCATTGTGCCAGTAACTGAAAGGTTGCTGGATTGAATCCCCGAGCTGACAAGGTAAAAATCTGTGGTTCTGCCCCTGAAAAAGGCAGTTAACACACTGTTCCCCGGTAGGCCGTCATTGTAAATAAGAATTTGTTCTTAACTGACTTGCCTTTTTAAAGAAATAAAATGTGAACCATGCCTCGAACAAAAGAGATCTCAGAAGACCTAAGATTAAGAATTGTTGACTTGCATAAAGCTGGAAAGGGTTACAAAAGTATCTCTAAAAGCCTTCATGTTCATCAGTCTACGCAGCGCAGAATGCTCAATTAGATTAAGAAGAATCCTAGAGTGTCAGCTAAAGACTTAAAGAAATCTTTGGAATATGCTAACATCTCTGTTGATCAGTCTACGATACGTAAAACACTAAACAAGAATGGTGTTCATGGGAGGACACCAAGGAAGAAGCCACTGCTGTCCATAAAAACATTGCGGCACGTCTGAAGTTTGCAAAAGTGCACATGGATTTTCCACAGCGCTACTGGCAAAATATTCTGTGGACAGATGAAACTAAGTTGAGTTGTTTACAAGGAACACACAACACGATGTGTGGAGAAAAAAAGTCACAGCACACCAACATCAAAACCTCATCCCAACTGTAAAGCATGGTGGAGGCAGCATCATTGTTTGGGGCTGTTTTAATGCCTCAGGGTCTGGACAGCTTGCTATCATTGACGGAAAAATGAATTCCCAAGTTTATCAAGAATTTTGCAGGAGAATTTTAGACTGTCTGCCAATTGAAGCTCAACAGAAGATGGTTGATGCAACAGGACAACAACCCAAAACAGAAGTAAATCAACAACAGAAGAATATATGCCTTCTGGAGTGGCCTAGTCAGAGCCCTGACCTCAATCCGATTGAGATGCTGTGGCATGACCTCAAGAGAGCAGTTCACACCAGAAATCACAAGAATATTGCTGAACAAACAGTTTTGTAAAGAGGAATGGTCCAAAATTCCTCCTGACTATTGTGCAGGTCTGATCTGCAACTACAGAAAACGTTTTGTTGAGGTTACTGCTACCAAAGGAGGGTCAACCAGTTATTAAATCCAAGGGTTAACATACTTTTTCACTCTGCTCTGAATGTTTACTCAGTGTGTTCAGTAAAAACATGAAAACGTACGATTGTTTGTGTGTTAGTTTAAGCAGACTGTTTGTCTATTGTTGTGACCGAGATGATGATCAGATCAAATGTTATGACCAATTTATGCAGAAATCCAGGTATTTCCAAAGGGTTCACATACTTTTTCTTGCCATTGTATGCTGGGGTGGCGCTGGAGATGATAAATATGAAGTTGAAACATTTAGAAATTTCCCTTTATTAACAAACAATGTCGACTAATGTCCTATTTATTAGAGATGGTCAGCTTGCCTCATGCTTTGCAGTGGTGTACTCATATTCATTGCCAATATTTTTGTCAGACCACTCGTGTCACACATTAACCTGATTACTAGGGACTTTATTGATGAGTCCAAAGGGGAGAATAGACTACAATAGGATTTACAGCCTTGGCAACAAGGTCTAGTCTGTCTGGAACTCACCCACTGAAGTGAGACTCATAGAATGCCATGAAGGGTTTCTTTGAACTTAGAATGCCCAATAATTTTCTTTTTTGTTGATCTCATCAATCTACTTTAAAACGTGTTTTATAGAAATGTCACTTAAGGACTCATGAATGGGGAAATGACAGTTTATTGAAGGAAGTGAAAGGACGCTTCATGGGCCTCTCCTTACTCATTGGTGAGAATGAGGCAAGTTCTTCTTCTGGTGATGGTGAAGTGGTGTAGGATACTGAACAAAATAATGTAGATAAATAGATAATAGCAAATATAGATAATACTGATCATGCATAGCTCTACCTGTATGTTGTATGTCTCACCCTGGATGGCCTGAAGGTCACCCGGAGGATCCTTATTGGCCTCATCCTGGATGGCCTGAAGGTCACCCGGAGGATCCTTATTGGTCTCACCCTGGATGGCCTGAAGGTCACCCGGAGGATCCTTATTGGTCTCACCCTGGATGGCCTGAAGGTCACCCAGAGGATCCTTGTTGGTTTCACCCTGGATGGTCTGAAGAGGAACGAGATCTACTTACCTTTTTGTTGAGACAGATCTTTGGAAGCTTCGTGGAGGAACTTAATATGTGAAAGGAGAGTTTTGAGGTGTCCGTTTTTAAAAGAGTCGAAAAGACAGGTCTCCCATTCAGCATTTTAATCAAGCCCAGCTTTGCTACAATATTTGTCACTGACTGCGATCAATGTGCTATTGTGAGAATTATTGTTGAAAGATCTCCACTTAAATTAAATAGATTAACTGTTGTTGTCGAAGTCAGCACTCACTTCCGTCATCATGAAGTGCTTTGAGAGACTAGTCAAGGACCATATCACCTCCCCCCTACCTGACACCCTAGACCCACTCCAATTTGCTTACCGCCCAAATAGGTCCACAGACGATGCAATCTCAACCACACTGCACACTGCCCTAACCCATCTGGACAAGAGGAATACCTATGTGAGAATGCTGTTCATCGACTACAGCTCGGCATTTAACACCATAGTACCCTCCAAGCTCGTCATCAAGCTCGAGACCCTGGGTCTCGACCCCGCCCTGTGCAACTGGGTACTGGACTTCCTGACGGGCCGCCCCCAGGTGGTGAGGGTAGGCAACAACATCTCCACCCCGCTGATCCTCAACACTGGGGCCCCACAAGGGTGCGTTCTGAGCCCTCTCCTGTACTCCCTGTTCACCCATATGACTGCGTGGCCACACACGCCTCCAACTCAATCATCAAGTTTGCGGACGACACAACAGTGGTAGGCTTGATTACCAACAACGACGAGACGGCCTACAGGGAGGAGGTGAGGGCCCAGGTGTCAGGAAAATAACCTCACACTCAACGTCAACAAAACTAAGGAGATGATTGTGGATTCAGGAAAGAGCAGAGGGAACACCCCCCTATCCACATCAATGGAACAGTAGTGGAGAGGGTAGCAAGTTTTAAGTTCCTCGGCATACACATCACAGACAAACTGAATTGGTCCACCGACACAGACAGCATCGTGAAGAAGGCGCAGCAGTGCCTCTTCAACCTCAGGAGGCTGAAGAAATTTGGCTTGTCACCAAAAGCACTCACAAACTTCTACAGATGCACAATCGAGAGCATCCTGGCGGGCTGTATCACCGCCTGGTACGGCAACTGCTCCGCCCACAACCGTAAGGCTCTCCAGAGGGTAGTGAGGTCTGCACAACGCATCACCGGGGGCAAACTACCTGCCCTCCAGGACACCTACATCACCCGATGTTACAGGAAGGCCATAAAGATCATCAAGGACAACAACCACCCGAGCCACTGCCTGTTCACCCCACTATCATCCAGAAGGCAAGGTCAGTACAGGTGCATCAAAGCTGGGACCGAGAGCTTCTATCTCAAGGCCATCAGACTGTTAAACAGCCACCACTAACATTGAGTGGCTGCTGCCAACACACTGACTCAACTCCAGCCACTTTAATAATGGGAATTGATGGGAAATGATGTAAAATATATCACTAGCCACTTTAAACAATGCTACCTAATATAATGTTTACATACCCTACATTATTCATCTCATATGTATACGTATATACTGTACTCTATATCATCTACTGCATCTTTATGTAATACATGTATCACTAGCCACTTTAACTATGCCACTTTGTTTACATACTCATCTCATATGTATATACTGTACTCGATACCATCTACTGCATCTTGCCTATGCTGCTCTGTACCATCATTCATTCATATATCTTTATGTACATATTCTTTATCCCCTTACACTGTGTATAAGACAGTAGTTTTGGAATTGTTAGTTAGTTTACTTGTTGGTTATTACTGCATTGTCGGAACTAGAAGCACAAGCATTTCGCTACACTAGCATTAACATCTGCTAACCATGTGTGTGACAAATACATTTTGATTTGAGTAGGTTTAACAGAGCAAATGAAATGTGACACTACCTTATCATTAATGATGCTGTTTAGGCCTAAATATAATTTTCAATGTCGTCAACAGCTATGGTTTCATATCAACCCAGAATTCAACAAAAAATTAGACAGTACAATAGGCTTAGGGTTTCAAGCTCTGGTTGATTTCAAATGTAATTATATTTACTGATATTGAATTGTGTTTGGTTGTCAACGCAACAAAATATCAACATTTCAAGGAGATGTATCTTCTGATTTGATAGGATTATAGCTCCCATTCAAATGCTGTGAATGACACACACTGAACACAAATATAAACGCAACATGTAAAGTGTTGGTCCCATGTTTCATGAGCAAAACTAAAAGATCCCAGAAATGTTCCATAATATGCACAAAATTCTTATTTCTCTCAAATATTGTGCACATACCTGTTAGTGAGCATTTATCCTTTGCGAAGATCATCCATCCACCTGACAGGTGTGCTATATCAAGAAGTTGATTAAACAGCATGATCATTACACAGGTGCACCTTGTGTTTGGGAAAATAAAAGGCCACTCTAAAATGTGCAGTTTTGTCACACAGCACTGAGATGCAGTGCCTTAGATCGCTGCATCACTCGGGAGCATGACATAGGCCGTCACAGAATCAGTCAAACAAAATGAACTTATAATATTGACTGACAGGTGGTGGGCGACCATACACCATTGCAATACTCCTCTTCAAAATGGGGCTGATTTCCACCCGGAATGGGGCTGATTTCACAGTGTCCATGTCCAATACTCTATCCTTCTCCTCCTGATGAGTGCTGGGGAAGGATATCCTGTCTTAAGGTGAATGAAGTGAAGTCAATATCGAGTACGATGCCCTTAGCTGCTGGCACCTTGACCTCTTCCTTGTTTTCCTGGCCATCATCAGCCCCATGTGTGTCAACAGAACAGTAATGATCCACAATAGACAATGTACAACAACATTGGGTTTATACAGATAACTTTCATAAATCTAGGACTTGTTTTCAACTCTCACATGTGAAAAGCCACTGAACACACCGTTTGGCACGTTTGTTTGTCTGTTGCTCATTAGAAAAACGAGATTTCAGTCTTGGAGGTGTGTTTCCTGACCGATTCCACGTTCGGTTGGTGATGCTTCTCCCCCATGACACACAGCAGACGCGGAAGCCTATTTCACTTCCTCAAAATCCCAAGAACTCAAGAAATCTGTAATGAATTTAGCTCTTTTTGTTGAGGATGTTTAAGTTGCGCAATTTTACACCGTTGTTGACCCAACGCCCTATTAAGACACTATGTTGGTGTTTGCTTTATTTTGTCAGTTACCTGTAGATAGATAGATAGATAGATAGATAGATAGATAGATAGATAGATTATGCTTTTAACTAGACCCAGAAGATTAGAAGAATACCAATTATGCTCTTAACTTTCTTTGACAATTTCAAGAGTAATTTCTCACTGCGTCTTCCATTGCTCCAACATAGGACAGATCTGTCACCGGCAGGACAATGGTTGGGTTTTGGTTTTTGAGTGTCCGTTTCTACATCTATCTGTGTATCTATCTACAGCCATGCAATCCCCATAGACAAACAGTGGCAATAGAATGGCCTTACTGAAGAGCTCAGTGACTTTCAACGTGGCACCGTCATAGAAAGCCACCTTTCCACAACGAGTCAGTTCATCAAATTTTTGCCCTGCTAGAGCTGCCCCAGTCAGCTGTAAGTGGTGTTATTGTGACATGGAAACGTCTCGGAGGAGCAACAGCTCTGCCGCCAAGTGGTAGGCCTCACAAGCTCACAGAATGGGACCGCTGAAGTGTGTTAAAATTGTCTGTTCTCTGAGTTTCAAACTGCCTCTGGAAGCATAGTCAGCACAAGAACTGTTCATCGGGAGTGTCATGAAATGGGTTTCCATGGCCGACCAGCCGCACACAAGCCTAAGATCACCATGCACAATGCCAAGCGTCGGCTGGAGTGTTGTAAAGCTCGTCGCCATTGGAATCTGGAGCAGTAGAAACGCATTCTCTGGACTGGTGAATAATGCGTCACCATCTGGCAGTCCGACAGACGAATCTGGGTTTGGCGGATGTTAGAGGAATTTAATTCCTATATGTTCATTCACCAATTCAATTATAACAAAGCATAACACTTTGTCCGTTTCTAAGAATTTGTAAGGTTCTTATTTGCATAAAATAGACAAAGATCAGTCTCAAAATTAATCAGTAGCGTTTATTCCCAAGAGCTCTGGTCATAATACCATGTACATTGGTTTATATACCTCACATTTTGTCATAAATGTCCCTCCTCCTCTCAGATACAATGGCAATATAGTTCACAAGCCTTCTCACATTGTCTGCCACCTGTTAAACAATCTACTACAAACCCAAGGTCTCTCCCCTCTCTGGGTAGGGACAGAATGTCCTATAAGGAACACAGTATTCCAACCGGTCTGACGATAGCTCCATTCATTTCTAACAGGAACAGAAAGTCTTGTTCTAATTCTTGTCTAAAACCACACACATTATAATCAGTACTATGATTATAATAAGATTCATACATTCATACAGTAACAGAGAAGTATTCTGTTTAGTTATAATTCTAAGCTAAATGTATACATAATTTAGTCATTGTTCATAAAAATCCCATAACAGCGGATGCCAGAAGAATGTTACCTGCCCGATGTTACCTACCAACTGTAAAGTTTGGTGGAGGAGGAATAATGGTCTGGGACTATTTTTCATGGTTCGGGCTATGCCCCTTAGTTCCAGTGAAGCAAACTCTTAATGCTACAGCATACAATGACATTCTAGATGATTCTGTGCTTCCGACTTTGTGACAACAGTTTGGGGAAGGCCCTTTCCTGTTTCAGCATGACAATGCCACATGCACAAAGCGAGGTCCATACAGAAATGGGTTGTCAAGATAGGTGTGGAAGAACTTGACTGGCCGGCACAGAACCCTAACCTCGACCCTGTCTAACACCTTTGGAATGAATTGGAATGCCGACTGTGAGCCAGGCCTAATCGCCCAACATCAGTGCCAAACCTCACTAATGCTCGTGACTGAATGGAAGCAAGTCCCTGCAACAATGTTCCAACATCTAGTCAAAAACCTTCCCAGAAGAGTGGAGGCTGATTTAACAGCAAAGAAGGGACAAACTCCATATTATTGCCCATGATTTTGGAAAGAGATGTGTGACGATCAGTTGTCCACATGCTTTAGGCTCCTTGGGACCATCTCCCTTGATATTCACAATGTAGTCAGACATTTTCAGAATGAAGTAATCTGAAGATAAACGGATATCTTATTTCCACAATTAAATATGAATTCATTTTCAGGTTTTAGAAATGCTTTAAAGAATGTAGCCTATAGTCCCACCACACGGTGGCAACAGACAATTCCCTGGTAATTGATTCCCTGGGACTTCACATCATCAGGGGCCTTGTGAAGTTGGCATCATTTGATTTAATAATACATGATTTCTCTTATCTTGCCTTCCTCCTCCGGCGTGCACCATTTAGTGGCTATGACCATCTCTGGTTGTGACAAATGGAGGGGTTTCTGATTTCTTCACCCCAAATGTTGCTCTAGCTTTTGAACTGTTGGTGGACGGTTAGCTATTATGACCCCATCCCTGCAAGCTGAGACGCTCATGAACACGTATCTTCTATTCCCCTCTACGATGCTCACAGGCTTCACAGAACACATTTGTGCAGATATTTTTTTCTTGACGACTTTCCAATACCGTTCTGATGCTCACTTTTGAATGGGAAAAAATATTGTTGCACCTTTTCTATGTTCAACTCATTTGACATATTTTCTTATTAGCCTTATGAACATAGACATTTGGTTGCTGTTTGTATCTGTGCTAAAATGGTTAGAAATGACCTAAAATGAAAACAATGATCAAATTGGTCGATATTGCAAATAAAATATCAGATATAGGTATTATCCAAGAATCAGTCCAGCCCTAACTAAAACCAAATAGAAAGTGTGTAGAAATGTTAATTGACTGTATTAGCCTATATGTTTAAATAACAAGCCTTTTCCTTGCCCACAAATTGCTTTTGACTAACAAATCGATCTGGGAAAAAAATCTGTGCGTTGAAATCCCGAAGTAGCCCTCAAGCCAAAATGATTGCCCACCCCTTTTCTATGAGGTCATGCCAAGACCTACTCTAGTGAAGGGCATTTCAACTCTTCAGTTTGCCTTTTCATTCTGTTTCGTTCACCTAAAAGCTGGCTCCGATAGACATCAGAGGGACTCAGAATGGCCTCTGCCTGGGACCTCCAAATCACTAAGTGGGCCCCTGCCACCACTAATATCATGCGTTTTCTTTGACATCCTTGTAGGGGTTCATCTTCAAAGTGCCCAGTTAGCAAAATGTTAACAGGGAACAGCAAACCGTTTATAAAAAGTAGAGAAAACTAATGAACTACCGACATCTGAAATGCTGTCACATATTAGTGGTGGAGAGTCCACTCCAAAAATCCTGGAGTCATTCACCCTGTGTAACATTCACGTTCAAATGATGTATTTGTTGACCAGATTACATCATATGCGTCATATGTGTAAACTAACGCCGTGTTCAAGTGCTAGTCGGAACTAGGAAACTCAGAAATGTCCGACTTGGAAATTGGTTGAACGCGGCACGTGTTTAACTACAACCAGTTAGCAAATCTGACATTTCCGAGTTTCCTAGTTCCGACTAGCACTCGAACATATGTTAGTTTACACATATGACACATATGATGCGTAACAAATGCATGATGCAATGAGGCGACGTGCATGACAGCAACAAAACCGTTGACAAAGGTTTTCTAACTTTGCTAGATGCCGCATTCAAAACAGCTGGAACTTGGAAATGTCCGACTTCCGACTTCAGTGTGTTCAAGACGACTGGGAAAATAATTTTGAACGGTCATCCATCTCGGGAACTCTGGCCTCTAAACAGAGCTTCGACTTTCCGACCTGAAGATCGCTGATGTCATGAATTGTCCTTCATTATTTCGGAATTCCCAGGTGTCTTGAAAGCACCAAGAAATCTTGTTCATTTTCTTTGTCATGGACAACATAAAAATGGTTTCCTCCCTCTAGTGGACTTTCTTTAAATAGCAGCTCGTGGCTGCACTTCCTGTGCTTGTGATGGGAGCAGAAGACTAATCCACAAAACAGTTTTGTTGTTGTTAGCTATAAATTTGGCATAACTCTATGTCAGGGAGGGGCATACCCTCTTTTGAAGAACCTTGGATCAATTCCCCATGAGGGGTTTCAGCTTACGAGTTAGAATAGTAAAATACACAAAGTGCAATTTTGGTTGTGCATCACCAGTTTTTCTCTTATGTCAGTCACTGATAGTCAGTCAATTATCCCATGTCAGCTAACTTTTTTATTGATATGCTAGTTTAGCGGCCAGCTATCTAAATTTGTTATCATGGTTGAATTAGCGGACAGTGATTTTGTTAGTCAGCCTCTCTCAGATATCATATTATAAACTGCAAACATTTCTCTACTCCCTATGGCAAAAAAAAGTTGTGTGTGTCAACTGTAGGGGTGCCCATGTTGCTGGGGATCAAAAAAAGTCCAGTGCAAGAGAGGCAGATTGAGGTGGCCAGGGTCAGAGTAGTGCAGAAGATGTCATATGCTGAGGCAGTAAAGGAAGTAGAGGAGGATGGGTCAAAGGCGAGGGATCCTAAGAGGATCCCTATGAGTAGTAAATCTGTGCCAACACAGAGGGATAGGCCATTCATAGCAATGGTTATTAACTGTACTGCAGAAATGGAATGTAAATCACAGAAAATATATGTTGTGGCAGATGTAAAGAAGTACTTGTTGGGTGTATTAGATTTGACTTAAGAAGAGTTACAGGGTGTGTTGCATTTACATTTACATTTAAGTCATTTGGCAGACGCTCTTATCCAGAGCGACTTACAAATTGGTGCATTCACCTTATGACATCCAGTGGAACAGCCACTTTACAATAGTGCATCTAAATCTTTTAGCTCAGTTGGTAGAGCATGGCGCTTGTAACGCCAGGGTAGTGGGTTCGATTCCCGGGACCACCCATACGTAGAATGTATGCACACATGACTGTAAGTCGCTTTGGATAAAAGCGTCTGCTAAATGGCATATATTATTATTATTATATTATTACTTTATCCTACCCTAGGTATTCCTTAAAGAGGTGGGGTTTCAGGTGTCTCCGGAAGGTGGTGATTGACTCCGCTGTCCTGGCGTCGTGAAGGAGTTTGTTCCACCATTGGTGGGCCAGAGCAGCGAACAGTTTTGACTGGGCTGAGCAGGAACTGTACTTCCTCAGTGGTAGGGAGGCGAGCAGGCCAGAGGTGGATGAACGCAGTGCCCTTGTTTGGGTGTAGGGCCTGATCAGAGCCTGGAGGTACTGAGGTGCCGTTCCCCTCACAGCTCCATAGGCAAGCACCATGGTCTTGTAGCGGATGCGAGCTTCAACTGGAAGCCAGTGGAGAGAGCGGAGGAGCGGGGTGACGTGAGAGAACTTGGGAAGGTTGAACACCAGACGGGCTGCGGCGTTCTGGATGAGTTGTAGGGGTTTAATGGCACAGGCAGGGAGCCCAGCCAACAGTGAGTTGCAGTAATCCAGACGGGAGATGACAAGTGCCTGGATTAGGACCTGCACCACTTCCTTTGCATGGTGGTGTCCCGTCCTCCCAGGCCGTTGGCACTATGTATGAGCAGACAGGGCAAAGTAGTGGAATGGGGTAGTGGGTTTTGAATGTTAGTCGAAAGTGTTTTTATTTTATTTGTATCCATTTTATTACAAAGTGTAATGAATTTACAATCCTGTCCAGTTGGTGGTGGTAATGCACCTTATGATTGCCAACCGCCATTTAAAAAACAAAAAAAGAATAACAAAGAAATTAAGACTAAGAAAGAGCAATGAGCCAGATATTTCACCGGATGTATATATGTGAAGCATCTGGTTTACGTTTCCATTCATTTTCAAATATGGTCATGAGAAGAATTCCAGTTGCCGGAAGGGGAGGAGATGTTGCGAGATGGATTTTGGTCAACTTTTTGGTCATTTCTGATCGATTAACATTTGATCTCCATACAGTTTTCTGTTTCCAATCGGTAGCAAACAGAGGGGTTCTACGTTTTGTAGACTTTACCCTTTGCCAGACTTGTAAAAAAAAAGTGTTGTTTAAAAGGAATACAAGTGCGAATTGAGTTATTGCAGACGCGCACTTCACAGGTAAGGCGTTCCCTAACGGAAATATGTAAATACATGCTTAGCACGCGCCAATAGGATCTCACTAGCTCGTGCTTGGCTCTGCCCACCTCCTTGTTTGTTATGCCCCACTATGATTTAATTTGCTCACGTTGGAAACGACAGGCGTGGATCTATCTTGGGTTAGCGAGTTATACAAATCTTTGATACGGACGTCCCAAGGATCCCGAATAGCTTGGACCATAATGATACAGCAGTGCACAGCTGATAGATGTTAGCCAGCCAGGCAGTGTAAACATGCTAACAAGCTAGCTGTCACAAATTTGTGCAAGTTACACCGTTTCTGTGAGGAGACTGCTACAAACAAGTAAATGATCCGGCCAACAATGGAGCAGATACACGGCTTGACGTTGTTTTTTGTATTCTTCCCGAGCCATCGTTTTGGCTAAATGTCAATGTCATCTCATACAGCTAGCTAGCTAAATAGCTAACTAAGGCCAGGGAGAGCTTGCTGGTGACTACGGTACGTTATCCCTTGTTGTTTCGGCTGTATTGTATTTCTTTATCTACCTAGCTTGGTTGCTAACTTTTAGTGGAAATGTCGATCACTTAACAGTTAGCTAGCTAACGTTAGCTAGTTTTCTAGCGTTTAGAGGATGTGAAAACATGAATGTCTTAACTAGCTATCGTTAGCTTTTCACCTGCCTGGCTGTGTCTGTTGGTTTTTTTATTGATTCATTGGAACCAAGCTTTGTCTATAACTGACTGCCTGTTAAAATTGTATGTTGATGGTACAATGTAACATTGTTACAAGCTCATTCGTAAATAGTATAGCTGTGACGTGAGATGCATGACATAGTAAACATGCCATCGATTCCCCACCACATACAGTACCAGTCAAAAGTTTGGACAATTCTACTCATTCAAGGATTTTAATGTATTTTTTACTATATTCTACATATGAAATAACACGCACAGAATCATGTAGTAACCAAAAAAAGTGTTAAATATTTTAGATTCTTCAAAGTAGCCACCCTTTGCCTTGATGACAGCTTTGCACACTTGGCATTCTCTCAACCAGCTTCATGAGGAATGCTTTTCCAACAGTCTTGACAGAGTTCCCACATATGCTGAGTACTTGCTGGCTGCTTTTCCATCACTCCGCGGTCCAACTCATCCCAAACAATCTCAATTGGGTTGAGGTTTGTGATTGTGGAGGCCAGGTCATCTGATGCAGTACTCCATCACTATCCTTCTTGGTCATTTACCCCTCACACAACCTGAAAATGTGTTTTGGGTCATTGTCCTGTTGAGAAACAAATTATAGCGCAAACCAGATGGGATGGAGTATTGCTGCGGAATGCTGTGGTTGTCATGCTGGTTCACGTAAGTGTGCCTTGAATTCTAATAAATCACAGACAGTGTCATCAGCAAAGCACCCCCACCATCACACCACCTCCATGCTTCACGGTGGGAACTACACATGCGGAGATCACCCGTTCACCTACTCTGCGTCTCACAAAGACACAGCGGTTGGGGTCAAAAATCTCACAGACCAATGTCCATTGCTCATATTTCTTGGCCCAAGCAAGTCTCTTCTTATTGGTGTCCTTTTTTAGTGGTTTCTTTGCAGCAGTTCGATCATGAAGGCCTGATTCACACTGTCTCCTCTGGACAGTTGATGTTGATGTCTGTTACTTGAACATTTATTTGGGTTGAAATCTGAGGTGCAGTTAACTCTAATGAACTTATCCTCTGCAGCAGAGGTACCTGTGGCTCTTCCTTTCCTGTGGCGGTCCTCATGAGAGCCAGTTTCATCATAGTAGCTTGATGGTTTTTTGCGACTGCACTTAACATTTTCCGGATTGACTGACATTCATGTCTTAAAGTAAAGATGGACTGTCGTTTTTCTTTGCATATTTGAGCTGTTCTTGCCATAATATGGACTTGGGCTTTCAACAAATGGGGCTATCTTCTATATACCACTCCTACCTTGTCACAACACAACTGATTGGCTCAAACGCATTAAGAAGGAAAGAAATTCCACAAATTAACTTTTAACAAGTCACACCTGTTAATTGAAATGCATTCCAGGTGACTACTTCATGAAGCTGGTTGAGAATGCCAAGAGTGTGCAAAGCTGCCATCAAGGCAACGGGTGAGTACTTTGAAGAATATAAAACATACAGTGGGGAGAACAAGTATTTGATACACTGCTGATTTTGCAGGTTTTCCTACTTACAAAGCATGTAGAGGTCTGTAATTTTTTATCATAGGTACACTTCAACTGTGAGAGACGGAATCTAAAACAAAAATCCAGAAAATCACATTGTATGATTTTTAAGTAATTAATTAGCATTTTATTGCATGACATAAGTATTTGATCACCTACCAACCAGTAAGAATTCTGGCTCTCACAGTTGAAGTGTACCTATGATTAAAAATTACAGACCTATACATGCTTTGTAAGTAGGAAACACTGCCGATTTTGCAGGTTATCAAATACTTGTTCTCCCCACTGTATGTTGATTTGTTTAATACTTTTTTCCCGGTTGCTACATGAGTCCATGTGTTGTTTCATAGTGAAGACACCTAAACTATTCTACAATCTAGAAAATAGTAAAAAATAAAGCAACCCTTGAATGAGTAGGTGTCAACTTTTGACTGGTACTGTACTTGTCAAAATGGTCTATGATTTAAAGAATGTCCCCGTTAATAGATTCAAATTCTCTTTGTTACATGAAGTTACCAATTCCGGTTTTGACACTGCAAAGAGTTGTAACAATGCTGCGTTCTAAAATTGTCACGCTATCCAAACAGTTGCCCAACAGTGGGAGGAGAGGTGTGTGACCGACTCCTTGACTGCTGGCTCCTCTGGCATTTCACCACCGCCATGACCACATCAGGCTGCTGCCACCTGCCTGGCTCCCTGTGTGACTACTCAGGCAGCGCCGACCTGCCCAAGGTGGTAGAGGAGCCAGATGCTGGCCAGGCCCAGTACGTCGCTAAGGTTACGGCCAAAGATGGTCGCTCACTCTCCACTGTTGTCAAAGCTGTGGGCTCACAGAGGTAAGGTGGTTGGTTCCTCAAGAGAGTTTCTACTCAGGCACATTTCAGTTGAATGCCTTCAGTTGTACTACTGACTAGGTATCCTGCTTTTTGTATATGTATGGCTTCCTGAGACGGTGTCCCTTTGCTTCTATCTGACATTAACCTAACATAGCAGGCATAAAATAGCAGCATTTCTTTCTTTCTTGTCCTTACAATAAAAAAATACACTGTTTTAGGTTCTCTTCTGCACTGTTGAACCAATTCAGTTAATGTGGAGGAGGAAGAGGTACGATGGAGTGTCGCCAAAAGCTCTTGTAACGGATGTGAAACAGCTAGCTTAGTTAGCGGTGCGCGCTAAATAGCGTTTCATTCGGTGACGTCACTTGCTCTGAGACCTTGAAGTAGTAGTTCCCCTTGCTCTGCATGGGCCGCAGCTTTTGTGGAGCGATAGGTAACGATGCTTCGTGGGTGACTGTTGTTGATGTGTGCAGAGGATCCCTGGTTCGTGCCCGGGTATGGGCGAGGGGACGGTCTAAAGTTATATTGTTACACTCTCATTCCATTTCCTCGGAAGCCCGGATGCATTTGGTTGTTACCGACCCTGCAGAGGGTGATCTGATATGTACACAATTTCTTCCTTGGAGATTAACAATGGACAAATATACAGTTGAAGTTGGGAGTTTACATCCACCTTAGCCAAATACATTTAAACTCAGTTTTTCACAATTCCTGACATTTAATCCTAGTAAAAATTTCCCTGTCTGAGTTCAGTTAGGATCACCACTTTATTTTAAGAATGTGAAATGTCAGAATAATAGTAGAGAATTATTTCAGCTTTTATTTATTTCATCACATTCCCAGTGGGTCAGAAGTTTACATGCACTCAATTAGTGTTTGGTAGCATTGCCTTTAAATTGTTTACCTTGGGGCAAACGTTTTGGATAGCCGTCCACAAGCTTCCCACAATAAGTTAGGTAAATTTTGGCCCAAGCAAGTCTATTCTTCTTTTTGGTGTCCTTTTTAGTAGTGGTTTCTTTGCAGTAATTCGACCAATGAAGACCGAATTCACGCAGTCTTCTCTGAACAGTTGATGTTGAGATGTCTGTTACTTGAACACTGTGAAGCATTTATTTGGGCTGCAATTTCTGGGGCTGTTAACTCTAATGAACTGATCCTCTTAAGAAGGCAAGAAATTCCACAAATGAACTTTTAAAAAGACACAGGCCATTTGTTAATAAAGGCATTCCAGGTGTCTACCTCATGAAGCTGGTTGAGAGAATTCCAAGTGTGCAAAGCTGTCATCAAAGCAAGGGGTGGCTACTTTGAAGAATCTCGCATATTAAAAATATTTTTATTTGTTTAACACCTTTTTTGGTTCCTAAATGATTCTATATGTGTTATTTCATAGTTTTCATGTTTTTCTGCAATGTAGAAAGTAGTAAAATTAAAGAAAAACCCTTGAATGAGTAGGTGTCAACTTTTGACTGGTTATATATGGCCTAATTCTCAATATACTAAGTAATCTCATATTTAGCATATCTGATAAATGAATTTTGTATATTGATTAAGTAAATGTCTCCTGTTTATATGTACATTATAAACCGGGTGGTTCGAGCCCTGAATACCATGGCTGTCAATCAATCAATCAAATTTTATTTATATAGCCCTTCGTACATAAGCTGATATCTCAAAGTGCTGTACAGAAACCCAGCCTAAAACCCCAAACAGCAAGCAATGCAGGTGTAGAAGCAAGGCTGTCATCCAATCAGTTTATCAGACCGTATACCATGGGTATGACAAAACATTTATTTTTACAGATCTAATTATGTTGGTAACCAGCTTGTAATAGCAATAAGGCACCTCGGGGGGTTGTGATATATGGTCAATATTGGCCATATATCACATGTACCACACCTCCTCGGGCCTTATTTCGTAAGTATGTAATGTGTTTTGAAATGAGTGGTCACTCAGCACTTTTTTTTCTCCCTTATTTGTCCAGTAATGAAGGCATGTGTCGTATCTGCCACGAGGGGGCCGGTGGTGAGACGCTGCTCTCCCCTTGTGACTGCACAGGGACCCTGGGTAAGGTGCACAAGAGCTGCCTGGAGAAGTGGCTGTCGTCCTCCAACACCAGTTACTGTGAGCTCTGCCACACAGAGTTCACTGTTGAACGGCGACCCCAGCCCCTCACACAGGTACAACATTGGCACTGTGTGTGTGTCCTTAAACACCATAATAATTGACGGGAAAAAGACTGTAATAATAGTGGTCCTTTCCTTGCATCCTCCCAGTGGTTGCGGGACCCGGGGCCTCGCAGTGAGAAGCGCACGCTGCTGTGCGACATGGCCTGCTTCCTGCTCATCACGCCACTGGCAGCCATCTCCGGCTGGCTGTGTCTGAGGGGAGCCCAGGACCACCTGACCCTCAACAGCCGGTTGGGGGCCGTGGGACTCATTGCCCTCACCATCGCCCTCTTCACCATCTACATCCTCTGGACACTGGTAACTAGGCCCCACACACAGACCAGATACACATGACATTTTAGTCATTTGTCAGGTGCTCCTATCCAGAGTGACTTACAGTTAGTGCATTCATCTTGAGATAGATGTAATTTCTATCTCAGTAGAGTCAAGTGCAAGTGCTGGTAAAGTGTTCTTTTTTTGGTATTTATATCTTTTTTGGGGGGGAGAGGGGTGAGGAGGAGGATTATTTAAGATACTGTTTGTGGAAGATGGGCAGGGACTCTGTCCTAGTTTCAGGGAGCAGAGCTTGGACTGGGCTGAGTGGGAGCTGCCCTCCTGTAAGAGTGGGAGACCTAAGGTGGCAGGATGGCATGCTTGGGTTGGGGTGTAGGATTTGAGCGTAGTCTGAAGGTAGGGACGAGCAGTTCCTCTTGCTGTTCAGTAGGTAAGTACCATGGTCACACAGAACACACACACACACCTCATGGATTACTTTACACCACCTTTGTTAATTGACAGCATTTTTTTTGCAGTATAAATGTGTGCTTTACAATAGCTATTAGTACATTTTGTAAGATGAATAATACTTCTTTTTTTTTCTTGTCTGGAATTCTGTACCCTTCCCATTTTATATTCAGGGGAGACAAGTAAATGAGCCAACATAGATATTTTTTGTCTGCAACAATCTTTTGTCTCTTCTCTGGAAAGACTATTGTACTCTGAAAAAATACTTAGTTACAATAGTTACAAAATCAGCAACTGACACGGAACCATTTTGTAGACCAAATACAAATGTCATACAATATGTTTCACGTCGTGTTGTGAGCAGAGTTGGGGTCAATTCCATTTTAATTCCAGTCAATTCAGGAAGTACACTGAAATTCCAAGTATCTTCAATGCTTTTCAATTGGACATGGGTTTGCTCTCTGAATTGAAAGGGAATTGATACCTGGTTGTGCGTGCCTGCAATAGCAACCATATATTCAGAGATTCTGCTCTGTGCAGGTCATATCAAATGTCTAGTTTCATTGACGTCTGTCTTCGTGCCCCTCAGGTATCGTTCCGCTATCACTGTCAGTTATACTCCGAGTGGAGGAGGACCAATCAGAAAGTGCGCCTGCTAATGCCCGACATAAAAGGAGCGCACTCCACTCAACATTCCGTGCCGACGAAGTCAACCAAGAAAATGACTGACGAGACCATCGTATGAGCACCAAGCGACGTGTTCTCGCAAATAAAGTGTTACATAACTCAAACTTCTGCGCTCTTAAGGACCATTCTGGGGGATTATTTTTCCATATTCCCATTTAAGCACTATAACCATTTTGATTTTGGGATATTTTGGACTCGTAGAAGGACGTGCCACTGATGTCATCGCCGGATTATGAACACTGGACTGGAACATAAGGTGACAGCCAATAGCGGGATACTGATGCAGCATGTTAATACAGTAACATACCACCCCACCCCATCACAATGTATTTAGCTTTTTTTGGACAACTACCATCCAATAGGCTTGTGAATTTACTCAGAACGACCATGTTTAAATATGATGTTCTCTGTTTAAGAAAAAATATTTTCCCTTTTTGAAGTTGGGAGGAGAAAGTGGGCTTTGGTGTCAGTCAATGTATACAAAAGTATTTGATGTAATTTTAGTCTTCCTGTTGGACTCCTTTTGAGTAAGCTGGGTCATTGTGGAATAAAATATAAGGGACTCTTGTCACCGTACAATGGCTTGCATGTGTAAAATGTCATGTGTTCTGAAACTCTTTGTGCTACTTATACAGGAGTATTGGATCTGTAACAATCTAGCTCCCGTGTGGCGCAGCGGTCTAAGGCACTGCGAGTGCAAGAGGCATCCCTGGTTCAAATTCAGGCTGTGATTGGGAGTCCCATAGGGCGGTGCACAATTGGCCCAGCGTCGTCTAGGTTTGACCGGGGTAGGCTGTCATTGTAAATAAGAATTTGTTCTTAACTGACTTGCCTAGTTAAATGTAAAAAAATATATATTTTCTGCACCACTCCATACCACCATCTAGTGAATATTTATGGGATTACTCTCCTTGCAGGTCCAGAAGGAGTCAAAAGTAAACAGGTACCATGAAAGAGATCCACTCAACTACTTGTATTATAAAATTTAATTTCATGGCATTAATATGTGAGTGAACAAGCTATCAAAAAACAAAAATATATTACACAAAATGAAGAAAGTCGGCACGCACAACACTTTGAGATGACAGAAAGGGAGGAACGGTGATGGTCGTCAATGGGTTACAGGTTCTGGCAGCACTGCAGTTTGTTCCCTTTCTGGTCTGTGGTGGGTGGAACACTTATGTCCACCACATTGTTTCCAGGGGACTCGTCGTGGGCAGACCGCTCGGCGATCTGCTTCTGCGATACGATGCGATAGATTTCTGCGCAGAGTAGACTAGACTGTTGTGGTGCATCTCAGTACTTCAAAGAGGATTTCTTTCCTATTCTCTAGTCTACTTAATCTGCACGTGTCTTAAGAATCAAAAATTGGGAAATGTCAAATCAATTTGCTTTGCTCTTGTACTGTACCTGTAAGGATGTTCTTGAAAGCTTCTTCTACATTTGTTGAATCCAAGGCTGAAGTTTCAATAAAGGATAGAGTGTTCTTCTCTGCAGGGTTAAAGAAAAGGCAAAGTGAGTCACACATCAAGAAATTGTTTCAGGACAGAATCCTTCTGTATTACACATTGAGTCCCAATATTATACTCTCCTCCCTTCCCTTGTGATGACCACTGATATACAAGTTCCAGATAAGTGAAAGCAACTATATGGTGTTGCTCTCATTTCACTTTCATCCTATCCATCTCTTCAGTGGTCATTTAGGACCACAAAATATAAAGAGGAGACTCTTCCAAGATTGTCCCAATAAGCCCTTGTACCCCTGAGCCTGGTCCTAGATGCCATGGTCCTACAAGCCATGACAATGACCATAGGAGTTGACAAGACAGCACAATTAGATCTGTGGCCAGGCTATGTTTCCTCTGCCAAAATATGCAAGTACCTGCAAAAGCCCGGGCCTCGTCCGTGGGCACGGCCCTGAGATGGCGCAGGTCGTTCTTGTTGCCCGCCAGCATGATGACAATGTTGTTGTCGGCATGATCCCTCAGTTCCTTCAACCATCGCTCCACGTTTTCATAGGTCAAGTGCTTGGCGATGTCATACACTAGGAGAGCACCAACTGCCCCTCTGTAATAGCTGTCGGAAAGAGACTGCGTATCAATCTCAATGCACAAACAGACAATGTATGTATCCCAAGTGAGGCTTCATGTCAGGCACTGATTGATGAGGCTTGTAATCGGCTAGTGCTCAACAAACCCGATCTCTGTGAGCTATAGGGTATGCAGGTTTATGTTCCACACTTCAACCCAGCACTAAAACACCAAATTTTCAACTAATCAAGGACTTGAGCAGTTGATTGATTTGAATCACCTTTTACCTCTCTGAGACTATAATTTGAGACCACTACATTATACATAAAATGGTGCCGGAGAAGAAAGCAGACGTTTTACGTGCCCCCAACGATTGTGTTTTTTAATTATTTTTTTAAACTTATCTTGCAACTGGATCCTGGACTTCCTGACGGGCCTCCCCCAGGTGGTAAGGGTAGGTAACTACACATCCGCCACGCTGATCCTCAACACTGGGCCCCTCAGGTGCGTGCTCAGTCTCCTCCTGTACTCCCTGTTCACTCACAACTGCACAGCCAGGCATGACTCCAACACCATTAAGTTTGCAGATGACACAACAGTGGTAGACCTGATCAACGATGAGACAGCCTATAGGGAGAAGGTCAGAGACCTGGCCGTGTGGTGCCAGGATAACAACCTCTCCCTCAATGTGATCAAGACAAAGGAGATGATTGTGTACTACAGGAAAAGGAGGACCAAGCACGCCCCCATTCTCATCGACGGGGCTGCAGTGGAGCAGATTGAGAGCTTCAAGTTCCTTGGTGTCCACATCACCAGCAAACTAACATGGTCCAAGCACACCAAGACAGTCATGAAGAGGGCACGACAAAACCTATTCTCCCCCAGAGGACTGAAAAGATTTGGCATGGGTCCTCAGATCCTCAAAAGGTTCTACAGCTGCACCATCGAGAGCACTGGTTGTATCACTGCCTGGTATGGCAACTGCTCGGCCTCTGAAATTGTCAGACTCCAGCCACCCTAGTCATAGACTGTTCTCTCTCGCTACCGCATGGCAATCAGTACCGGAGGGCAAAGTCTAGGTCCAGGAGGCTTCTAAACAGCTTCTACCCCCCATGCCATAAGACTCCTGAACACCTCCACTCCCACTCCCCAGGTGCTCTCATTTTTTTTTACTTCTGTAACTGTAAAAGCCTTGGTTTCTTGCATGTTAACATTAGAAGCCTACTCCCTAAGTTTGTTTTACTCACTGCTTTAGCACACTCAGCCAACCTGGATGTTTTAGCCGTTTCTGAATCCTGGCTTAGGAAAACCACCAAAAACCCTGAAACCTCCATCCCTAACTATAACATTTTCCGCCAAGATAGAACTGCCAAAGGGGGCGGTGTTGCAATCTACTGCAGTTCTGTAGTTCTGTCTTTACCATCCAGGTCTGTACCCAAACCATTCGAGCTTCTACTTCTAAAAATGCACCTTTCCAGAAACAAGTCTCTCACTGTTGCCACTAGCTATAGACCGACACCATATGTGAATTGATTGCCCCCCATCTATCTTCTGAGCTCGTGCTACTAGGTGACCTAAACTGGGACATGCTTAACACCTCGGCCATCCTACAATCTAAGCTTAATGCCCTCAATCTCACACAAATTATCAATGAACCTAACAGGTACATCCCCAAATCCGTAAACACGTGCACCCTCATAGATATCATCCTAACTAACTCGCCCTCCAAGTACACCTCTGCTGTTTTCAATCTAGATCTCAGCGATCACTGCCTTATTGCCTGCGTCCGTAATGGGTCTGCGACCAAACGACCACCCCTCATCACTGTCAAACGCTCCCTAAAACACTTCTGCAAACATGCCTTTCTAATCGACCTGGCCGGGGTATCGTGGAATGACATTGACCTCATCCCGTCAGTAGAGGATGCCTGGTTATTCTTTAAAAGTGCCTTCCTCACCATCTTAAATAAGCATGCCCCGTTCATAAAAATTAGAACTAGGAATAGATATAGCCCTTGGTTCACTCCAGACCTGTCTGCCCTTGACCAGCACAAAAACATCCTGTGGCGTTCTGCATTAGCATCGAATAGCCCCAGTGATATGCAACTTTTCAGGGAAGTTAGCTTTCTTAACTGCCTGTGTATATTAAGGCTAGCTTTTTCAAACATAAATTTGCATCCTGTAGTACAAACTCAATGTTCTGGGACACTGTAAAGTCCATGGAGAATAAGAGCACCTCCTCCCAGCTGCCCACTGCTCTGAGGCTAGTAAACACTGTTACTGTAATTTAATTGTACCAATGTGTTTTCATTAATTGAATTCCCTTAATCTATTTCATGAGAATTTGTAAGATTCTTGTTTGCATAAAATAGACGGAGACCAGTCTTAGCAATAATAGGTAACAGAATTTATTCCCGGATCGCGCTGCCACTTTACTACGAGCAACCGTTTATACACAATAACATGACGTCATTTCATTGCTTAACAGAATCAATCCCCTCCTCTCGACCGGGACAAAGTGAGATTAATAGTTCATTCTAATTTACTAACACACTCACAGGTCACACAACATAACTGAATTAACTTTTGACCCTCCAACATTATCGATCACCACTTAGCTGACAGTTCTAATTAACAGAACCTAGGAATGCACTCACTTCCTTATCTAAAAACCCCAGAGCTTAGTTTTGTCGGTTCAACCATAGGTTAACTACCTTATCTGTTTACTTAATCCACAACCCATTCGTTTCTGCCTAGTTGGAATGGTGTTCATTAACTTTAATTACACAATCCCTTCTTATGAACTCATTGTTAATCAGATATAATAAAACAGAGTATAAGTTTACTTAGTTACAGTTCCATTTAAAATTATTTGTTCAGTCATTTAATCATAATTTTCCCAACACACTGTTACCATCGATAAATCCACTATAATTGAGAATTTCAATCAGCATTTCTCTACGGCTGGCCATGCTTTCCACCTGGCTACCCCTACCCCGGTCAACTGCCCGGCACCCTCCAGAGCAACCCGCCAAAGCCCCCACCATTTCTCCTTCACCCCAATCCAGATAGCTGATGTTCTGAAAGAGCTGCAAAATCTGGACCCCTACAAATCAGCCAGGCTAGACAATCTGGACCCTCTCTTTCTAAAATGATCTGCCGAAATTGTTGCAACCCCTATTACTAGCCTGTTCAACCCCTCTTTCATATCGTCTGAGATTCCCAAAGATTGGAAAGCTGCCGCGGTCGTCATCCTCTTCAAAGGGGGTGACACTCTAGACCCAAACTGCTACAGACCTATATCTATCCGACCCTGTCTTTCTAAGGTCTTAGAAAGCCAAGTTAACAGATTACCGAAATTTTTGAATCCCACCGTACCTACTCGGCTATGCAATCTGGTTTCAGAGCTGGTCATGGGTGCACCTCAGCCACGCTCAAGGTCCTAAACGACATCATAACCGCCATCGATAAGAGACATTACTGTGCAGCCGTATTCATCGACCTTGCCAAGGCTATCGACTCTGTCATTTACCACATTCTTATTGGGAGACTCGACAGCCTTGGTTTCTCAAATAATTGCCTCGCCTGGTTTACCAACTACTTCTCTGATAGAGTTCAGTGTGTCAAATCGGAGGGCCTGTTGTCCGGACCTCTGGCAGTCTCTATGGGGGTACCACAGGGTTAAATTCTCGGGTCGACTCTCTTCTCTGTATACATCAATGATGTCGCTATTGCTGCTGGTGATTCTCTGATCCACCTCTACGCAGACGACACCATTCTGTATACTTCTGGCCCCTCTTTGGACACTGTGTTAACTAACCTCCAGATGAGCTTTAATGCCATACAACTCTCCTTCCGTGGCCTCCAACTGCTCTTAAATGTAAGCTAAACTAAATGCATCCTATTCAATCGATCACTGCCCGCACCTCCCGGCCCGTCCAGCATCACTACTCTGGACGGCTCTGACTTAGAATACATGGACAACTACAAATACCTAGGTGTCTGGTTAGACTGTAAACTCTCCTTCCAGACTCACAATAAGCATCTCCAATCCAAAATTAAATCTAGAATCGGCTTCCTATATCGCAACAAAGCATCCTTCACTCATGCTGCCAAACATACCCTCGTAAAACTGACCATCCTACCGATCCTCGACTTCGGCAATGTCATCTATAAAATAGCCTCCAACACTCTACTCAACCAATTGGATGCAGTCTATCATAGTGCCATACGTTTTGTCACCAAAGCCCCATACACTACCCACCACTGCGACCTGTACGCTCTCGTTGGTTGGCCCTCGCTTCATACTCATCGCCAAACCCACTGGCTACAGGTTATCTACAAGTCTCTGCTAGGTAAAGCCCCGCCTTATCTCAGCTCACTGGTCACCATAGCAGCACCCACTCGTAGCATGCGCTCCAGCAGGTATATCTCACTGGTCACCCCCAAAGCTAATTCCTCCTTTGGTCGCCTTTCCTTCCAGTTGCCAATGACTGGAACAAACTTCAAAAATCACTGAAGCTGGAGACACTTATCTCCCTCACTAGCTTTAAGCACCAGCTGTCAGAGCAGCTCACAGATCACTGCACCTGTACATAGACAGATGGGCTGTTTACAGATGGGCTATCTACCTCCCCATACTGTATTTATTTATTTATTTATCTTGCTCCTTTGCACCCCAGTATCACTACTTGCACATTCATCTTCTGCACATCTACCATTCCAGTGTATAATTGCTATATTGTAATTACTTCGCCACCATGGCTTATTTATTGCCTAAACTCCCTAATCTTATTTGCACTCACTGTATATAGACTTTTCTTTCTTTTTTTCTACTGTATTGTTGACTGTTTTGTTTATTCCATGTGTAACTATGTGTTGTTGTATGTGTCGAATTGCTATGCTTTATCTTGGCCAGGTCGCAGTTGCAAATGAGAACTTGTTCTCAACTAGCCTACCTGGCTAAATAAAATAAATAAAATAACCTAATCAAATGGCTATCCAGACTATTTGCAATGCCCCCTCTCGTACACCCCTGCTACTTTCTGTTGACATCATCTATGCATAGTCACTTTAATAACTACCTTCATGTACATATTACCTCAACTAACCAGTGCCCCTGCACATTGACTCTGTACCGGTACCCCCCTGTATATGGCCTCGCTATTGTTATTTTGCTGCTGCTCTTTAATTACTTGTTACTTTTATTTCTTATTCTTTTCCATGTTTTTTTTTTTAACTGCATTGTTTGTTAGGGGTTCGTAAGTAAGCATTTCACTGTAAAGTCTATTATACCTGTTGTATTCGGCACATGTGACATATAACATTTGATTTTGATTACTCTTTTCTGCGATCCTTGCTGACAATCATTTCATTTTCAAGAGGCTTCAACAGGCCGTTTTGAGGGATCCCACACGACTTACGCGGAGGTGATGGCTCTGTAACGTTCCTGTCCAGCTGTGTCCCATATCTGGGCCTTTATCGTCTTCCCATCCACCTGGATGCTGCGGGTGGCAAACTCCACTCCGATGGTGCTCTTACTCTCAAGGTTGAACTCATTCCGTGTGAACCGAGAGAGCAAATTGCTCTTTCCGACGCCCGAGTCCCCAATTAACACAACTGTTGATAAAGAAACAGAGAGAGATATGGAGAGAATGAGAGACTGAGAAAACACACTGGCTGAAATGTATTTAGCCTAAAGTCATATGAGGTAGCGTAGTCAACAGGTATTTTGCAGATATACTAGTATCCAGGATCCTGGCCTAGAACTTGGATGTTTGCATTCTTCACCATATGTAACACGGCCCTCCCACCTACGACCGTGTTACATAATGCAGGTTTTCCTTTTCAATCCTTCACTCCCATTGACAATATTGAATAAGTGGAAGGCTGAAATCGACCTATTTTGAAGTGGCATGTGTCTGTATATTTCTGTCAATATTTCTATGCGCTTATGGGTCTTTTGGTTAATCGGTTGCCCTTAATTAACCAAGGAGACATAATAGTTGATGCACAGTTGGAGTGATATCCGACTTGTACACAGTGGGACCCCATGATTGTGTCGTGGCGGGACCCCATGGTTGTGCCGTGGCGGAGATCTTTGTGGGCTATACTCAGCCTTGTCTCAGGATGGTAAGTTGGTGGTTGAAGATATCCCTCTAGTGGTGTGGGGGCTGTGCTTTGGCAAAGTGGGTGGGGTTATATCCTTCCTGTTTTGCCCTGTCCGGGGGTGTCCTCAGATGGGGCCACAGTGTCTCCTGACCCCTCCTGTCTCAGCCTCCAGTATTTATGCTGCAGTAGTTTGTGTCGGGGGGCTAGGGTCAGTTTGTTATATCTGGAGTACTTCTCCTGTCCTATTTGGTGTCCTGTGTGAATCTAAGTGTGCGTTCTCTAATTCTCTCCTTCTTTGTTTCTCTCTCTCGGAGGACCTGAGCCCTAGGACCATGCCCCAGGACTACCTGACATGATGACTCCTTGCTGTCCCCAGTCCACCTGGCCATGCTGCTACTCCAGTTTCAACTGACCTGAGCCCTAGGACCATGCCCCAGGACTACCTGACATGACGACTCCTTGCTGTCCCCAGTCCACCTGGCCATGCTGCTGCTCCAGTTTCAACTGTTCTGCCTTACTATTATTTGACCATGCTGGTCATTTATGAACATTTGAACATCTTGGCCATGTTCTGTTATAATCTCCACCCGGCACAGCCAGAAGAGGACTGGCCACCCCACATAGCCTGGTTCCTCTCTAGGTTTCTTCCTAGGTTTTGGCCTTTCTTGGGAGTTTTTTCTAGCCACCGTGCTTCTACAACTGCATTGCTTGCTGTTTGGGGTTTTAGGCTGGGTTTCTGTACAGCACTTTGAGATATCAGCTGATGTACGAAGGGCTATATAAATACAATTAGATTTTTTTTTTTTTTGATCACTGCTGAGAAGCACTGAGCTCAATGATACAATAAGAGGAACTTTGGCCCTGTGGCATCACACTGCTGCTGCAGGAAGCTGATAACATGCTCCATCAAACCTGAATTGACAGTTGTGGGACACTTTTTGGTTTTCTGTTTTCAGCACGTTTTCTAAATTATGGCGAGGGAGGAAGAGCAGAACTCTTCAATCTCAGATGTCTAGTCCACAGGGGATAGATACTCTGTGTCACATCATAAATAGACCTCTATATGGGGTGTCAGTGGAAAACTGCAGGGTCATTCGATATCATTTCAGCATGTCATGTCACCACCATCTCAGATTGTTCTTAAATTGTTTCTGTAGTTAGAAACGGATAAGATTAGCTTTCCTGAAACATTATTTTGTTGAAATATAATTTGATATTTGAGAAATTAAGCTAATTGATTCCACCTAAATTGGACATTTTAATTTAAAGGATTCATATCTTCAATAAATATATTACCTAACACCTGATTTTGACCATAATTCTCTCTAACAATGATTACGACATGAGGAATCCCAAAAAATGATCAATAGCCACCCACAGACCCACCACACCAATCCCACTCCAACAACCAGTGATTTAAATAATCTGTTGTGTCATAAAAGCTCACATGATACACTACATGGCCAAAAGTATGTGGATATCTGCTTTTTGAACATCTCATTCCAAAATCATGGGCATTAATATGGAGTTGGTCCCCCTTTGCTGCTATAACAGCCTCTACTCTTCTGGGAAGGTTTTCCACTAGATGTTGGAACATTGCTGTGGGGATTTGCTTCCATTCAGCCACGTGCAGTAGTCGGGCACTGATGTTGGGCGATAAGGCCTGGCTGGCAGTCAGCGTTCCAATTCATCCCTAAGGTGTTTGATGGGGTTGAAATCAGGGCTCTGTGCAGGCCAGTCAAGTTCTTCCACATCGATCTCGGCAAACTATTTCTGTATGGACCTCGCTTTGTGCACGGGGTCATTGTCACGCTGAAACAGGAAAGACCTTCCCAAACAGTTGCCACAAAGTTGGAAGCATAGAATTGTCTAGAATGATGTTGTATGCTGTAGAGAGAAGATTTCCCTTCACTGGAACTAAGGGACCTAGTCCAAACCATGAAAAACAACCCCAGATCATTATTCCTCCTCCACCAAACTTTACAGTTGGCACTATTCATTTATGCAGGTAGTGTTCTCCTGGCATCCGCCAGATTTGTCCGTTGGACTTCCAGATTCATCACTTCAGAGAATGCGTTTCCACTGCTCCAGAGTTCAATGGCGGCGAGCGTTACACCACTCCAGCCGACGCTTGACATTGCGCATGATGATCTTAGGCTTGTGTGTGGCTGCTCGGCCATGGAAACCCATTTCATGAAGTCCCCGACGAACAGTTATTATGCTGATGTTACTTCCAGGGGCAGTTTCGAACTCTGTAGTGAGTGTTGCAACCGAGGACAGACAATTTAACACCCTACGCGCTTCAGCACTCAGTGGTCCTGTTCTGTGAGCTTATGTGGCCTACCACTTCGTGGCTGAGCTGTTGCTGCTTCTAGATGTTTCCACTTCACAATAACAGCACTTACAGTTGACTGGGGCAGCTCTAGTAGGACATTTCACGTCTGAGTTGTTAGGATGCCACGTTTCTATGACGGTGCCACATTGAAAGTCACTGAGCTCTTCAGGAAGGCCATTCTACTGCCAATGTTTGTCTATGGAGATTGCATGGCTGTGTGCTCGATTTTGTGCACTTGTCAGCAACGGGTGTGGCTGAAATAGCCTAATCCACTAATTTGAATAGGTGTCCACATACTTTTGTATATATATATAGCGTATGTCAAAATATTTCACTGTCAGCTGAACACAATAAACATCCACAGTTACAGTAGGTCTAGGCCTAGATAAATGCAAGATTTGCATATGGGCCTATAGGCTACAATAAACTACAAAATATTTAACTTCATATAGCTCTTTAAACCATAAAAGGGAAAACCGAGTTCTTGTCAGTAACCGATTTACAAATAGTTACACTTTTATGGGCTTATCAAAGTTGATAAAGTCAGAGGCAACGCAGATAGGTTGTTGCATCTTACTTATAGGTATAACCACGGGCGTTGTTACAATGTTACAATGACAGCATTTATATATCCATAGTAGCAAACGTTTTCCACCAGAGACTGATACAATGTTTCTTTCAAAACCATTCCTCCAAACTATTGGTTATGATTCGTTCAAAAGGCTGATGTCTGATTTGTCTTTAGAATTAAACAATCACATAATTATTGAAGGTGCTGTCAACGGGGGGCTGCAGTCATCAACATGTACCTTTGAACAAGAAGTCGTATTCATCGTCTCTGTTCCCCATTCTAGACGAGGCTTCTCCAACGCTTCTTTAGGAAAATAATTAGTAAAATATTTTGTCTCTGAATGACCTGTATGTACAGGAGAAAATGACATGAATTTAAAAGATAATGCGCCAATGCTGGCTGTCAAACGGGCTGACCGTAGGAAGAGCGTCTCCCCGAAATCTGCAGAAGGGGAGGAGTCCCTGTTTCTATGCCTTCCACACGGTGCCGCTGCTGTCTGTCATACCAATAGGAAACAAAGCACAACCTATGACTCCTGTGAGCAATTGAAGGTGTGTTGGATGCTCAGTTTGCTTATCACAAGGTAAAACTGCTTCATACATATAGTTCATGTCCTAAATTGGCAGTGGACCGTTGTGCTATTGGCTGATCCCTGCAACAGCATTTCTTCACTGTAGCCTATTTGAAGGTCTGCTTATAAACGTAACCTGTCTGCAAGCATTGTCTCATACATAAATTATTATTAATATTAGTCAATAAATGTAGGTGTACTATGAGCATCTGCAATGTATATTCATTTTCAGCAGGTCTTCTAACCAAGTACAGGTTAGAAGGTACAGACCGTCAACTAAAGTGCTACAGCTGTCTCATGAAAATTAACGAATCTCAATACTAACATCAACTGAAAAAAAATACATATGTATTACTTATTAATAATATTAAAGTATAGTCTCCCTCCTCATGACGCTTATAGTGGCAGTCACAATCAAGAGAAAGTCAGGCAGAGAGGTGAGCTATTGCAGACTGCTATTACAATGTCATTACCACATTCTCTGCCATGGTCATTACAACATACATTGCATATATAGTAAGCGCTGAGCATTATACAAAATATCATGCGTAAACACATACAATGCAATGCCTGCAACACTGACCCAGGAGACTGGGTGATATCGCTCACCGAGGCTGACGTCACATGAGTAAGGTTTTTATTCAGGCCAACATTTGTAAGGCCGCGGGGCAGGACGGCATTCTAGGGCGCGTTCTCAGAGCATGCGTAGAACAGCTGTCAGGCATATTCACTATCCTTTTCAACCTCTCCTTCTCCCAGTCTGTAATCCCCACGTCTCAAGCTGACCACCATCATTCCTGTTCCCAAGAACTCTAACGCTACCTGCCACAATGACTACCGCCCTGTAGCACTCACATCTGTGTGATCATGCTCTCCATAGCCGATGTAAGACCTTTAAACAAATTAACATTCACAAGGCTGCAGGGCCAGAAGGATTTCCAAGATGCATCACTCAGAGCATGTGCTGACCAGCTGGAAAGTGTCTTCACTGACATTTTCAACCTCTCCCTGACCCAGTCTGTAATACCTACATGTTTCAAGGAGACCACCATAGACCCTGTGTCCAAAAACACTCAGGTAACCTGTCTAAATGACTATTGCCCCGTACTGTAGCACTCACATCTGTAACCATGGAATGCTTTGAAAGGCTGGTCATGGCTCACCTCAAAACCATCATCCCAGCCACTTTGGATCCACTCCAATTCACATACTGCCCCAACAGAGTATGCAATCTCAATTGCACTCCACCCTGCCCTCACCCACCTAGATAAGAGAAATACCTACGTGAGAATGCTGTTCATTGACTACAGCTCAGCGTTCAACACCATAGTCCCCTCCGAGTTCATCACCAAGCTTGTGACCCTGGGACTGAATACCTCCCTCTGCACATGGATCCTGGACTTCCAGTCGGGCCGACCCCAGGTGGTGAGGGTAGACAACATCACCTCCGCCACACTGACCCTCAACACACATGCCCCACAGGGGTGTGTGCTATGTCCACTCCTGTACTCTCTGTTCACCCATGACTGCATGGCCACGCAGAACTCCAACACCATTTTCAAGTTGCTGATGATGTCAGTAAGACCAGGACTTAAAATGGTCGACACACATGCAAACAGTCGTGAAGAAGGCGCAACAGCCCCTCTTCCCCCTTAGGAGGTTGAAAAGATTTGGCATGGGCCCTCAAATCCTCTAAAAGTTCTACAGTTGCACCATTGCGAGCAGGTTTCTCGATTCATATCCCGAGAAGGGATTGCATGATGATTAGTTTAGCAACTCCGTGACGCAGCATGACAACGTGAACGCGATTGGTCGACAGTCAGTTGCTTACTTGCGTTCATTGCCAATGGGATTCCTCAAACCTACTTTCTCCTTCTTCGACTATCTCTATAGCGGAGGGTCGTTCCTAGTTACCACGTCCACAGTCGAAATTAATGGCTAAACCCAGCCCAGTTCTACATTTACATTTACATTTAAGTCATTTAGCAGACGCTCTTATCCAGAGCGACTTACAAATTGGTACAATTTATCTTCTTGAAATCTGATGTTAACCCTAACCACACTGCGAACATTTTGGCTAACCCGAACCTTAAGACCAAACATATATTTTTTTGTTTTCATAAATATTTATGATTAAAACCAATTTTGACTTTGTGGTTTTGGTAAACTAGTGAAAACCTCGGAGTTACACGTGGTCACGTCACGTGCGCCATCATTCAATATCAAGATGGCAGCCTCCGTGTGTCGGTGCTATGAGGTGAGATTATGCACATTCGTTTCTCCCCCTGGCTTGCACTGCTGAAGAGTGGATGTTGACGAAATTGTTTTAGGGCTCTATATTTAAAGTTTAAGAGCAACACTCATTTTACGTTATTTCGTGAAAACGTTACATCATCTGAAGACAGTTATGAATAGATGAATGGGCCAGTC